>NC_063172.1:32964236-33308878 GCF_023159225.1 Perognathus longimembris pacificus | reverse complement strand
AGACCAAGGAGTTTACAGAAAGCCCTGGAAGGACTTTTGCTCTCATACTCTGTCCTTTCCTTTGTGGGTTCATGTCCCCCTGTACATCTGACAGGGCCTCAGGCAAGAATGATTGCAGGAATAGGGCATAAACAATGAAGCTACAATTCTGGAAGCCAAGCACATGGGAACAGTATGGTAGATCCAGAATCAGATCCACATTTACTAAGTGCCAGCACTATGATATGTACTTAACATCATCTCCTGTAGTCCTTAATCCACCCTATGAAATCATCCCTGTTGTGTAAGGAGGAAGATTTTGGAGATTACGTAGCTTGCCCAAGTGTGCCAGCTAAGACTATCTCCCCCAAATGTATCTAAACCCACACATGGGACTCCAAATCCCGTGCTCATTCTCGGACTCCCTGCACCTATACAGAGTGCCTTCTCACCTCGCCAAGGGATTCCAGAGTCTACTTGTCTTCAGAGTCTAGCTTAGACATGACTTCTTCTATGAAACCTTTTCTAATCTCCACAGCCAGAATTCTTTCTTGTGAATTCCATTTTCTCACGGCCCTTTTCCCTTCTCTTAGCCTGCTTTATGGGGGATGTGTATTTGACTTCCACTGCACCCTTTGAGCACTTCTGAGGAGGGAGCCCAGGACTCTGCATACTGCACAGTGTGTTGCTTAAGTACGTTCAGTGTGGTGTATGTTCAGTAGCTGCTTAGAAATGAATAAATGGATGAATAAATGAATGAATGCCATTTCGTGTGCACAGTCGTAACATTATTGCAATAGAATTATAGTAACATTCATCTTTATTAAGCAACATAATGAGGATAGTATAACTCCTTAGAGTTAATGCTGGGGGATAAAAAGAATGAATGGGAAAAAAGCAGAAATATCTCCTGAAAAACTTTCCTTTTCAAAAACATAAAGGCCACTGGTGGTGTGAGCAGCACCTGCACATGAGGGCTGACACCTAGATGATATTCAAGAAGGATGCCTAAAAGGGGGTAGACACCTGAGAAAATTCTTACTGTCAACAATTCTTTGTTTAGGGATGTTAGGAAAAGATTCCTTGACTGCCCTCCTCTTCTTCACTTGCAGTAAAGAAATTTCCCAAATGCAGAAGCCTGTACTTCCAAATTCCAAAGGGGAGTCAGTCTTATGTATGCTGGGTACCACCCTCTGTGTAGATACCGCTCTACTAAGGGAAAAGCATTTCTGAAAATCTATTATCCACTAACTTCTCAATTCCTCTCTCTCTCAAAACAAACAGAATGGGCTGGGAATATGGCCTAGTGGTAAAGTGCTCGTCTCGTATAAATGATGCCCTGGGTTCAATTCCTCAGCACCACATATATAGAAAAAGCCGGACGTGGCACTGTGGCTCAAGTGGCAGAGTGCTATCCTTGAGCAAAAAGAAGCCAGGGACAGTGCTCAGGCCCTGAGTTCAAACCCCAGGACTAGCAAAAAAAAAAAAAAAAAGCAGAACCAAACAACTCCTGACTGATCTCTTCCTTATGTCAACCTTCTCCTGCTTGAGCCATATGCCCAGCCCCTTTTGCCTTTATTACTTCTCAGATAGGGTTTTATTTGTCTGCCTCAGATGGCCTGCAACACAATCATGTATTTATGCTTCTTATATAGCTGTGAAGACAGGTATGTTCCACCAAACCCTACTGATTGAGATGGGTAGTGACAGGTGTCTCACATTTATGCCCAGGCTGGCTTTGAACCTTGATCCTCCTGATTTCTGCCTCCCTAGTAGCTAGGATTACTGGCATGAGCCACAGGTACCTGGCTTGTTACTTCTTAAGGAACTTAAAATTTTCATCCTCCTCTGAAGTATACCACTAACCCCTGTCTCTTCCCTAAGAAGATATGCTATTGCTCACCCATCACTGCATATCTGAGAGCCTGGTACAGAGCTGCCTGATGGGCTATATAGTTAACAAGAAATTAAATCTTGAGGCTACAGGAGATAGTGAAAGAACACAGGATTTGGTTAAACTACAACTAAGTCTGGATGCTGACAAAACATGTGCTAGCTTTCTTCACCATATATTGACTATAAACCTCTATTGATTCTATCGTATTACTAAGAACATACATGGAAAAACTTAGCACAGTGCTAGAACAAGTGCTCCCATAAATGGTAAAATGAGACAGCACAAAACTAAGCTTATAAAATCCCAAATTCCAAACCCACTTTCCCCACTGGGTGATTCTAGATCAGCTACTCAGTTTCCCTGAGGCTCTGTTTACTCCGAAATGACAACACTAAACATAAGGCACCTAGCCAAGTGCCCTTCTATTGAAAATGTTCATTATCACTGTCCATTCAAATAGAAGCTCTCTCTCTCTCCATTTTTTCCTCTCTTCTAGCATCAGCCATGTACCAGTCTGTGCAGAAACGGAATCAACTGTACAATAATATCCCTGTTTTTCCCTGGACTCTTGCAGAAGCGAGGGGACAAATCGATGCTATATCAATGAGTCATCATTTATAGCCCAGCTCCTGAGCTGCCTCTTGAGGTAGTGAACTCCCTGACACTGAGACAGTCCAGGAGAATAAGACCTTTAGACAATGCAGGCCACTGTAGTGAAGAGTACCCTTCATACACGTGGAGTGGGGAAGAGAAATGAGTCACCACTGAGCCATCTTCCTACCCTGGAAATCTGTGATTCAGTTATTGCTGCTAACTGAGAGTAGAAACAGACCATATGATATGGGCAAGCACTTGACAATTCTTATTTTTATTTATTTATTTGTTGTTGTTTTTTGCTGGTCCTGGGGCTTAAACTCTGGGTGTGAGCACTGTTCCTCGGCTGCTTTCGCTCAAGGCTAGCTCTCTACCACTAGAGCCACAGTGCCACTTCTGGCTCTTTCTGTGATTAACTAGAGATGAGTTTCATGGACTTTCCTGCTCAGGATGGCTTCAAACTGTGATCCTCAAATCTCAGCCTCCTGAGTAGCTAGGATTACAGGCGTGAGCCACCAGCACCCAGCTGACAGGTCTTCATTTTGATACCTGATGATAAAAGATATATAGCTGCCCTGGCCACATGACCAACTGAAGCTGTAACTAAAGGGCACTCGATGGGTAGTGTTGGCTAATATGATCCTGATATTATGTCCCAGAATATAAGGGTGTACTTTATCCACTGTTGAAGAGTATATGTATATATGTATTTATGAGATAATATTACCTCAAAGCAGTTTTGGAAAAGAGAGTTAAAGATTTAGTAAATATTGGAAATAAGGCTATAAGAAAATCATCTTGCAAAATTGTCAGACTATACAAATTACCATTTTTATATTTCAAATTTTTGTTATTTTACTATTTAAACTAAAAGTTTTGACTCACCTTACACTTGCAAAAGTCTCTAACATAGGTAGACACAAACTAGTGACTCCCATGTTTTTTCAAATCAACTTCACTTTAAGTATAATTGTGTGTGTGGGGGGGGGGAAGGTTATATTTATATTGAGCTCCTCAAATATGGTCCATGTCAGAGTCAGCAAAAGCCAGAAGTGGAATGTTGACCTCTGGCTCTTTAGTCCATTGACCCTAGACCCTCCAGACTTGGAATCTCAAAAGTTCCCCTTTATGGTTTAGGTTCAACAAACTTTGGTCGGATCTCTAAACATTTTCATTTTCTTGACCTGCGGGCCTATGTGAAGAGCTCTCTGGGGACTGGGAACACCGATCCAGTACCAAGAATACTTTCTCCCATGACCCTCTTGCTCTCATTCTTCCTGCCTGGACTACTTCTAGGGGACAGAAGCCCACTGAGGCTGAGTCACCTACCTCCCAGCACCTCGCAGTCACTGTCCATGCTGTCGTGCACACCTGCAAAGATGTTGGCCAGGGTGGACTTGCCCACCCCCTGCTCTCCTATAAGCACCACTCGGTAGTAGGTGTTCCCGGACTCGGAGGAGATGACGGAGTCAGTGGAGTCAGAGGACCAGCTCCGGCGACAGGGGTCATCAGGGGCAGCAGGGTGGCGGTGGTGGTGGTGGTTGTAGGGGTGGGGCTCCTTCTGGACCATCAGGTGGCGGCCATCAGCAGGGATGCTCCAGCGCTGCTGCTGGGGCTGCATGCCCGCAGTGCTCTGGCGCATGGTGACATTATTCAGAGTCATCGTGGGGTCCTGGGGAGTAAAGCACCCAAGATACTGACATCAGTAAGAATGAGCTAGAATTCAGGGGACTCAAACACTGCCAGCTATTAGTGGTATTTTATCAGATGGGTGAGAACCAACCAAATATTTCTAATGCACAGAATATCGATGAAACAGTCCCAAACCCCAATGCTCCAAGCTTTCCACTGGACACACACACACACACACACACACACACACACACACACACACACACACACTCCATATCCCACACAGTAATCGGCCCCTCAGGCCGACTGTCACTTGCATTGAGAACAAAGTACCGTTAGCATCGCCCACTGCCCAGAGGCTTCTTCCATCATCAGAGAAACCGTGGAATCCCCGCTCAGAGCGGGCACTGAGGCAGCTGGAAGGAGCCCACAACCTCCACAGGCGGCTTGCAAAGCAACAAGTCGGTGCTGCGGGAGACTAGCTGGCCAGGTTAGCGGCTCTTGTCTAAACAAGGCTCCTCATTGCACCCGCGGTCCTGCAGCCTTCGGTGCCTCAGTGGGAAACACGTGGCACTGACATCACTCGCCCTGGCTAGGCTGGACAGGCACTTGGGGGAACTTCCATGTTTAGTAAAGTCGCCCTGGTGTTCCCCAGCTCTCTGATTATTTGGGGGTCGTGGGGGGCAATCTTAAGCCTCCGCTCTGCCCTCTTGCTCGCTGACACGGCACGTTCAAAACATCTCAGCCCCGGAGCCTTGTCATTATGGCAGGGAAATAAATAAGCTGCTCACGGTCCTACAGAACGAGCTCCACTCTTCCCAGAAAACCAGCCACCCCGAGATCGCTTCTGAAGCAAATCACCAAAGACTCCCCAAAACCACATCTGAACAACTTCCTACAACTTTTCTTTTTGTCTTTGCAAGGCTGTGCGTGAGGCATTCCCTTCTGAATCAGCGAGGTGCACGCGTGAGGGTGGGAAACGCACAAAGCTCACCCCCACACTCCAGCACACCCCAACACCTCTGCCACTAACTCACCAACACCATCACGTTTTGTTTGGGTTTGGGTTTTTTTTTTTTCGGTCTTAAAAAGCCGCCCCTTTGTTCAGACAAGCAAAGCAGTGGGTGTCCGCGGGGGCTGCCCTCTGAACCCCCACTCTGTGTGAGGAGGGTCCCTTCCACCTGCGGGGCTGAACTGAGAGGGACTGCGGATGGGGAGCGCCCCGCTCGCACCTCAAGTTCTTCCTCCGGCGCGCAGACCGCACGCGCCGTCCCCGGGGCTCCGCTGAGAAAGTTCTGCGGGGCTGGGAACGCCCACTCCCTGCCCGCCCCCCGGCCCAGGCCGGCGCCCCGCTTACTTGGCTCAGCCGGACAGGGGGACCGGTGGTCGGCAGTGTGTCTGAGGAGCTGGGATGCGCGGGTTTGCACCGGGATGCGCCGGGATGCTGGGAGGGGGGCGGGGGGGCGCCGCGAGGCTCCGGGAGGCTCCGCCGTGGCCGCACGGCTCCGCCCGGGTCCCCCCGCTTTATAGCGAGCCCGGCCGCCCCGTGTGCGGGCTTTTCCGTGACGTCAGCCCTCCCGCGGGGCGGGGCGGCTCTGCTGCAGACTCCGCCAGTTGCAAACACTTGGCCACATCAGTTACTCACAGTCACGTGACACCGCCCCCCCTTCCCCTCCTTTAAAAAAAAAAATAAAATAAACAGCAGTGATGACCCTGGCAGCTCAATCCCGAGGCTCCTTTATTTTGTTTTATTTTCACCAGGTGGATACTGGAAGAATACACTTAGTGCTACTTAATCGCCCTTCCCAGCAGAGCACTTGCGCGCTGTGGCGATGAAGCGTGGAGGAACAGACAGGTTTGAGTTGCCAGCCCAGCTTTGCGAAGAAAACGGGGATCCGCCGAGACTTCAGCGTACAGCCAACCCCAATGGCCTGCCTTGGCCTCCTCTTGTGCAGCAAAGCAGGCTTCTGCTGCCTCCTGTCCCCACTCTAGATGGAGGGCAAAAGCAGGAACCCCACACCGCTTTGTTTTTCCTTCTCTGGTTGGGGACCCAGAGAGAGGAGGAAAGAGGATGAAACCTTGAAATGGGGAAGCTTTAAAAAAAAATAGCTTGATTAGGAATCCAAGCAGATTATGTTAAATATTGTCGGCCCTGTGTTTGCGGGCCAGAATGCTGAGGATGCTCAATCAGGGAATTTAATCACCTCCCAATCAGCACATCTCTGAACCAGACTCCCTGGCATGGCTGAGCTTCCGGCAGGGAGCCAAGGTTCCCTAGCCATGGTGAGGCGCTCAAACCCAATCCCCTGAGTGATGGTAACAGCTATTATTACCATTTACTAAGTACTTCTGAGGACCTATGCCTAGTAGCTACTGTGAGGCCGCTGGTGACCTTTCCACTCACTATGTCAAGTAGTATAGACAGATTGCTACCCTCCTTGTATGGAGGAGGACAAGAGGCACTGAAAATGAACTTGCCCAAGGTCAGGAAGCTCTTCCAAGTGGCTAGGGTAACTTTCAAAGCCTGGTTTGCCTGACACTTACACTGCACCAAGTGAAAGGTTTCGGCAATCTCTTCCCAGAGCCATGGGCATTTCCCAGATGCTGTGTTTAGAGATGGTGCTGGTCTTTCCAACATATCCATCCAATTTTCCAGCCAGCTTCATCTCTGAGTTGGCTGATAGTTCCAGAAAGCAGCCAAAGGCACCAGTTTCCATTAAAATAGCTGGATCCCGTTGCAATTAGACTGGGTTCTTAGTTCTCCTGCAGGCATTTATCTGCTTTGGGGATTATCTTAGTGACCAGCTGCTGAGATCTACCAGTCCCAAACTGGCAAAAGTGGAATCCATAGAGTGAAAAGCAAAAACAAAAAGACTTAGGAGCTCCTTAGTCTCAGAAGTTCAAGCCCCAATGTCCTACATATTCATACATAAACAAGCTGAGTGGGGTGAAGATACTCAATGAGGAGATATGGCCAAGCTGAAATAGAATTTCGGTATCAGATTGTCTTTTCATCCACTTCCTTCAAGTTTCATCCACTTCCTTAGGAATGAGTACTGATGTGGAAAGGGGAAAAAGGAAGAAGAGAGAAAGGAGGGAGGATGGGAAAGAGTGAGGGAAGGAGAGAAGGAGAGATAAGTGGAGGGAGAGGTTTTTCCCATACAACTGATTCAATTCTAAAATACATATAACTTATGAATTATCTGAATCTCAGAATCATCCATACTTTTTTCGTACTGAGCCTCTGATTTTGTTAATTGGCCTCAACAGAAACATTATGAAGTGAAAACTGAAAATAACTCAATTTCCAACCATATAATCACTCAATTCTACTTCTGCACATGGATAAGAACCTCAAATTAACCAGGTATGGAAGTGTACATCTATAATACCTTCAGGAGGCTGAAACAGGAGGGTTGCAGATTTGAGGATAGCCTAGATTCCATAGCAAGGGCATCCTTCCCCTGCCTCAAAGAAAAAACTTACATTAATAAGAATTTAATTGTATGTCTCAGCAATATCACCTATGAACTATTGTCATGTGAACAGGCAAAACACACCAATAAAAATGAACTCAAAAACCAGGTGAGGGAGGTCCCAGGGTTTTGTTTGTTTGCTTGCTTTTTTTTTGCCAGTCATGGATGGGGCTTGAACTCAGGACCTGCGTGCTGTCCCTGAGCTTCTTCACTCAAGGCTAGCACTCTACCAGTGCTACTTCCAGTTTTCTGGTGGTTAATTGGAGGTAAGAATCTCATCCCCTTTCCTTCTCAGGCTGGCTTTAAACTGTTATCCTCAGATCTCAGCCTGCTGAGTAGCTAGGATTGCAGATGTGAGCCACCAGTGCCTCACAAGGTTCCAGTCTTAATTTTCTGTCTCACAAGAAGCCAACTGAGGACAATTTTTTTAAATTCTTAGGAAAAGTTTTGACTGAATGACAGTTAAGTTGGAGTGAATATTTGGAGAAGACTCATAGCCTCACCTCACCAAAAGCACATTTGAAAGCCAACTCCTGTCCAGTAGAGTCCCAGCTACCTTGTCCAGGATTTCAGCTCCCTGGGACCATTTGAGGGTAGAGAGTTGGACTGGACCAAGAAAATAAAAAAAAAATATTTTAAAAAAAAGGTGGAATCAGGGCATTTGGGCAAGTAGCAAGCTCTGAAGATGAGAAATTGGCAGAATACTGTTGATTCTGGTTCTACGAATTCTCTCCACACTTCTTCTGCCAGCAATTGAGAGCTTGCATAGATCCCAGCTAAAATGAACAATTGAAAAGTAAGGTGAGGAAGCAGAGATTAAAGTACAACGACAAAAGAAACCCTCACATTTATGGGACAATATACATGCCTTATCTCAGGTCAGCCTCATCACTGCTGCAGCTCCTATTTTACAGATGACATGCTGAGGAATGAGGTTGAATAACAGCTGCTGACTGCAGCTCTTTGGAGCTCCAATCTTAACCACTGTTCTATCTCAATTCCTGTTTTAGAGAGAAGGTACTAGGCCTTCTTTCCACAAAAGAAGGTTTTTGTATAGGTTGTCCTTTCTCTTCACAAGGATGCATTTACCTAGTGGAGATGGTTACTCTCTTCAAAGGCCCTCTCTTCCAGGCCCTGAAGGACAAGGTGAACTTGGCGTCCTTTAGGAGCCTTCCCATCTCATTGTCACCGTTACTGTGGTTGAATAGCAACCCTTGAAAACTCAAGGGGAGCATATTTAGACCTAAATGCTAATTTAGACCTTAAAATAAATAATAGTGTAACATTTTTTTAAATGTTATGAGACTCCACCCCAAATTCGGCAACAAAATGTCAGGCTGGAGTTGTACCTCAAGTGGTGGAAAATCAGATGTGAGCAAAAATGCTGAGCCAGATTGAAAGGACCCATCTTCAAGCCCCAGTACTGGCACATGGTCATGCATGTGCACACAGATGTGCACACACACACGCACACACACACACACACACACACACACACACACACACACTACAAATGTTAGTAACCAGAGCAAAAAAGGCTAAAGACATGGATCAAATGATTGAATGACTACCTAGTCAGTATGAAGCCCTGAGTTCAAACCCCTATAGCATCACCACCACCACCAAAAAAAAGTGAAGACTATTCAGTAGTAAAGGCAACAACACACAAATATTCTCTTCTATTTAACAAATAGGCAGATAGTGAATACTGAGTAGGTGATAAAATTAATTATTTGTCCCCATTGCTTTTCAAATGTTGTCTTGGTCAGCTTTGTGTTTCTATAATTAATTACCTAAGACAATTTTAAAAGAAAAATGTTGATTTTGACTCATGGTTCTGGGGGTTCTCAGTCCAAGAACAGATGGTCCCATTTGCTTTGAGCCTCTAGTAAGACAGCAGGTAGTGGTGGAAGCATGCAGAACTAAAGCTACTAACATCATGAGCCAGGAAATGGGGAGAAACACTGAGAGACCACTGCCTCATATCCCCCTCAAGAAGATGCCCCCAATGATCTATGAGCCTCCTGCTAGGCCCTACCTTCTAAACGTTGACACCAGCTCTCAATAGTACCTGAGACCCAAGCATTTAAAACTTGGACTTTCCACATTCAAACTATATCATTTTTTTCTATTGTTATGCCTTTAGGCAAGGTATGCAATTCAGTTCCCCCAAGTCCTTACTAATCCTTAATATATTCAACCAGCGTCTCTCAATTATATCATCTACCTGCCCCCTGAAGGCATTTAGCTTGTGATCCCTGCATGAGCTGGAAAAAAAGGTAGAGGATTTGAGATCAGAAGAACAAGTTCAAACCTAGGCTCTGCTTTGCCTGAGCTATGTAATGCTGAGGATGTCAGTGGACTCCAGAGGTCTTTGCTTCTGTTGTTGTGAGGACTGAGGATACAGAGCTACTGACTATGGATGTGCCTGTTAACCACAGACCATGGCCTCCATGTGAGTGATTATGACTGTGACGCAGAAGTCAAGAATTGGAACTTAGCCACCTGCCCCCGGTTTTGCTGCCTCTTAGGCTCCAGCTAAATTAATCTGACAGAATTCAGGACACATGAGGTGGAAGGGAAGCAAATATACTCATATTAGATGTTATACGAAAAAAATAATTAGCAAGAAGAATGGTGTGGTAAGTTCTTAGTAAACAAACAAGGAACTGGAGGTCAAATACCCAGCACACATAATAGGTCTCCATCTGCCACAAAAATACTCAGGGGAGGAGCTGGGTGGGTGGCAATGTGAAGTGTTTGAGCACAGAAAGAACCACCCACCCACTCTGGGAAGTCTAAAGAAGGAAAGAATTACTATATGGAAAATCATTGCAGAAGGGGTGAGGGGGGAGGGCACCAATTGCAAAATCAAGAAGAGAGCCTTGATTAAGAGAAAATAAAGATTGAAGAAACAGCTAAGAATAACCTCAACATCAGAGGCCTGTGAGATCCAGATGGACAGGCCCTCCAGCTGTGTCCCCTTTCAGACCAGCCCCCAGCTTCTCATCAAACTCCCACTGAGCTGATTTAATTTCCCATTGAAAGAATTCTTAGCTAGCACTCCTCCATCCCTCCAGGAGCCTTTGCCTGCTACAGAGTCTCAACAATGACAGTGGAAGAGACAGCCCAGAGCCCTGCCTTCTAGGTCCTGCAGAGTAAATGCAGAACACAGCTCAGAGTCAAGCTGCCTGCCTGGAGAAAGCAAATGTTTTCTTCCTGGGTTCTCCCATTCATTCTTTCAATGCCAAAGACTATGGCACATCTAGTTAGTGTAAGAACTTGTCTTTTGGGCTAGTAATAAGGTCCTTACACTTGAGAACTGTCTATTCCCAAAGGAAAATGAATTAGTTAAACAAGTGTCACCATATTTTCTCATTCATTCACTTATTCTTTTTCTAAACATGCTACTGCTGGCAAATACCACATTCAGAAAACATCAAGTAATGGAATGCTTTGTGGTATACTTATACAATAAAATAGTACCCAGCAGTAAAAGTGATTGAAGAAGATGTACTTGTATCAACATAGATAAATATCAAGACCATAACAGTAACTTGAAGAAGCAAATTGTAGGATCTCAACCAGGTAATAATTATGACACTATGACATAAATATGACACTAATATTGTGTGGTTAAATATGTATTTAGTAAAAGTAGAATGTCATAGATGAAAAAGATCCTAACTTCAAAATAAAATCACCTCTAAGAAAGAGGATAATGACAAGTACATGGATATTAGCCTTCTCTGCCAAGAAACTAATAGTTATATTCTAAGATGAAAATGTTAAGCAAAAATGGCATGGCATTTCATGCCCAATAACTGTAACTCAACAATGTGAACTAAACAAACTTTTGCTGGGAACTAACTCTCCTACCACTGAACAATATCCTAAGCCCCAGAGAAAATAGGCACCACTATTTTTCCCATTTCACAGATATGGAAACTGACATGATAGGAAAGGTAACAATTAGGAATTCACAGATCTACCTAACACCCATCTACCACTTTGGTCCATATGAGAACATTCTGTATAGATAGCAAGGTCTGTGAGTAAAAAAAAAGAACTGGACAATATTACACTAGCTTATACAGGGATGGCATGTGAAAATGAGCCTCTCTACCACATTAGGAGCTGCTAGAAGGCAAGAACTATGCCAGATCCATCTCTAGATCTTAATTCCCAGGAGTTAACATGGCACACAGTGGGTTCTCAGTATATGTCTGATGAAAAACTTAAATGACTATCCTCTACCATCACTTTATCTGGTCAGTTATTTCCAGAATCCCATGATGACAGCAGGACAAGTCCTCATTAAGAGGCCTGAGTACACTGAGCATCTGTCCCACACATTAGAGCGGAGAGGTTCAACAACCATGTGCCATGCCCTTGTTGCATACAAAGACATATGTGAGATGTTATGGCTATATAAAATGCCCTCCATGATCTTACAGATTAGGGCAATTGTTTGCTGGCTAATAGGCTTTTGAGAAGTAACTGGGTCCTGATGGTCCTCACCTAATCAGTAGATTAACCTCTTGATGGGACTCATAAGGTAATAGCATCATTAGGAGGTAGAGAAAAGTAGGAGGTGGGGCCCAGTTGAAGGAAATAGATCACTAGGATATGTCCTTGGGGCTATATCATGAGTAGGTCTCTCTCAACTTCCTGTCTGCCATGTGGCCAACAACTCTCCTCCATCACTTGCTCCCTGCCTCCCCAACCATGATGTATATGAGGCTAGGCAACCCTGTACTGAACCCTCTGAAACCATGAACCCAAATAAGTCTTTCCTTTTCTAAAGTTGTTTCTGTCAAGTATTTGGTCCCAGCTACAAAACAGTAATTAATACAGGCTGTGTGGCCAAGGAAAAACAAGGCCTAATGTTGAAGGGAGTCAGGACACAGAGGGTAGCAAAACATACATATACAGAGGGAGCTCTTTTTTTTCCTTTTGAGCAAAGCAGGATATGTGAATTTAAAACATGTACGTTCATTTTATCTGATGTACACAGTGTGATACACTTTGCTAGATGTGACACAATGAATGAGAAAAAAAAGAGACAGGGCCACATGGTGTGTCCTCCAAGAGAACCTCTCTCTTTCCCACTCCTGCCCTTCAATATGCCTGCCTGGGTCCACTCTTGTAATATCTCCTTTGGGAAGAACAACACTAAGAACCACCGACCTCTCCCATACATGGCCTTTCTGATGGAGAACAGTGACCTCCCTGATTGGAGGATTGGGTAAGAAAATGAGTATATGAAATCTGGTCTTCTTACATCCTGTTCATTAAGGCCAGGGTGTCCCATGGGTGGATGATTGCTTTTCTTCCTGATGTCCTTCAAGAGGTATACAGCTGTGGTGAGAGAAGTCTGCAGTTGCCCTCTGCATGTATCCTGTATCAATCTATAGGTGGTCCTATAGAAGCTCTTTCTCCCCATCTTCCTTGTCAGCAATCTGCTCAGGTAGAAGATGAGGAAACAATGGCATCAGGAGATGGATCGTAATTGGTCTAAGGAAGTCAAGGTAAGCCCATTCTCTTTGCTGGAGATTGTTCTAAATAAGGGCAACTAATCCTGAGTTGGCCAATAGCATGTGAGTGACTCTTGGAAAGCTCCTGAAAGGAATTGCCTCACTAAATAAAAGAAAGCCTCCTCATTACTTCTTTCTAAATATTGGTCAATTTCTGATGTAAGACGTGAGGTTCACAGTTATATTCCAGTATTCCAGATAGAGTCCTGATTTTTCAATTAAGAAAAGTAAAATTCAAAATGTTAGCAAAACAAGGTGCAATATTAAGTGTTTACTTTATAGATTATATTCTATGGCTGTTTGTTGTAATTTCTCTCTTTTGTTTGGTGCTGAATATGTCCTTGTAGGCTCTGTTTTAAGAAAACTATGTGAGAAATGACTTAATTTTTCCTATTGCTCTTCCTTGGGAAAAAATGAAGTATTTTTTCTTAGAAAGAGAGAGAGAGAGAGAGAGAGAGAGAGAGAGAGAGAAAGCCTCCTTTATCATCCATCTCTTTCTCATGTCTGATCCATGGCTTAGGAACTTCAGGTTAATCATTCCTTCAGACTCCACCTTACATGAAGGTGGGCAGCCTAGCTGATTCACTTGCCTAGGCACAGGCATATCTAGCATAGTGCCTAGTTCATGACTGGCATTTAATAATTACTTTGAATGCATGACTACATGAGATTACTAGAATAATGAGAAAAGGCTTTATATACTCTTATTTAGGATAAGTTTTTAAAATGTTAATGAGAATCATGACTAACACTGAGATCTTCTTTCTATATTCTAGGCTGTAAAAGTGGATTCTCTTTCAATCCTTACAACCTACCCTATGAGTAATTACTTTCATAATTACCATTTTACACATGAATAAACTGAAACATAGAAAGTTTAACTTGTCTAAGGTCACCCAGCTAGAAAATGGTGATTTGAACCTCAACTCCTGATTCTAGAAAATTTGGACTTAATCCAAATAGGCTTTTGGGAGTCATCAACTCAAAAATTCATCTAGACAAATGAATGTGAAAATGCCTATGACATGTCAGTATCCAGGAATAGAAAGATACACAAAAGATGGACTCTATACAGATAGTCAACAAGAAAAACTGAGCAATTAATAAGATTAAATGGTTATATTTTATTGAGCTAAGTATTTTACTGTGATTTGCTTATATCATCTCATTTAACTTTCTCAACAACCCTACTTGGTCACTGTTGACAGTGTTCTTGTTTCTCAAATTTGTAAACAGAGGCTCAGAGATATTAGATACTTGCTCAAGATCACACAATTCAGAGAAAAAGCTCTTCTATGCCCAAGCAACTTGACTTCAGAGTGGGCACCATTATATTGAAAAACATCCTTATAAAGTCACATACTGTCACAAAGGTGTGTGTTAAGAATAGTGAAGTAGCGCTGGGGATATGGCCTAGTGGCAAGAGAGCTTGCCTCGTATACATGAGGCCCTGGGTTCAATTCCCTAGCACCACATATACAGAAAATGGCCAGAAGTAGCGCTGTGGCTCAAGTGGCAGAGTGCTAGCCTTGAGCAAAAAGAAGCCAGGGACAGTGCTCAGGCCCTGAGTCCAAGCCCCATGACTGGCCAAAAAAAAAAAGAATAGTGAGGTAGCAAGAGAGGGGTGAAGAATGATACTTCAATAAGTGAAAGAAAAGTTCACAGAGAAAGCTTTAGTTATGTATGTTTTTATGTATGGAAAGAAATTGGCAGGAGACTATTGTGGTCTTACTGATATTCATGTGTATGTTCTATTCAATGTGGACAGAAGGTGCATAAGCAAAAATAACACATGCAAAAGCCATCTGTGATGTCCAGAGAGCGGGGTAAGTGTGGAGCAAATGCAAATGAGACAGAGATGTGATGAGGGGTTGTAAATAAGCAGCTACGGAGCTACAGAGGAGCCTGATCTCTGTTCAGTCACATACCAGTGACTCAGGGTTCTAACAAGAGCTCATGTGATATGAGGTCCTGAAGGAAACAAAGAAAAGTCAGCTCTATCAGCCTTAAAGTTTGAATGGGTGCAGGAATCAGGACATGAAGATGCATGCCTAGCCCTTCCTACACAAGATCAAGGAAGCAGCTCTATTAAATGGAGCTCTGAGCCTTGAGCGGTCCTCTGGTTATATCCCCAGGGTGAGAGTGGAGGGAAGACTGAAATTCACTAAGACCAGCCAGGAGGGACATACCCATGCTGTCAGAGCAACACACTCCTTCTTAACCTGTCCCCAAACGCACCTTCTATTTACCCTTTACTCTTTCTCCTCTCGAACCAACTCCTCTCTCACTCTTTTCGCCACTTCTTTGCCTTTGATTTACATTTTTTTCCCCTCAGCATCCAAGACACAGAAAATATAGCTTGTGCTCAGCCATGGGATCCCCACCTTTATCCAACTTGAAGTCATGATTGAATGGGGAACAGATGTTTCTGGCCATTAAAATTGATATGAAAACTATAAAGGTTCTTCTGACAAATAAGATAAGGAGAAGCCTCTGCAAAATCGTTTAGTCATCCCACTGGGGAATTCAGCAGGAGTGATTCATGACCCAGTGGCACAGGGCTTGCTGTTTTTCCTTCAAAATTAAAACACAATCTGGGATAAAGGAAAAATAAGTTCTTGCAAATGACATGAAGACCCAATATCTTTATCTGTGTTTCCCACATTCGGGAATGCATGCCTTGGGTAAGAAATTGCATTGAGATACCATCATCATATCTATTACCCTAAAGGATAGTATTACCCTAAAGGATTGCAGCCATTTGCATGTTCAGATTATATAATTTAATATGTGGTTTGATGTCAGGTTTTATGTTCTGTTTTTGTTTGGGGAAGGTTGTATCTTTTAAACTACCACTGGGGAGAAAACAATTTATTCAGTCTTTCACTCAATAAATTTTGATGGAGGGTTTATTAGGTATTGGACCATATGCTAGGCCCTGGAGCACACAAAAGATAAACAACATCATCCTTGTCCTTAACAAAGTTGCAATCACTAAACCCATATTTGGTACTGAAGTGTCCACTCACCCCAGTGGCCGAGCCTGATCAGCACAGATGGAGCAGCGTCACTTCGGAACTTCAGTTAGGGAAGAGGGATCTCTAAGCATAAAGAAGTAAGCATGAGGCTTGCTCATCCTAAAGCACCAAGACAGCTCTTGCCCTCCAAGGTCCCAAAGTCATAAAGAAAAGCATATCTAGTGTCATGTGCAGGACTATAAACAGTGAGACTTTATTAATAAAACACCATCTTTTCTGTTCCAAACTTTTTATAAAAGCATATCTAGGGCAAGAAAAATGTAGAGAAATACTCAAATTCTAATAGTTGACCAATTCCACTAATTCTATTAGTTCTTTAATTCATTGGTCCACTGTTGTGGCATTCCGTTAGTATGGCAGATTCTCCACGTATATTTGTTTGTTAGTCTTTTGTAGTTTTCTGGAAACAAACACAGCCAGCTACCAGCTCTTTGTAAGAGAGATAAGAAACCCTCTTGACAGTTGTCCTGATCAGTGTCATTTCATACAGGTTACCACCCAAGCTTCTTTTCCTCAGTGAGGCTCTTCGTTGCAAAAATTGGGTCAATCCTTGATCCCACGAGCTAAGGGCAGAGTAGTAGGGTTTCAAGGTTTCAGAATAGAAACTAAAAATAAAGAACTATCTGTTTCTGTTTTTCCTTAAGGAGAGCTACATGCTTGGCAGTATTCCTCAAAAGGAACCATTAGCTTCTTAATACTCAACTATAAAAGACCTGTCCTCATATATTGTCTGAACAAAAAATTAGCTCCCTAGGGATTTCTATGAGGTTTTCTTTTTCCCAGTGCTGGGGATGGAACCCAGGTCCTAGAATATGCTAGAAGCACGTTACCACTTAGCTATACCACCAAACCTCTCACTAAGCTTTTTAAATTTTCAAGAAATAATTGGTTTCGATTTCCTATACATTTAATAAAATTACTGCTACGCTGTTCAGGGTAGTATTGTACCATCAACTGGTATTTTAGTAAACCTTAATCTCTCCCAAATACCTTCTTCCGAGAGTTTGAATATGAAATAGGGCAAGCAATGAATAAATTAAGGGAAAAAATGTGGATCATTAAGACTACAACATAACTTGTTGGTGACTAAAGTCTTTTTATATTTTTTTTATTATCAAACTGAATTACTAAAGTCTTAAGTCTTATAATCCTGCTGGTAAGACTGTGATTCTTCTTGTAAAATCCTCTGTAAGTTACTTCTTTAAACAACTGGAGACAAGCAGTATCAAATAACGACTCTGTCTCTCTCTCTCTCGTCTCTCTGTCTCTGTCTCTGTCTCTGTCTCTCTCTCTCTCTCTCTCTCTCTCTCACACACACACACACACACACACACACACACACACACACACATGCTCCTCTATGAGAAATGTGATCTAATTAATAGTTAATGTCTCATTCGCACCATAAATTCTGGAAAAATGTAACACATAAACACAAAGAAGAAAGAATAAAAGTCTATAGCATTGAGACTCGAGAGATTTTAGGAAAAGACAAGCATACCATGTTGCACAAAAGATCTTAAATATTTTCATCTCCTAGTTACAAGTCTAGCTTTCAATTCATTTATAGTCTACAGCTCCCAGTCACTAGTGAGCAATTCCCTCTGCCAAAGACGCAGGTTCTCTGAGCATCAGAATGTTCTCTGATCCTTGAGTACATACAGATTCGTCCTTGGTGCCAGCCCAGATGGGAATGGATATTACAAAACACCCTTGTTCCTATGACTGTCAGTTGACTACCTCACCATGTGGTCTCTCATCCTAACAAGGCTAGCCTTGGTTCTTCTCATCCGGGAATATTCCAAGAAAGCACAATTGGAGGCTGCAGGACTAGAATCCCTACAATTCTTACAACCCTCACAGTATCTTTCTTACTACAGTTCATTGAACGAGGCCAGTCACAAGGTCAAGAGGTGAACTATGCCTCACCTACTGAAGAGAAGAGGCCAAACTCCAAAGAGAGCTAGATATAGGAATGGAAGAAACTTGTTCCCATTTATCCCAAGCTACACAAGCAGAAGAACATATCTTAGTGAGCACTACTCTCACCAAAACTGAACATAGGCTTTGCTATACACAGAAGATACTTCTCATCTGTTTTTAAACCAATACATAGTTCTTTCAAAATATAATTCATTGCCAGATAGATGAAAGAGGAATCTCAAAATTATAGCTGCCAGTGCTTAAAAAAGCAAACAAACTTCATTTGTCACTATCCTCCCCCTTTTCTCTGCTTATATTGGCATGGAAATTTGTTTTCTCAAAAGAGCTAGCCGGGACAAGGCTAATTTTGATATTTCTTGAAAAATTGTTCTTGTATTTTGTACTAGCTTCCATTACTATCAAAATAACACTGATCATACTAGTTGTATTTGTATAAGCTTCTTATAAGTATTACCCTAGTGTTCTGCCCCACATCTGAAAAACATACATGGGTCATTACCAAACAATAGCATGACTTATAGTTCATCCAATAAAACAAAACCGTAGATGGTGTCTGTTGTATATACAGCCTATCTAGGAAGGGAGTCCAGAATTGCCTACTTTTAAGTTCTCCACCCTTCCTTTTCCATCCACACACATGCCTTTCCCTTCCCATGATAGATAGCATATGTTTGCAGCCAAGTAGGTTTCTACTGGTTTGTTTTGTTTAGCTTTTTCCCAACTCTAGAATTTAGGACAAGGGTAAGAGCCTTCCTTCATGTCTTAATGTGTCCATTTTGGTTCAAGTGGACAGTATTTCTCCTGATAGAAAGTTCTTTAAAAACCTCGTGGGTCTTCTGCATATGCCACAGGGGTTCACTCCACCAGGAATAAGGTTTGTCCCCAGATCTGGGCTAGATAACCTTGTTTCTACTTTTGCTTTTTCTGGGATGGCTGGAGGACCAGTCCTTAAGCTTCTTTAGATGCTTGCTCTCTGGTCTGATTAAGGCTTCTGTGTGATTGAATGCTTAGACCTTTGGGCCTTTCTGAAGTACTAACAACAAAAAATACAGTAATAATCTCAAGTCTTTTTCTTTAGAACATGCCTCCTTTAACAATAAATCTCATACTTTTACTATCTCACAATTTCTGTAATTTCCAAAACTTCAAGTCCTGGTTCTTTTTTTGTTGTTATCTCACTCTTCTCACATTTTACTATATGCCGCATGAAGAAGTACAGTTCCCCTTTAACACTTAAACGTTCTCATCTGGATATCCAAGTTCATCATCTACACAGTTTTCCATGTAAGTCATAATTCTCTTAACCTTCCTGCTGTATGTTAATAAAAGAAAGTATCCACTTTGCTCTGATTTTTCAGTAACATGTTCCTCATTTATTTTAGTCCTCACAAGAACTATCTATAAGATCCAGATATTTGGATTTTTAGCTAAGTGGTTGATTTTTAGATTTTCATCTATTTGGTTATTCTCTAGAATGATTCTTCCAAGCTCTCAGCAACAATATTCATATTTCTTCCATCAGTCTATTGAAGATACTCTAGGTGGCTCAAAAATTATTCCAGCTGCTGGCTAGAATTCAACTCCAAAGCCATGTTAACATTTTCACTAACATTATATTTTTAGTTATGTGACATTGGTTATAGAAGCACCCTACTTCCAGGTACAAAAATTAATTCATCTGTTGCTACCATAATAAATTATCACAAATTTAGCAGCCTACTATATACATTTATTGTTTTATGATTCTATACGTCGGAAGTTGACATGGACTAAAATCAAGGTATTGGCAGTGCTGGGTCCTGGATGAAAGTTCTTGAGAGAGGTCAATGGTCTTACTTACCTTTCAGTGCCCCTGGAAGCCACTGCCATACCATGGTCTGTGGTTTTCTTCTACCATCTTCAAAGCCAGCAATGGCAGGTTGGAGTCTTCCTCACACTTTATCTCTCTGACTCTACTTCCATCATTACATGTCTCTTGGAGCACAGCCAGGAAATATTTTCCACTTTTAGGACACCACTCAAGTAATCTAGGAAATGAGATTGGGCCTCCTCATTTTGAGACTCATAACTAAGTCACATCTGTGAAGTGTTTTTGCTAGATGAGGTCATGTTTCCAGGCTCTGGGATCAGGACATCTCATGGGGGCAGTTCTCTGTTGTCACAGAAAGAAAGTTTTATCTTGTCTAAGCCACTACTTTTTGTATTTGGGCAGTAGCAACCAAACTCATATTCTAATTGGTATCCTCCTGTCTAAAATTGTTTGTCAGTGATAGGTTCCTCCACCCCTACCCTCTTTTGTGGTGCCAGATATTAAACCCAAGGCTTTGAACATGCTAGGTAAATAGGTCTCACTAACTTTTCTGAGGCTGATCTCAAACTCATAATCCTTCTGCTACTACTTCCCAAGTAGCTAGGATTACAGATGTGTATCACCACACTCAGCTCAGGTTCTATATTTTTAAAGTACTGTCTATATACATACCATGAGGAGAGACAGTATGTAATTCCCTGTGTGATCCAGGTGTAACTTCATTTTACACAAGGCATGGTGGCTCAAGCCTGCAATCCTAGCTACTTGGGAGGCAGAGAACAAAGAGATCACATTTCAATGACAGCTGGATATAAAAGACCAAAAAAAGACAAAAGGGAGCTCTAAGAATGGCTTAAATGGTAGAGTGCCTAGATTCCTAACAAGTGTTAGACCTAAGTTCAATCCCTAGTACCACACATACAATAAAGTGGTGACTGAGAGCCTGATTATATTGCTATGAACTGAACTAAGCTTGAAATACTATACTTTACTATGGAGATTTGTTGTAAAGTGAAACATTTCATAAAGTGAATAAGTAGCACTTAACATACCATTTTCATCCATTTATAGTTTTGTTTGACTAAAGTCGGACATGCTTACACATAAAACATAAGCATATGGAAATAGTTACTCAGAGTTTTGAAAACATACAAGGCACTAAACTTTGTGCTAGATGTTTTATAAAGCTCAAAATATCTTTTCCAATAGAGTATGTAATGTATGATTTCTTTATTTTGGAGAATATTCTACTCTGCTATAACAGGCAAGCAAAACAGGTAAGCTAGATGAACTCACAAATATAAGCAGACTACTTGATATGTCAGTTAAATTCAGATGAAGTATGAAAACAAGTGATGAGTCAACAAGTAGCTCACAAGAATTAGGCAGAATTGTTAATATTTGGTAACTATGAAGAATAACTAAGTCAGAAACCTGTCAGAGCAATTAAAAAATAGAATAAATGAGTCTGGTACCAATGGCTCATGCCTGTCATCCTAGATACTTAAGAGGCTGAGATTGGGAAATTCATAATTCCAGGCCAACCCAGGCAAAACAGTCTATGAAACTCTTTATTAAAGGAAAGAAACTGATCTCAGTGGCATACACTTGTCATCCTGGCTATGATAGGAAAATTAAAATAGGCATATCATGATCCATATACACTCCTGGGGAAGGAATCAAAATCCTATCTCAAAAAATTGTCTAGAGATATGGCTTAATGAAAGAGCACTTGTATAGCAAACTCAAGATTCTGAATTCAAACCCGTCCTACAAAGGAAGAAAAGGAGGAGGGGGGAAGAAGAAGGAGAAAGGGAGAGAGGAGGGAGGAGGAGGAAGAAGAAGAGGAGGAGAAGGAGGAGGAGAAAAAGAAAAAGAAATGCCACCAGCAGGGAATACTTCATGAAAGAAAGAAACAGGCTATATGAACATTGTATAACCCAGAATTTAGGCAACGTGAGCCTGCATTCTGTCCTAAGGATATAATCATCCCATTTGCTTCCTAGTATACATTTAAGTATCAAATTGATTCACTATAACTATGTTTTAAGCTTCTTTTTTTGACTTTTATAAAACAAGATTATGAAAGCAGTAGAGCAAAATGTCACTAACTGAAGAACCAGGATTCCTTGTTTCAGACAGCTTCCAAAGTCAACACTACATGCAGGCTACTTTTCTTTATGAGAGAAATGTGTTTTAAGCTTCTTAATTTTTTTTCATGAACCTTTCTGGATTCTGGGATAACTTTCTTAGCAGTGTTCTTCAGAACATCCATTACATGACAGAATTAAAAAACAGACAGGAGATATCAGAGAGTACTATAAGAAAGAAACTTGAGGCAGAGAGATATATGAACTGTGTTCAAGGGCTCACATTGTCAGAAGACACCTTTTACAGTTAGGCCAATACTTTGTTGAGTTCCTTTCTGTTATGGTTTGAAATAGGTGTGTGTATGTATGTATGTATGTACATATGTATGTATGTATGTATGTATGTATGTATATATACATATATATATATATATATATATATATATACAGAGAGAGAGAAAGAGAGAGAGAGAGAGAGAGAGAATATAATGCCTGAGGCCACAGGCTCAGGTATTAGGGGCTTAGTTGCCAGCTGATGGGCTTTGATGTTGGTGGTAGTGGTCATCGTGGGGCTTGAACTTGGGGCCTGGATGCTGTCTCTGTGCCTCTTTGTGCTCAAGGCCAGCACTCTACCACTTGAGTCACAGTGCCACTTCTGATTATTGGAGATAAGAGTCTCACGGACTTTCCTGCCCAGGCTGGCTTTGAGCCGTGATCCTCAGATCTCAGCCTCCTGAGTAGCTAGGATTATAGTTGTGAGCCACTGGTGCCTGGCATGATGGGCTTTGATAAGTGATTTGAAATCGAAGGTTCTGACATAATCAGTGGATGATATGCTTATAAAATGAGTTTGGCAAGTTCATGATATGATGGCATCATTGAGAGGTTAGTAGCACTGTGGAATGCAGAGCCTGTTTAGAGGAAGAAGGTCACGGAGAGCATGTCTTAAAGGGTATATCAGGCCCTTCCAGATATACTACTTCCTAGCCATTTCCTCTTGCTTTGTTTCCTGTCTGCCATGAAGTAAGTTGCTTTGCTCCACCACATCCATGATATTCTGGCCTTGCCTCAAGTCCACAGGAATGTAACAGGCAACCATGGATGGAAACCCTTGAATCTATGAACCAAAATGACTTCTCCCTCCTAATAACATGTTCTGTCAAGTGTTGTTACAGCAATGAAAAATCTTACTAACAGGTCTCTACCAATGGATGTACCCTCACCTATTCATCTACAATCAGAAATTTGCAAGACAAGCTTGAGTGTTCACCCTTCTCTTTCCTCATCTCCATAATCCTGTTGATAGCACCTCACAACAAGTCTTGATTTCAGGCACTTCTCTCCATTCCCCCATGAGGGACCATCCGTCCTCTCTCGTCAAAATTTTAGCCTCTATTTCCTAACAGTTTCTGAGTACCTAGACCACAGAGTTGTTTTAAACATAAATTTCATCTTGCCCTTCCCAGGCCTCACTGGTTCCCATTTGCTCTTAGGACAAAGGCCACAACATTCTTAAAGTCCCATAATTCACCTTCCTCCCATCCTATTCATGTTCCTACTGCCTTTCTCTCCTATTTCTCCTACTTCTCTCTTTTCTCTGATATTTCAAGTCCTCGGCCTCTTTTCAGTTGCTAGGACATGTCATGTCCTTCCCTCCTTCAGTATCTGACTTTAGGACACTGCTTTCCCACCTCCTCCAAGCTGATTCTTACTTACCCTTCAGATCTTGGCTCAAGTCTCTCTTGCTAGAGCAACCTTTAGCCCCCAAGGCTAAGCTAGGCTCCCTAGTGTTTAATTTGAGGCTTTTATACTTTTTTCTCCCTAAGAATGGACCCCAAATTCAACCAATATTTATTAAGGATTTATTTGGCTTCTAGGCACAAGGTTCTAGCAGTAACAGAATAGCCCCTATGGTCATGTGGTTTTCATTCTACTCTATTAATGGCCATTTGGATAATGTCCATCTCCCCATCTAGTCAATACCCCATGTAGGAAAAATCATACAGACTTAGTTACCACTAAATCTTCAGTGCCTCCCACTCTACACAGGCACAAGGAGGTACTTACTGAATATTTGTTGCAAAATAAACATGTTAGAGCTAATACCTCCTATAGCATAGACCATACCTTCCACCAATATCTGGTTTCCGCCCCAAATTCACTTTTTCTACTGTCAATGGGCTTAAGGAAATACTGAAGATTGCTTCAATAAGAACTTCTCTTATACAATGACCTACAAAGTATACTTTTAAAAATTACCTGATTTGCATCCAGATATAATCTATGGCCACATTTTTCAGATGTTGATACTGAGGCTCCTCTTGAAGACCTCCTGAAGGTCACACACTAGTAAGTGACAAGGTCTGGGCAAAAGCTTTAAGTCTTCTGAGTTCTCTTCTTAAAAATCCATCCCAATCTCCTTTCCTTCCCTAAAAATAAATTTTAATTAATTTAATTCAGTTGGCAGGTTATCAGAGTAGAAGGAACCTAAGCCCTTGAAAATTGAACAGACCTTTTATTTTAATTTCTTTTGGGAGATGAAGGAAAGGAGTTTTCCTTAAAATTTCACATCAAGCAAGCACAAAAGTCAAAGGAGGATAGAAATGGTTTGGAAAAAATATGTCAGCAATGAGCTCAGTCTAGCTGGTATGAGGATACAGCAGATAATGGACAGGGCCTTGTGCCCAGATCCATGAGATGCCAACTGATGAAAAATAATAATAAACAGCAAGTCTAGCTTCCACTGCGGGCACCAAAAAGCTGGACACACCAGGAGCTTCCCACTTGACTTTCAACACACATAGCTTATTTTCCAAGAACAAGGAAGCCCTAAAAATCAATCCTCTTTGGAAACATTCAAAGTAATAAAGTAGAATCTACTGAGGTTTCTGATCCAAGGTGGCTTCCTACTCACTCTTTACCTTTTCTCCTTCCTACAATCACATTGACATGACCATAAAGAAGAGAGAATAAAATGCTGGATGCCATAGAACAAAGTTGTCAGAGCCAGAAATCTGACAGATTTCTAGGTATAAAGGTGTAGGTAAAAGTGTACCAGCAGATAAAATTGAAAGGAAGCAGCCACAATTCAGAATAAACACGAGGAAACATCCCTAAGGCTGGAGTCATTTGTGGGGTGGGGGTGGGGGGAGAGGGGGAAAAAAGCCCTAGTTCAAGGTCACAGGAACAGAGGTACAAGTGGGAAGTAGGACAGATACCAGGGTGCTGAAATGAAGGAATCTTGCTGGGAAGATTGGGCAAATCAGGCTGTTTCCCTATGTTTGGAGAAAAACCCAGATGCAGAACTGCCTCAGGGAAATATAGGAGCTGCACTTGCTAGAGAGAGTGGAAACTTTTAGGCAAAACAGAGAAAGCAGGTTCATGTGCTGGAACTGGGGCTGAACACCCATAGTATGTACTGCCAGGCACGCATCACTTTCTTTTAGAATCTCATATTTGCTTTGGGAACCACATATCTTCTGTTGGCTACAGTCCACTCATCAAAACAATTGTGTGCCAAGGTGACTTCTCTTGGCAAAGGGATGGGTGTCTCTCCCAAATGAGCTCAATCAGATTGTCTCATGAACACCTCAAGAAAAGCCCTGAAAATAGCTCAAGTTTCTTCACTCTCCAAAAATACCTTGAAGAAACTGCTGGCTCCTAAACCACAACTATAGAGGTTGTAGAGTTGTTGCAGAGGTAAATCCCCAGAAATGTTCTGGTTCCTGTAGGTTCTAGCTCCTGTCCTTCTCTGAACTTGGTTCCTCTACTTTACCCTAGAATTTACATGCTATCCCATACTTTTCTTATAAGAATTATTTATATCCAAAGGCCCATGACTGATACACAAACCCCGAAGCAAGTAAGGACTTACTACCTCCTTATTATCTGCCTTGCTCTTCTTTGGATCTGTTTGATCCACAAGGGTTCAATGCTGAAAACTTGGTCCCTGATGTGCTTATGTTGAAAAGTATTGAAACCTTCAAGAGACAGGACTTTGAACTAGGAAGGTGAAGACACAAAAGCATCAGCCTTAAGAGACCATACTGGTCTCATAAGCCCTTGCAAAAGCAGATTGTTGTAAAGCAAGACCAATGTACATGTTTAAATCCTTCACATGGCCATTTTCCACTCTGTCTTTCTATCGTGCTATGATATAGCCAGTGAGCCCTCACCAGATGCCAGATTGTCAAACTCAGAAACGAGGAGCTAGGTACTATTAACATGTATTTTGTTACAGCAATAGAAACAGACTAATACATCTTCTATTGTAAAGACTTCCAGTATACATCCACTGGTTTTAGACTGATAACAAAACTTCCATTCTAAGGGCCCACAGATTTACACTGGGGGGAGGAGGGAAGATGACAAAAAAAAAATACAGATGATCAAACTAATTAAGAGACAAAAAGACAAAATAATTTTATTTAGTGTGCGTGTAGATATTTGAGACAACAATGCAGAGAAAACCAAGAACAGGCTTTAATAAAAAAAAAAGAACAGGGCTGGGGATATAGCCTAGTGGCAAGAGTGCCTGCCTCGGATACACGAGGTCCTAGGTTCGATTCCCCAGCACCACATACACAGAAAATGGCCAGAAGCGGCGCTGTGGCTCAAGTGGCAGAGTGCTAGCCTTGAGCGGGAAGAAGCCAGGGACAGTGCTCAGGCCCTGAGTCCAAGGCCCAGGACTGGCCAAAAAAAAAAAAAAAAAAAAAAGAACAATAAAAAATATGATAGCTGCATGTTTTTAAATGGTTAGAAAAGCTATAAGAAAACCCAAGGAGGTCTTCTGGAATCTAGAGTAAAAGAGATGAAAAATATATGCCAAGTTTTAATAATATCCCCCCTATGAATTCCAAGTGAAAATATAGGATAAAATGATCCAACAAATAATGATAATAATAAAATTTTCAAAACGAAGAAAGATATATTGTTTATTAGATGACAAGGGCCCAGTAAATTCAGAGCAAGGAGATTTCTCCTTCTGCATGTACCCAAGAATATATCACTGTGAAATTTCTGAACCAAGGTCTAAAGGAATATCTATTTGTCCTGAGACCAAAAATCAATGTGTCAGCAACAATGGATGCTAGAAAATAATTCTTTGAATTCTAAGGAACAAATTATTTTGAATGGGGGAATCTGGACCTAGCCAAATGCTCAATGAAGAGTGTAATATTATCTCATACACAAGTGTGAGGCATTGTCTTACACACAAGGGCTCAAAAAATGATGTCCTGTGCAATCTTTTCTGAAAATAAATTCTTTCAAGGCAACTGACAAATAAAAAAAAATACGTAATCAAAGACAAAAGGAAAACACAAATCTAATAAACAGGGACACATCCGATGTAGCTCAATTTTCTAAAAATCCCAGGGTAACAGTGTGCAATTTAGGAGGAAAGCAGTCCAGATTTTTTTTTAAAAAGAAAGCTCTTGAGAATAAGTGTTGAAGCAGTGAGTTAATATTAATTGATTAAACAGTAGGATTTTTTTAGGTGATAATGTAAAATTAGATGCTTCTTTTGTCCACAGGGGAAAAATGACAAATAGAAACTGGAAGTATAAAAAGGAATATACAACCACAGCTCAAATATAAAGCTTAAATATAGTGTGATTTTGAGCCATGTGAGAGAGAAAAAAAGAAATGAAATTTATTTGACCTTGATACTTGGAATACTACTTTATGTCATTCAGTTGTGATATATAAATATATTTTCTTCCAATTGTACATTACTATTCTATATGAGATAGAACTGGGTTTTTTTGTTGTTGTTGTTGTTTTTTGGCCAGTCCTGGGCCTTGGACTCAGGGCCTGAGCACTGTCCCTGGCTTCTTCACGCTCAAGGCTAGCACTCTGCCACCTGAGCCACAGCGCCCCTTCTGGCCGTTTTCCATATATGTGGTGCTGGGGAATCGAACCGAGAGCTTCATGTGTAGGAGGCAAGCACTCTTGCCGCTAGGCCATATTCCCAGCCCATAGAACTGATTTTTTTTTACTCATACTACCATAAATGGGTTTTATTAGTGTCTCATTCATATTGTTCAGTAAAGTAAGGATACAGGAATTGATAGGAGGCACAGTGAGATAGTGCTGCATAATATCCTCCAGTGATCGCCTTCCCACAGTCACACCAGTTTGAACAGCTATGAACACACCCAACCACCTTCACAAGAGCTCACAAAGTCAGCAAAAAGACTACAGTGCCTAACTTTAGTATAATAAAAGGAAACAAGTCATTGAAGAAGGCCAAAAGGAAAGAGCTGTGGTCCCCAACTCCCAACGTGAAGCAATCTAAGCATTCAAAGACATGCCTTCTACTTGGGCCTTTAGACTTCGAAACCCACAACCAAACAGAGTCCCACAAAACCTGTGACCAGTTCCAGCAGCTGAGCTGCTGGAAACTGCGTTAGCTAGACAACTGTCTCCAATATTCCTCTGCCAACCTTTCACAGCAGAACAGAGAACAATGCCCCTTCTTGGAAGCAGGGTACAAAAGCTATTCTAGTAGAGTTACAATGCTAGCTTTGCCACAGTAAGTCCCAGTACTGGTAGAAAACAAAGGCCATCCTAGGCTACCATTCACACACAGAGCCTCTTAGGCTGTACCAACATCAAGTAGAGAACAGCAGTGACGTGAATTTCAGCCTGTGTCATCATTAACTTACACTGGGCCTGGGATATACCACTCTCCATAGACTGTAGGTCCCTGCAGTTGTGAAACTAAGGTAAGGCTCTGCTTACTGTCAACTTCAGCAGCTAAGGGACTGTCTCCAGCCCACTGGCTAATTTGGGGCAGCTAAGCTACTCCCGGGCCAGTGCTTCCTGACAAATCTCTAGACCTGCTCCAGCACCAGGCACAGGCTTATGCGCCTGTGGGACAGACTTGAGTTCTGGTCTGGCATTACTATCCAGGAAAGCATGAGGCAAATTAAATATACCACTGAAACTGTGGCTAGGAGATTCAGGCATTAGCATCAACTGGTGGCGAAGACTGCCTTCACCAATATTACCCCAATGGTAGGCAGCATTGTGTGGAACAAAACTTCATTCCCTGGGAGTTGGACAAGGTAAGAAGCAGAGAACTTTACCTTAGGACTCAGTGTCAGGTGAGTGCAACTTGACAGTAGACAGATTGTAATAGCCTGCGTCCTCAGGCCACTGCCAGAGATAAGGCTTCTAGATCATCCCTGATTCTGGCCAAGGACACACAGCTTCAGATGACCAGACATCTAGGTCAGCCAGCAACACCTGTGGCTGGTGGCAGGTAGGCCACCTGTCCATTTAGCTGTGTAGGCATTGGTCCTATCTCAGTGCTATGCTGGTCTTCATGTGTTATGGACTCCAAGTATGACACAGGTAAAGCATATGAGCATGGACCTAGTTCTTTCTATGTAATTCTCCCAGAGTCAGACAGAAACTGGCAGTACCTGACCACATACCTGTGATCGTGGATGAAACATCTGGGCATACCCTGAACCCAGGGAGAGCTACTAGGGATGAAATACCATTTTTACATACTCCACTAAGTTTATACTGATCAACAGTCCAGCTGAAGACTGGGGACAAACTTGGGCTTGGATCACCCTCTAGTATTTACCCAGTAACAATATACCAACAGAAAACCTGCTGAGAAACTGAACATGGGGTGCCATCTAGTGTGAAAACAGTTCAAATTATTACAGATCAACTAAGGAGCCTGTTTGAATTTCTGGAAACATAGGACTAAACAAAACCAGATTATGAAGATACTCAGACAATATTGCATGCCACTAAGTATCAAGACTTTTCAGGATTTCAGACTAAGCATACTGGCACACACAACTATAATCCCAGCTATGCAGAAGGCAAAGATAAGAAGACTATAACTAGAAACCAACTACATGTGTGCACAGGGGCACACATGTGTGTGCACATACACACACACAATGAGGGCTATAGGTGTGGTCGAGTGCTTGCCTAACAAGCACAGTGCTCTGAGTTCAAACCTGCTATCACAAAAATATAAAGACCCTACCTCAAGGAAAACAAAAAGAAAAGAAAACAGGCCAAGTGTGGTGGTACGCACTTGTAATCCCAGACACAAGAGACAGGGATAGGAAGATGACATTCCAAGGCCAGCCCAGGTTTAAAAAAAAGAACAAAAGCTCAAGATTCTATGTGAAAATTAATCAAAGCTAAAAAGACTTGAGTGTGACTCAAGTGAAAGAATGCCTACTTTTTATTCCAATCATGTATATCTCCAAACATTATCACTCTTACAGTTTAATCTTTATAACTTTTAAAGTTCGATGGTGTTCTGTTTAGCAGTAGAGGGAACATCACTTCCACTTGAGCTACATTCCCAGTCCTTTTGCTTTTAGTTTGTTTGTTGGGTAGTCAAGCACTTTTCTTTGGGGCCAGCCTCACATAGCGATCCTCCCATCATCACTTCACAAACATGCAGGCATGAACCATCATGTCTGACTTAAAGGTTGATGTCTTTTCTTTTTTCTTTTCTCTTTAACTGGCCTGCTGACCAAGACTTTTAGCATTTAGGCCAAGGATATGTGGGGCCAGAAAGAAAACATCCTGAGTGGTTCCCAAGGATTGTACTCATGTTTGCTCCACTGTTTTTATCATGTGTTTTACAAGTTACTACCTGTTGAACACATCTTACGAACTCCATTTCTTACAAGCTACTTGCTTACACTCCAGATATCTCTGATCTTTGAGTCTTGCTTTTTTCTCTTTGCTTTGTCTTCTTCCATAGCAGAATTGAATATTTGCAAATAATAAAGCAAATATACAAATATGAGTGAAGATTTTTCCATCTTATATCCTTCAGGACAACTTAGGGGAAAGTTATTATATGACTGAATTACTATAATACTGAAATTTATAAATACATGTCAAATGAATATATTCCTATATTATGTGTGATTATAGTCATTCATTCTTTGTTTTACATTGAATTGCTTTTGTTGTTGTTATTGTTTATGTGTGTGCCAGTGATGGGGCTTGAATTCAGGTAGGGGGGTGCTATCCCAGAGTTTTTTTTGCTCAAGGTTAGACCTCTACCACTTGAACCACAGCGCCACTTCCAGCCTTTTCTGTTTATGTGGTGCTGAGGAATCGAACTAAGGACTTCATGCATGCTAGGCAATCACTCTACCACTAAGCCACATTCCCAGCCAGCACCTTATTTTTAACACTTCATGTTCTAAAGAGTTCTTGTGCAGCTCTCTAAGGGAATCCAAGGACATACAGCAGGTGGGACCTCCATCCTTGAGGACACATGACTAGTCTTGAATACTAGCTGTGTGACCTCAGCAGCATTTTGGAACTCTGTATCCAGTTTTCCCATCTGGAAAGTAGCAACAGTAAGAGCCCTACCTCCTAGGCTCATTGTAAGAAGGAATGCATGCAAAATGCTTAATGCATCACCTGGAAAATCATTATGTTATCATCATTATTACAGGACAGTGGGGCCACAATTTACATTTAATGTCACATAATGAGTCTAGTATTAACCAAACTCACAGTGAAATCCAGTGCATTTAATCAGTTGTAGCTACTGTTGGGGAAATAAAAGAAAGGAGACGCAAGTACGAGAGAAGACCTAAGCAAATACAGTCAAATTGTTTAAAGGGAAGTAAAGTAGTAAAAAAAAACAAAAAAAACGCCCAGCTAATGGGAACCAGCTACTAAGACTTGCAAAGTACCTAAGTATTTCCTAACAATTAATCCTTTATGAAAAGGGATTTTTTTTGTTGTTCCTTCGGAAAATTGAATTTAATTACTTTGATTTTAGTACCAGGTCTTGGCAACCTTCGGGCATTCTCTAGTCCATGAGACATTAGGGCAGGCAAGTTGAAGCACAGCCCACTTCCCCCAAAGGAAACCCAGCAGCAGCCTCTCTGTTGTTGATTACTTAGGGTTGTTTTTTAAAGAAGAGATTACTTAAGGGATCATTCTTGGCTTAGTAAACAGTCCCAAAGAGTGGAAGCAGGGTCTGGCTGGTGTCAGGCGCCAGTTAAGGAAAGAATCAGCCCCAGGACTGGGAAATTTTCTCAGGCCAAACAGTCAACCTTTGCCTTCCAGAAGCATGAGATTTTAACTGTGGGGGAAGGTGGTTGTCTCTGTAAGTCCAGACATTGACCTACTCAGAAAAGAATACATAGGACTGAATTCAGGGGATAAACCTCTTGAAACTCAAGCACCCAAAATGTCTGACATTCAATAAGTCATTGTTCATTCATTTCATACCTGTGGCACGCCAATGTGCTCATATTGGAAATATGGATATGAAAACAATTATTTTTGTAGATTATATAGAAATAAATATAGAGACAGATAGGAGAGAGAGAGAGAGAGAGCAGTCTCCAGGTGGTAGAAGTAGTACAAAAGATGCTGTCATAGAAGGTTGAGACTTCTGTAACAAGATATCATAGACTAGGTAGCTCATAAACAACAGAAAATTACTTCTCACAGTTCTGAAGGTGGGAAGTCTGAGATCAAGGTGCGGGTAGAGTTGGTATCTGGCTCTCTGTGTATCCTGATGTAGTGGAAGGGCTGAGGGCTCTCTCTTGGGTCTCCTTTGAAACAGCAGTAACAGAATTCATGAAGACTCCCTCTTCATGTCTGATCATCACTTCCCAAAACCTCACTAATACCATCACACTGAGGATTCAGTTCAACACGTGAACTGGGCCAGGCAGGGGTGAAGGATTACAATCAAAACAGTCACCATAGTTTTAAATTTTAATCAGCATCTGTAATGATTAAATGACAACCTGACAAAGATGAGATTCTTCTTACAGATCTCTTTCAAAGCTTCTGATTATGGCAGGGAGAAAGTTTCCATTTGGTGTTAAACTTAAAGAAACCTCTAATCATCGCTGATTTCCTAAGAAACAATATGGCACACTAGCTCAGACAAGAGACAATAATAGCCCAAAGTTTAAATGTTTCACTCAACATGGTATTTGTTATATTCTGCAGGCAACAACATTTAAACTTGTTCAGTGTTTTATTATTTGTTATATGTATTATCATAGGTGCCTAGTATTTATAATAGGTTAATACTGGTTATTAACTTAATATATTTTCAAAATATATTAAATGGACTTAAATTAAAATTTTTAACAGATTTAAAGCAAATAGTAGCACAGGTATAGTAGAGGATGAGGCAATGTTAGTGGTAGTAAACAAATAATTAGGACTTGGGAGATCAATTTGTACAAGGAAAGGAACACCTAGCCATCATCCTTCTAAAACTGTTATAAGAATTAAATGGGAAAGATAAATTGGTGAGTTACAATGAGACTTGAGAAGAAACTGAAAGCTGTTCAATTTAAAATACTGAAGAAATATAAAATTAAAGGTGTATGCTTACAATGAATTGATGTACACAATAAAGATAAAGCAACACGTTTCCCTAAACCTCCTTCATGCTGATATTTGTATGCTATCCTTCCCAGAACACAGGGCATGTTTCTTCCTAACAGCTGAGAGTTCTAGTATAGAAAGAGCACTATGCAAACAATGTCATTTGAAAGTTCTGAAAAATGAGCTTTCAGGACTAAGTTGTTGACTGGAAGACAAGGTATAGATTATCCTTCTACATCTCCGGGGTCTCCTTAAGTGCCTATGATAGTTAATTTTATGTATCCATTTGACTGAGCCATATGTTGTCCAGATATGTGGTGAAACATTATTTTGGATGTTTCTGTGAAAGTGTTTCTTGGTTCAAATTAACATTTAAATTGCTGCAGTTTATATTACATAAACATTTCAATTAGTAGAGTAATTCAGAAAGCCCTCCCTTGTATGGGTGGGCCTCATCTAATCAGTTGGAGACCTGGACAAGACAAAAAGATGATCCTTTCCTTGAACGAGAAAATTCTTCATCATTCCTCCTTTGGGCTAAATCTACAGTATCAGATCTTCTTGCCTGATGACTTTCAAACTGGAACATCAGTTCTCCCTAGATTTGCTGCATGTTTACTCATATTACAGACCAGATTTGCTAGCCTCCATAGTTAGTATCAGTGAGAAAAAGATGGTTGACATGCTTAAATAGACAATGGGCACACAGAGACGGCTCCTTAAATGAAAAAGAAAAATTATAATCAACAGCAATAACCAGAGAAATACAACTTTACAGTAATAAAAATACCATTACATGGATCAAATGCGCAGATCCATCGGTGTGGGAGAAAGGGAGCTCTAGTGTAACAGGCAGTTTATGGGCTGCTTGTGAGAATGTAAATTAGGTCAGCATTTCTGCAGTGCCACTTGAAAATGAATCTCAAAAGCTTTTGAAGATGTGGCCCAATATAAAGTTCTTGTAGGCATTTATCTCAAGAAGATAAAAAGATACAAAAATATTTGTTAATGTACAAGAGTATCCATGGGAATGCTCTTTCTAATGGTATGAAACTAGAAACAACCTAAATACTCAACAATCAGGACTAATTGAAAATAGTATAGGTCATCATTACAATGAAGTAGGGGACAGCAACATATCGGCTCTATCCCAGCTCCACTCAGGGCCTCCAGTAAGATAGGTATCATAGGCCACTGGCATTGTACTGTAATTCATCAACACTTCATTTAAGCTCTTTTCCACTCAATTTTCTGTTTCCTGGAGGCATTACAACCCAGCACACCAAAGTGGGCCTTAGCAATCAAAGTAAATCATCTGAGCCAGGCTCTGGTGACTCACACCTGTCATCCTAGCTACTCAGGAAGCTGAGATCTGAGGATCTCAGTTCCAAGCCAACCCCAGGCAGGAAAGTCCATGAGACTTTTATCTCCAATTAACAACCAGAAAACCAGAAGTAGAGCTGTGGCTCCAAGTGGTAGAACACCAGCCTTGAGTGAAAAAGCTCAGGGACAGCACCCAGGGCCTGAGTTCAAGCCCCAGGATTGACAGAAAAACAAACAAAAAAGTAAATCTTCTGACAAAGAGATAAAGCATCAGCAGTTGGCAGTAGGGCAGTTCTGAACTGACATGTTAAAGCTAAGCACACACAGCTGAGCACCACCATCTACTTCTAAAGAGACTATCATTGAGGGGAAAAAATGACTGTTCAGGATGAAAGGAGTCAAGTACTGTACTGTGCATGCTTGATTCTTTTCATTTCATGATCCAGCCATGCCACTTTGGGCACATAAACCAAAAGAATAAGTTGGCATATTATAGCAATATCTGTATACCCATGCTTGTCATGGAACTATTCAAAATAGTCAAATTATGGACTCAACCCATCAACAAATGAGTAGATTTTTTTAAATGTAGTATCTACATTGAGTTTACATGTTACATGCAATACACACCATAATGTATATAACATACCATACATGTATACATAATGTATACCATATATATGGTATGGAGTTTTACTCCATATATGGAGTTTTACTCCACTGTTAAGAATGAAATCATAGTGTTTGCTAGAATCAGAATTATCATGTTAAGGGAAAGAAATGAGTATCACAAAGACAAGTAAATATCAAATGATTTCTTGTATTTGTGAAAGTTACAGGGTGAGGGGAAGTGAGAAAAACAAAGGTCATGAAAACTGAGGGAAGGCTGCTAGGGAGGAAGAAGAGAAAGAGAAAGGAGAAGGCAGAAGAGAATAGGAAAAAAGTAATACATTTAAAGTGCATTGTATGTATTATGGAACTGTCATAATGAAATCTTTGCTGTATAAAGTGAATATAAACCAATAAGAAAAAAGCTGTGGAGTTTTTTTAATTTAAAATAAAATGCTTAATTTCATGCATTAAAAAATACTAGATCTATAAGCAGGGTGCCAGTGGCTCACGCCTATAATCCTAGCCACTCAGGAGGCTGAGATCTGAGGATCATGGTTGAAAGCCAACCCTGGGCAGGGAAGGCTGTGAGACTCTTATCTCCAGTTAACCACCCAAAAACCAGAAGTGGCGCTGTGGCTCAAGTGGTAGAGTGCTAGGCTTGAGCTGAAGAGCCCAGGCCCAGAGTTCAAGCCCCATGACTGAAAAAAATAATTTACCTATATATGATGAATATATATATGTATGTGTGTGTATATGTATACACAATATATATATTCAAGCAGCATTTTTAGGCTCCAATCTTGTCTATGGCAGTTTTTCCTCATAAGTTCATATTTTCAATTAGGAATATTCATAAGCTACCCAAAATTTCTTCTTTCAGTTTTATCTCTCATTTTTCCATCACACTAGCTCTATAAACTGAGTAAACTCATACACATAGTGATCTTCATGAAAAAGACTTCCAGCTCACACCTGTGATCTGGCTACTCAGGAGACTGAGGGAGAGGATCACTGGTGGAAGCTATGTCATACACACAGGTAGGTGAGATATGCAATCCTAAGTAGGCGGCAGCACATCCCTATAGTCTTATTCCACAGGGATCAGGTGTTCAAGCCCCAGTACTGGCACAAAATAAATAAATAAATAAAACTCTTCCTTTTCCTCTATGCCCACACCCATATTGACCTGTAAAGCTTCATACTTCTCTCAATCTTTTCCTGTCCCCAGGCCATGTGCAAGAACACAGGAACACACACACACACACACACGCACACGCACGCACACCCACATACATACCACCACCACCACTCTTAAAAACTAAAGACTTAATCTACCACAGTTGAATAAAGACGGGCAGATACAGACGCCTGGTTAACTTTATTACTCATGGCACAGAAGGCAGCATGTCAGCAGACTTGGCACTGGCTCCCTGAGCTCTAATTCCCACAATGCAATGCAAAGAGGGCTGGCTGACACTCACTGGTACATTGGGATTGGGGAATGTATAAAAAGAAACCAGTGCCTGGGGAACTTAAATATTTTATATTTAGCAGTGAGCACACCTGTCCCATGTTCCAAAGGAGGTAGTACTGCTATCTTTTGCTGTTTGCTACAAAAAAACAGGAGCATGGGCCTCCTCACAGGACATTCATAAACACAAGAAGGCTCTGGAGAGTCAGCCCCCACCTCTCCCATCACACACACACACACACACACACACACACACACACACACACACACACATCTCAAGAACCACTAGAACATAAAAGTAGACTAGAAATGGACTTGCTTCTATTCAAATCCTACATATCCTTTTACTTTTTTTTTTCTCAGTCCTGGGGCTTGAACTGAGGGCCTGAGCACTGTCCCTGGCTTCTTTTTTTCTCAAGGCTAGCATTCTATCACTTGAGCCACAGCACCACTTCTGGACTTTTCTATATATGTGGTGCTGAGGAATCAAACCCAGGGCTTCATGTATGCAAGGCAAGCATTCTGCCACTAGGCCATATGCCCAGCCCCTACAAATCCTCTTACTAGCTATGTGGCTTTGGGTATATTTTTAAAAACATTTTGTGATCTAACATTCTGATCTGTAAAAGTGGTACATACTATGTTCATAAGGTTGTAGATGGAACTGATGTTCATAGTGCTTAGTGGAATGTTTCTGCCTTCTAAGTGCTCTGTAATGGCCACCATCATTATTAATGTCAGTATCTCTGTCCAAGTGCTTTAAGTCTCCAAAGTCCAGGAAGGATCACCTCCTTTGTAAAAGCCCTCATCCCCTTCTTATGCCCCTTCTACTGTCCACCACCATGGGGAGCCCTGCCTCCCACAGGAGCTCTGCCTCCCAAGAGTCCTCAGCCTCTCCTCACAGTTAAGTGTATCCCAACTGGAGGTGACTCTTGTCCTTGTCAATTCACCATGGATCCAGATGTCTTGACTTTCTATCCCGATTATTCCCTTCCAGAGAGCAGAGATGCTTGTGACTTCTTCCTCTCAATATCCCATGTCATGGCACATTATACCCTCTCGAAAAAATTCACCCAAGCAAAATAGTCATTCTTGGGCTATTTGGTCTCTCTCTGCTTCACAAAAGAAGTGTACCTGAAAAGCACAGAGCAAAGGCCCTGCTGAGCAGCCCAAGCAGAGGCCTGCCAGCCCAACTCCTCCCCTATCCATGTGACTCCTCACCAGCATGCACAGGAGGGGCCCCTCACGAACCCCTGGGAGGAGTTATTCCTTTGGCAAAGGAAGAAAAATCCTGGCCTTGAGGAAGAACATGTTTGCAAAGAAGAACTTCAAAGTCAGAAACAAATTCTAAGTTAAAAAAAAAAAAGCTACTCCGTAGAAGCCAACTTCAGCCAACCTCTGGAATGAAAAACAAGCCCCTCTGATTACACGCCATGTCCCAGGGTGGCAAAACACACATACCTTCAACTCCACTGTAAACAGGCAAACCAAAGACATCTTCTGTGGGCATGTCAGCATTTAGTAACCAGCCAACAGCTGATTAAACCCAGATGTGCACTGTGGCCTTCTCTGGTCAGCCAAGAACAAACAGGCCTTTCTAGCCATGCCTTCCCCCAGGGCAGGCCTCTGAGTAGCCACCCTCAGCCTGCAGCTCCACCGGAGCCCCTTCTGTCACAGAGAAAGTCCCACACCTAGCCAGGAGAATTACTGAGAAGAGCGTTCTCACTGCAGAATCCTGACAAATCTTCACCTGCCACATGCTTGAGAAATGCCTTTTCTTTTACAGTCAAAACACAGAAAAATCTGAATTTTTTTCTTAAAAAGGCAGAGAAAATTATAGTGCTAGATGTGGCAAGCATTGATGGGGGAAGAGGCCTCTTAGCCCAGGATTATGTGGAACTGCCCAGTTAGAGCATTTATTCCACTCCCTTCTCCCTAAGGCTCCATGAGTGGCTCTTCCTCTAGGCCAGGGTGACCCATAGAGTGGTGACTCACACCTGGAATTCCAGGACTTCAGAGGCTGAGGGAGGTGGGATACACAGTGAGAGCCAGTATAAAAGAAGAAGAAAATAAAAGTATCACCCTCTTACTAAATCATTGCCATACTCCAAGCTCTGTACCAAGCACTTATGCCTTCAAATCTCACAATACTTCTGTGATAACACTAGCAAGTTTCTCCATTTTTATGTGGACAGCTGATGCAGCTGGAAGGCCGTGGGGAAGGGAGCATCCCAGGAGAAAGGGCACTGGTGATTAATCTGTAGTCTGTCCTAGAGAACACATAATGGCCATTCGAACATTGGGGCTACACTACCACCATGGGAAGCTATGGGGAAAATGAGATGCTGGGGAGCTGGGGTTATTATAAGTCCTACACCCTTCAGATTATATCAGATTAACCTCAGGATTGAAGATTCTCAGGGAACAGAGGACTCTGGAGCAAGACCTGGGGTACAGTTCCAGCTCTACTACTGAGTTGCACTGCTGACCTCAGCATCAAATTTCCTCCTCATTGCTCACTGTTCCAATGAAACTCGTTGTTTTCTACAACTGATATATGACAATAAGGGGCTGGGAATGTGGCTTAGTAGTAGAATGCTTGCCTAGCATGCATGAAGCCCTGGGTTTGATTCCTCAGTACCACATAAACAGAAAAAGCCAGAAATGGCACTGTGGCTCAAGTGGTAGAGTGCTAGCTTGAGCAAAAAGCCAGGGACAATGCTCAGGCCCTGAGTCCAAGACCCAGGACTGGCAAAAAAAAAGTTTTATAAATATATATATATATATATATATATATATATATATATATATATGACAATAAAAAGAGATGGAGAGAGAAAAACCTTAGGAGGAAACGCTCACTTTCTTCAGCATGGTCCCTCCGTGTCTGGCAGCAACAACCATTTTCTGACCCCCAAGAGACAGGACCAAGAATGAAGCAGTATGTCCAAGACTCCCTAACAAAGAAGATGGAGATCAGGTCAAGGTCAACATCATCCAGCTGTGACCTAAACAATCCCCAAAGCACCAACCCCAGACATCCTATTCCACTAAATTCTAAATGCCCTGTGCACACCTGAGTGAACATAGAGGTGGCATTTAAAACTCACTTCACTTTTCTCAAGGTCAAAGTTAAGAACTTTTTCCTAGGGTGCTTAGGACTTAAAATTTAAGGGTTGCTTAAAATTTAGAGCCTTTATCTAGGAGACAGAAAGCAATACACAAGGGCAGCTTTAAAGTTGATGGTGGCTCTCACAGAGCTCTTACTATATGCCAGACTCTGTTTCATCTCATTTAATTCTCCTAATGCCCAATGAGACCTATTTGTGGTGTTTTTATCCTCAATTGTAACTTGCGCAGTTACTGCCCAGGTAGTAACTTGCTAGTTCATGTCAGAGGCGAGCCTGACACCTTCACCTTTTAATACCAGAGCCCACAAATCCTCCCCACTGCTCAGAGAGTCACAAGAGCTCTAGAAAGCAAAGCAGAACCCCAAATGCAAAAGAGATGCGGCATTTACTTCAGCACTTCCCAGTTTACTTTCCTAGAGGCTCCTATGTCCTTGGATTCTCTGCCTTAAGGGTTAGTGTCAGTGTTTCACCTACAGGGTCAAATTCACCAGCTTTCACTACCCTTGCATCAGAGTCACTCGGAACTCATTGTTTCCCAACATAAAAAGAGAGTACTCTGAAATTAAATGCAAAATTAGCAGCTTAGGGAGATTGTTCTTAGGACAGTCAACAGTTTTCTAGGGGATCTGTTGCCCAAAAAACCAGACCTCACCAAACTTTGCAGCATTGAAGACAGAACTTCTCTAAGACCAAAGCCCTCATGGTGCTGAGAAGGGAAAACAAAGTTAAAGTAAACGAACTTGCTGCAGCCACCCAACTATTTAGGATGTAGGCTCGGAGCCCTGGCCTCTCCCAGGCCGTCCATGCCCATTGCCTGAGGTTCTACTAGCACCCAAATTGTCCCTACCAAATTAATAAGCTCTGACTGTACCCATAAGCAGCTAGAGCTCCTGCCTCATGATCTGAGCACACTGTCCTTCCTTTTTCAGGCTGGACTGTTCCTACCTATGCAGTTGTCCTGCCCTCTTAGCACACGTTGGGAGCTCAAACATGGTACTGAATCTAGCACACAGTAAGCTCCTGAAAAATACCCACAGGCTATACATGCAAGGATTCCAACAACCTCAGATGGAAAATATATGAAAAAAGAAAACATTACGCCTATATTGAACACATACAGACTCTTCTTATCATTATTATTATCTTATCATTATTCCCTAAACAATTCAGCCCAGCAGCCATTTATTTTTTTTTTTCTCAAATTTTTATTGTCAAACTGATGTACAGAGAGGTTACAGTATCATACGTTGGGCATTGGATACATTTCTTGTACTGTTTGTTACCTTGTCCCTCATGCCCCCCTCCCTCCCCCCTTCCCCCCCCCCCCAGTGTTCAGTTCACTTACACCAGACAGTTTTGCAAGTATTGCTTTTGTCGTTATTTCTCTTTTTTTACCCTGTGTCTCTCAAATTTGGTATTCCCTTTCAATTTCCTACTTCCAATACCAGTAAACACGGTTTCCAATATACTCAGATAAGATTACAGAGATAGTGTAGGTACAACCATAGGAAGGTGATACAAGAGCATCATCAATAATAGAAACTACACATACACCTAGGACGTTGAAAGTAGTTACAACTGTGATATATCAATTGTTTCCATAACATGGAGTTCATTTCACTTAGCATCATCTTATGTGTTCCTAAGGGTATAGCTATTGGGCCTTGTGAACCTCTGCTATGGCTTGCCTAAACCTGTACTAATTATTCCCAATAAGGGAGGCCATAGAGTCCATGTTTCTTTGGGTCTGGCTCACTTCACTTAGTATAACTTTTTCCAAGTCCTTCCATTTCCTTACAAATGGAACAATGTCATTCTTTCTGATAGAGGCATAAAATTCCATTGTGTATATGTACCACATTTTCCTGATCCATTCATCTATGGAGGGGCATCTGGGTTGGTTCCAGATTCTCGCTATGACAAATTGTGCTGCGATGAACATTGTTGTGCTGGTGGCATTACTGTGATTTTGTTTGTGGGCTTTTGGATAGATACCCAACAGTGGGGCTCCAGCAGCCATTTATGAAGCATGTACAATGTAGTGTCACAAGTAACCTAAATATGATTGAAAGTATCCAGGAGAAACATGGCCCAATTACTGTTTCTAATTTGGAGAACTATTTAGTACTTTTATCTGGATAAAAATTCAGTCTTTTTACATCATTATCATGGAAGTATTTAGGGAGCACCTGCCTTTCCTTTTTTTTAAATGTAGTGTATCACTCTCATTAAAGATACTTTGCAACTACACACAGCCTTATTTAATCTTTATCTGAATAATGTGATGATGGCCAGTAAAAGAAGCATATATTTTTAAAGGTATTTAAAGGTCCTAAAATTATTGGAATCTTGTCCATCTCTGGTTTTGTGAGTACATAAAATACAGAAAATGTTATATTTTCTTTCTCGATAGCCTTTACTAATATAAAACACCTCTCCCTGCCTTCTTTCATAAATTCTATGGCTAGCTCAAATAAAGTATCCAGGAGGAGGCTGTGTGTAGGTACTATGCAAATAGCACAGCATTTCAGATGAGGGGTGTGAGCAGTTGCTGTCTTATCCACAGGGCCCCTGTATGGCTACAGGGGATTGGCTCCCCTGTGCACCTTCATGAACAACTAGATTGACTGTTCGAAAAAGTCAACGAATCAACGAATCTATGATCAATTAAAACTTCCTTAAAGAACAGCATTTGTACTCCATGTGGCTTGTTAAAACCATCTTCCTTGGTGCTAGTTGAAGTAAGACTCCTAGGGGAAAGAAGACTGATGGTAGTTGAGGAGGAGGAGCAGGACAAATTCACAGAAGCATTTTGAGAGGGCAGGGAAGGTAAGAGTCTGGAGTACCTGCCTCAGCTAGAGACATGCAAGTGAGCATCTGAGACCTCCCATAAACTGTCTAGACCACAGTTCCACGTAGGACTCCCCAGTCCTCCAAATAACCCATCTCCTCATGGAACAGCAGGTGTTTTCCAACCTGGAACTCTGCCATGTTGTCTGTGTCCTCCTTCCCTGAGTATAATGTTGGAGCCATTCATCTTCCTTCAGCCTGCAGGGAGCATGCCAAGAACTTCCTGTAGCGCATGAGTCATGGTCTCATGGTCCTTGAGCACGGAACATCTGCTGAGGAAAGCCAGGGCCGTGAAGGCCTCCGTCCCCAAGGGAAGCGCTGCCAGAGGATACACTGACCCAGAGGCGGCACCCAAGAAAGAAGGAGGCCAAGAGGCTGGGATGAAGAGTTCAGAGTGCCACTGGGTAGTTAGGCCTGAAAAAACTCAAACCAAGCAGAAAACCAGGCACTGGCTGGACCTGGGCAGTCTGACACTTGTTCTCAGAGTGTCTGGGGAAATGTTAAGGAGAAAATCTATGTGAGATTGTTCTAGGCTGAAAGACGCTGTTTCTACAAGTTATGACTGAAAAAGAAATTAACATCAACCCTATGGGACATAATACCCTCTGCCTCTCCTTTCTGTTCTCTCTGAGCTCTGATTTCTTGGGAAGATTGATAAGAAGCAGCATTCTGAATGCCTTGGGTGTGGAAGCAAGCACAGCTGAATCTGGCATTCATCATCTCTTGGCTAACGGGAAGCTTCAAGGAGACTTGCAAACTAGTACTCAGAAAGACCAGTAAGCCAAATGCAGAAATCACCACCTGCTAATTCTCCACACGTGTTGAAGCATGCCTGCCGCTTTAGAATCTTGAGTCAAGCAACAAAATTTATTGAGAGCGTACTGTGTGGCAGATATACATAATACTATGTATTAGACATGTGGTTTTCAGAAGTTCTCCAGCTTCTTTTTATCCCTTAAAACTCTAACACATATAAGCAAGACCCCATCTCAACAACAACAAAAGCTGAAAAAAAAAAAAAAAAAAAAAAGCTGGGCAGGATAGACCATGCCTGTCATCCCAGTTGTTTAAGCTGGCCCTAGGAAGGAGGAGGGGTCAAAAGCCCTATCTCAAAAGCAACCAAAACAAGAAGGGCTGGTGATGTAGCTCAAGGCTCTGAGTTAAAACACCTGGACAGAAAAAATAGTAATAAACTTGTGGATGGAGACAGGAGGGAAAAACTGGTAGAGCGAGGAAAGAAAGGATATTGTTCAAAAAGAAATGTACTCTTTATCTCACTTATGTAACTGTAACCCCTCTGTACATCACCTTCATGATAACAATTTAAAAATTCTAAAACCCACAAAATAATACCAAGAAAAAGTCTCTAATGCATCACCCACCTAACCCCAGCCTTGCACATTAATATTCTCATGGCTTCTCTGACCCAGACAGTACATGCAACAGAGTTGGTTTTGTCTGGGAACTTGCTCCCATTTCAAATGTTGTTTTTTCAGCTTCTACCATATCATTTTTGTTCTTGGCTATTTATAGAATATATTTTCTTTTTATTCTTCCCTATTTCTATTTCTCATATAAACTCCACACAGCACACACACACACACACACACACACACACACACACACACACACACACCACAAACAAAAGTGGAGCTAAAATGCTGACAGTAATCACAAGCATCTCACCCCTGAAAGTCTTGCTTGGTTTCTACACCTGGAAAAAGTGGGTATTGAATAAGAACAGGAAAAGGTGGGTATTGAATAAGAACAGCTTTATGGACCCTCAAGTTCTCTTTTGGGAATTCTGGAGTTCTAAGCAGGAAAATCATTTGTAAAGAAAGAGAAGGAGCTCCAGGCAATGAAAAGGACTAACTTTGCAAACAAACAGATCAGAGATACTCAGACTGTCAAATTGCCAAGTTGCTCCACTCCATACCCAGTGTATAACAAAAGACAAGACCCACTGTGAAGAGGTCACCTGTGTCTGGAACAAAATGAAAACAATTAGACTGAGATGAAGTGAAACCTAATATATGATTAAAAAAAAAAAACTGCTGGGCACCAGTGGCTTATGCCTATAATCCTAGCTAGTCAGAAGGCTGAGATCTGAGGGTTCAAAGCCAACCCCAGGCAGGAAAGGCCATGAGACTCTGATCTTCAAATAACCACCAGAAAACTGGAAATGGTTCAAAGTGGTAGACTGCTGGCCTTGAACTGAAGAGCTCAGGGACAGCGCCCAAGCCCAGAGTTAAAGCCCCATAACAACAACAACAAAAAAAAAGGGATAAAAACACAAGGTTCCTTACATGATTATTTTGTCATTAAGTATTTACCAAAAAGTTTGACTAGCCTGGAACTGGGGATGAGAGTTTGAGAGGTGATGTGTAGAAGAGTTAGAAACTAGGGTAGTACAATGTTATAAAACCTTAAGAGGGCCTAGCAAGAGGCTCTTAAGTCAGTAAGAGTGTCACAAGGAAGGATGGTAAGACTCTAGGCCTGTTCCTCTTCCTCTCTTTTGCTTCCCAGACAGATGTAACAGTTTTTGTCTGCTGCACACTCCTGCCAGGATGCGCTTCCCTGTCACAGGCCCAAAGCACAGGGCCAACATTGGCCCGGGCCATCTGAAACTGTGAACTGAAATAAGCCTTTCTCTTTATAAGTTAATAAGCCCAGATATTTTGTTCCAGTGATGGAAAACTGACTAAAACAGGAGTTCTAGCATGGCAGCAAAGCTATGAAGGAATGGATTTTATCCCTCATTCGACTGGATTTGGGGCAGCCAACATCAAAGCTTAGCGCCATGGAAACCTCTTCAAAAGGCCGTGCAGACAAGGAGGGGAGGGAAAACTGGGGGAAAGCAAAAGAAGGAGTGGCATCGTCCAAAAAGAAAAAAACATACCCATACCTGACTCATGAAATGGTAACACCTCTGTATAACACCTTGATAATAATAATGAAATTGATTTTTAATAAATCAATGATAATGTAGTATAGACACAATCTTTGCCTTGTTCTTCACCTTTTGTCTGAATCTAGATATAAGAGACTTTTCTGTAATAGTATACACAGAGTTGCTCTGTTCTTTTTATTGGTTCCATGGCACTTGATTACTTGCATAAATCAGGTAATATACTCAACTAGTCTCTGATTAATGGGCATGTAGGTTGTTTCCAGTCTTTACTATCACAATGTTTACTATCATAATGTGTAGTAGATATCTACACATTAAGTATACTGAGAAAATATTAAATTCCTGAGAGAAATAAAAAAATCTCAGAACACAAGTCATGCCCAATACTTGTGGATCAGTACAGAAAAGTTTAGAAACTAGTTACAGGCTTTCCACCCTCATAGAGTCTAGAAGAACCATTCTGAGAAATAGAGAAAGATGTGAATAGAGAAGGGGGAAATATAGCAGAGAGAGACCCTTGATTTGCACTGAAAGAACAAGGAATTCCTGAACAAAAGAAAATCACACAGGTAGGTAGAGGGGAGAGAGAGAGAGAGAGAGAGAGAGAGAGAGAGAGAGAGAGAGAGAGAGAGAGAGAGATGATTATGCAGTTATGCAGTGTAATGTTTCTGGCGCCTCATGCAAGGATCTCTAAAAACTAAAGTCTCTTTACAGGGTTTTCTTAAATGTATTCTTTCTGACTATATTTTGTTGAGACAGATACAAGATCTTAACCCCGTTTGCATTCTGGCCAGTTTTGGAGGTCACCTTGTGGCTGAGGTGACCTCAAATACTACTATCTGCTGGGCTTAAAGAGTTCATTTACCATGGAAAAGGCCTTAGATTCCATCATAATTGCACAGTTATTTAGGCTTTCTAATTCCTCAATTTGACAAGATAATACTTTTTTTTTTTTTTTTTTGCCAGTCCTGGGCCTTGGACTCAGGGCCTGAACACTGTCCCTGGCTTCTTTTTGCTCAAGGCTAGCACTCTACCACTTGAGCCATAGCGCCACTTCTGGCCATTTTCTATATATGTGGTGCTGGGGAATCGAACCCAGGGCTTAATGTATACGAGGCAAGCACTCTTGCCATTAGGCCATATCCCCAGCCCAAGATGATACTTTCTAAATGAATAGAATATATACATGATAGCTTCACTCAGGAGGTGTTGAATCCCTCTGAAAAGCTAAAGACCATATGCCCATAATAATCAGCCAGCCCCAATAGAAAAGTCTATAAGCCTCTATTACCAATTAATAAGCAAAATGTTAGAGCTATGGCTCAAGTGGTAGAGCACCAATTGTGAACAAACAAGCCAAGCAAAAGTACAAGGCTTTGAGGCTGACCTTTGACATTAGCACAAAAAAAGAAGGAGAAGGAGAAGGAGAAGAAAAAGAAAGAAAGAGTAGTCCATGAGCCCGCAACATTGGCTATCCCCGGGGAATTTCCTGAGAATTCAGACTCTGAGGTTCCACTGCAAAACTGTAATTTATGGTTTAAAGTTGGTGAGCACATTCAAATGTGAGGAACACTGCTCTAGAACATTCTACAAACAATGAGAGCCGTGTCCTTTTTTCTGTCTCATGCCTTTATCTGCTATGAACCCAATGTTTGACAGGAGTGTTTGGTTAGAAAACATTCTTCTTAAAAAAAAAAAAAAAAAGAAAGAAAAAACATTCTTCTTTTCCTGAAACCAGATAATTGGGAAAGAGCAAACAACTTTCTTTTTCAAATTAAAGTCCTTTGTAACTTGCTATAAATGCATGTCTACCTCAAAGATTTGTCTAGATGTTTGTGTGTGACTATAGCCAAGAGTGAGACAGCAAGCCTCTGAGGACACAGTCTCCACCTCCCTTTCTGGATAGGCACTGGATTCTCCAATTACTGTAGTTGAGAGCCCCCCACCCCCACCCAAATCTGCCATTTTGGGAAGCTTCTCCCACTGATATTTCAGTAATTTCGCTTAGCACATATATCAGATGGTTAGCATTGTGTACAGGAAAACAAGAGTGAGATGAGCAATGCTTCCATATTTTGATGCTACAAAGCAAATAACACAGCATGGACCCAATTTCTAATTCATCTGGTTAAGGCATGGAAGACAAAGGGAAATATGCTTGAGCAACTAAAGGCTGCTACATCCACTGAATGATTCTGGCTCCAAACATTCACTTCAGGTACATACATAATGGAAATTTTTCTTTGTAATTTGTTCTCAAAACATGGGAAGCATTATTTTCATTATGCTAGTGATTTTGACTCTCTAAATAACAAATTTGTTTAAAAAATAGTATGCCCTTTTAATATGATTGTCTTATTAGGCAAGTTATTTAAAGAGTTCTGTCCAGCTCTGTCATTCAAGATGGTCATGTAGCCTAGGGTTCACTCTTGTCATTTTTTGATCACATGAAGGTTTTTATTTTGATCATGTCCAAACCTCCTCCCACCCCCCATCAACCTGCCTCCAAATTAAGAGCAAAAAAAAAGGAAAGGTTACTACTATAGCTAGGTTGTCTCTTTTCCTTTGGAGGTCTGGGGACAATAGTTGGCAATATTTAATATTTATGTAACATTCCTTTCTCAATCAGACAAGTTGAACTCATATGAGAGATGACAAAGAAGACATAAATTTTGAATCAAGTTTAAATCAGTCTGGAAATTAAAACAAAAGGACATTCCCTCTTTCTAATAGTTGGAAGTACAAAGGGGTTTCTAAATTGTGAGAACATGTGAAAAACTTTTTTCAGGTTATTATTTTATGGTCAAAATGATAGGAGAAAGAAAGGAGTGGATTCATCACCTTTGGCATCATGAGTCAAAGCTCTTAAATCACAAACCAAAACTTGAGAAGCACAACTCGAAAGGGAAAGGAGAACACAGACTGGAGGTATCAACTATCAGGTAGGCCAGATGTGAACATTGAATACACACTTGAACTATGACATTGGGTTCATTAGGCATATGAATCCTATCCAAATCAACTCCACAGAGTCCAACAATTATCCAAAAGGAAAGAATAACTACATCCAGACTAAGCTAACTTGGCTGATTAAAAAATGTTTAAACACATACAGTAAAAATGTGTTTGTTTTGTAAGCAATTGAGATGATACGTTTCATTTTAGACTTATCTGTGTGAAAGATAGTACATTACAGTCTGTGGCTGTTGAATATTATGTATTTGACAGTTGTAATCTATGACGCTAAAGAAAGACATTGGCTTGATGATTTATTTCCATACTGTTATTTCTCCAAGTTAAGTGGGCTTGGTAGCACATAATGCACCAGAAAATGCTGTGTTCTTCATGCTGAAGGAGCCTACTGATTGGGGCCTATGCTGTTTGCATTAGAAGTGTTGTCATTCACTTCCTTTTTGGGAAGGCAAAGGCTGTGTGTCCTTCCAAATTGCCCAGAGAGATAATTCTGTGTCAGGACCAGACACACCTGGAACAGTCTCCCTAACCAGACATCATGTAGGTGGGGGCACAGAAATACCACTTGGCAATAGATAAAGCCATTTGGCAGGTCAAATGAGTCTCATTTAAGAAACCCAGAAAAGAATTGAGTTATATTTTGAGAGAATAATAAATTAAATGTCACCGTGATGGGGTAAGCAAAGGAATCTTACAAAGGTAAGTGCTTATTACAATTGGAGATCTGGGAGGAAAACAAATTGGTTTTGGCAGCATAAAAAGAAATGATTATATGTGTCAAGGTTAAGAAAAATAACTTCTGAGCTGGGCGCTGCTGATGGCTCACACCTGTAATCCTAGCTACTCAGGAGGCTGAGATCTTAAGGATCATGGTTCAAAGCCAGCCTAGACAGAAAAGACCATTAGGCTCTTATCTCCAATTAACCACCAGAAAAATCAGAAGTGGTGCTGTGGATCAAATTGGTAGAGCACTAGCCTTGAGCTGAAGAGCTCAGGGACAATGCCCAGGCATAGACGCTCAAGCCCCATGACCGACCAAAAAAAGGAAAAAGAAAAAGAACTTCTATTTTCAGTGAAGACTTCCTTTGGAAGTGAAAGGTGTTACTACCTAAGTAGAAGAAAGAAAAAGAATCTTATAAATGTTGAGGGAAGAAATGTATTATGTTTGGTCATTATTGAAGTTAAGAGTTAATACTGGCAATGGTCATAAAAAAATGCAAATCAAAACAACATTGAGATTCCACCTCACCCCAGTAAGAATGTCTATTATCAGGAAATCTAATAACAAATCAAATAACAAAAGGGAACTCTACTGCATTGTTGGTGGGAATGCAAGCTTGTTCAACCCCTCTGGAAAGCAGTATGGAGGTTCCTAAGAAGGCTAAGCATAGAACTTCCCTATGGCCCAGCAGCCCCACTTTTGGGCATCTACCCAAAAGAGTACAAGCAAGACCACACTAAAGCCACCAGCACAACTATGTTCATTGCAGCACAACTTGTCATCACTAAAACGTAGAACCAACCTAGATGCCCCTCAGTAGATGAGTGGGTAAGGAAAATGTGGTACATATACACAATGGAATTCTATGCCTCCATCAGAATGACACTGCCCCATTTGTAAGGAAATGGAAGCACTTGGAAAAAAATCATACTAAGTGAAGTGACCCAAATCCAAAGAAACATAAACCCTATGGTGTCCCTCATAGGCAATAGCTAGTACATGAATAGGCTAGTCATGGTAGAAGACCAAAATACCCCAATAGCTACACTCATATGACCACATAAGAAGATACCAAGTGAAATGAACTCCATGTTATGGAAACAAGAGTTATACCACTGCTGTAATTATTCTCAACATGCCATGTGAACACATACTACTTTTTTTCTCTTTTTCCTTGTCTGTTTGTTTGACTGAATGGTTTGTTTAGTTTTGTTTCTCTTGTACTCCCTTCCTGTGGCTGTACCCTCCCTACCACTGCATTACATACTAGTACCCTGGATACTGTTTATACGGGTAATAGAACTGGGGAAGGGAGAGGGAATACCAAAATCAAGAGGCAAAGGAAAAAAAGACAAACAATTCAAAAAGCAACGCTTAGAAACCATTTGGTGTAAACCAACTGCACAACTCTTGGGGGGAGAGGAGAAGGGGAAGGGAGAGGGGGAAATGAGGGAGGAGGTAACAAGTAGAACAAGAAATGTACTCACTGCCTTTCATATGAATCTGTAACCCCTCTCTATGACACTTTGACAATAAAGAAAAAAACAGGAACACCTAAATTCTGTTCCAAATATAATAACAACAAAAAAAGAGTTAAAATGGGAAATAACGAGAGAGAGAGTGACTAAGGAGAAATCAGATTGAAATGGTTGTTGTTTATCTTCTGAATGTAGAACAGCTTTTTTTTTTTTTTTTTTTTTTTTTTTTTTGCCAGTCCTGGGCCTTGGACTCAGGACCTGAGCACTGTCCCTGGCTTCTTTTTGCTCAAGGCTAGCACTCTACCACTTGAGCCATAGCGCCACTTCTGCCTATTTTCTATATATGTGGTGCTGGGGAATTGAACCCAGGGCTTCATGTATATGAGGCAAGCACACTTGCCACTAGGCCATCTTCCCAGCCCTATCTTCTGAATGTAATAACATGAATTGTTTTGTCTTGCAGCTCTCTTTCACTCGGTAAGTTACAGTTTCATGGAATACTCTGCCAAAGAGTCAACCATGTTGGAATTTTACAAAAGGATTAGCAATGTCCACCCTAGGAGCTGGGTGGGAGTTTATGTATTTCATCTGCTGACTTAGTCCAATAGCAAAGGACAGCCATTAGGAACTTAAAACACAAACAAAAACCTAACTAATAAACAGAGATCAACACACAGCTCCCTCAAAAAGATGAGGAGGGGAGAAGAGGAGATGACAATAAATCATATGTCACTATAATGGAGTAAGAAAAGGAAACTTACTGAGATAAGGAGATGCTGATTATAATTAGAGGCATGGAAAACAAATCATATTTAGCAGCACAAAAAATGACTGTATGTATCAGATTAAAGAAGGAAGGAGGAGAAGGAAAAGAATTGAAGGGAGGGAGGGGAAAAGAAGGAAGGAAGGAAGGAAAAAAATTGTAGATGGGATTAAGTATTTTTTAAATTATTTTTAGTGTTTTATTAGCATATACTAAGTTTAAATAGAGAGGGTTTTCATAATGATATTTCCATAAATGCAAACGATTACTATTACTTTTCCTTATCTCTTCCATCCTTCTTCTTCCTTTTCCCTTCCACTTGCACTTATTGGATGACTTCAAAGAGAATCAAATATATTCATATAAAAGGCAGGCAAAGCTGGACACTGGTGGCTCACACCTGTAATCCTAGCTGCTCAGGAGGATGAGATCTGAGGATCACGGTTCAAAGCCAGCTCGGGTGGAAAAGTCCTTGTAAGACTCTTGTCTCCAATTAACCAGTTAAAAACCAGAAGTGGCACTGTGGCTCAAGTGACAGAGCACAAGCCTTCAGCATAAAGAGGCTTGGGATCGTGCCCAGGCCCTGAGTTTAAGCCCCATAACCAGCAAAAAGAAAAGAAGAGAAAAGAGATGAAGAGAAGAAAAGAGAAAGAAGAGAAGAGAACAGAAGGAAAGAAAAAGACGGGTAGAGAAAGATGTGACAGACAGAAGCCAGGGCATTGTCACCACAGATCAGAACATGGAGTGATGCAACAGCAAACTATAAGATAAGAGATTCTGGCAGCCACCAGAAGCTGCAAGCTGGGAGAAGCAAGGATCTGACTTTTTTTTTTACAGTCTCTAAGGAAGCATGGCCATGACAACACATTGATTTTTAGCTTCATGATACTCATTTCAGATTTCTGGCTTATAGAATTGTGACTGAATAAATGTATGTTGTTTTCATTCACAAAAAAAAATGCAATTATTTCTTACAACAGCCATACTGTTCGTGGGAGATTTGTTCATTGTGGATGCTTGAGGGGTTGGGTCAAACTGGCAAGTTGATTCTGGCTGACTTAAAATTCCCTGCACGGGGATGAGGTGTGGGTGAGAGAGCTTCTATAGAGGGCTCATAGGATCTCAAGGGGCTAGAGGAGTTAGCTCAAGAAATGAGTAGAACCTTAGAAAGTTTCACGGGCCAGTGAAAGAAATAAGCCTTGTAGAAGGCTGCTGCTGGTGCTACTATAAAAAAGGAGATGTATTCTGGCCCTTCTTTGGGGGGCGGGGGGAATCATTTGCCACTAACTCACAATCCAAAATTCCAGAGCATATAATCTGATTGGATGAGACCTGAACTGTTAGGGGATAGGAGAGAAAGAACGCATGTGGCAAGTTCCTCAGTGGAAGAGAAGTGCAGGATCTCCCAAATACTACCTGTAAGATAATGCGTTCCCCAATTCACTCAGTCTTGAGATGTTAACAACCAGAAATAACAAAAATAGTAAGGATTCATTCTGTGCAACACCTAAGCCAGTTGTGGCAGCTTTGGGGCAAAAGTAATAATTAAACCAGAACTTCAAGCACCAGTAGAATCCAGTCAAGGGTGTTCTCTGAGTTGACTAATCTCTCAAGAACGTTCACATACACAAGAAAACTTTTATTAAGTCCATCCCTCGCCTGCCTGCACTAAACAGCATATTCGCCCCTTTCTCTCATTTTCACATCTCCTAATTGTACCTGAATACAAAGTATGAAATTGATCTAAACAGACTAGAAAGAAAGAAGAATGTGAAGTCGAAACCAAAAGACACCACATATGGCCTTCCACATCACTCTGCATCTATGTCCTCTGGGCTTTAACTTGGAATCCCATCATACATCCTGCACTGAGAGCAAACACTGCCATGACTGCAACTAACGGCATGTGTATTACATTGCTAAGCAACTGCAGGTTGTTTATGTGACTAACTCTGCCTAGACACATATGAGTATACTCTTGGCTCTCTGGAGAATGTAACTGAGTCACAATCCTACTTTTAGGAGATCAGGGAAGAACAAAAATATTATTTACCTACATAGTTGTGTATGGTTCCTAAAATGAAGCAGAGCTCTAGGAGTTTCAGGTGAGATGACTCAGAGGACTCACTGAAGGATAATGAGGATGAATGCAGGTGGCAAGACTGAAGAACAATCTGGAGATAAATCCTATTAATATCACCCTTCCAAAGAGATCTCAGAGAGAGGGGTTTCTGTCTGCCCCAGCACCAGTGTAAGCCTGAGACAATGAATAGTCAATAGGATTTATGTTAGATACATTCAGCCTCTTGCCACTGTTCTTCAATCAGGCCTTTCCAACTAGGAGTTTCCAGGTTGAGGGTAGGAGGAATGCAATGCTCACACTCTATATAGATGAAAAGCAAATTTTTAAGCATTTATCTAAAGCATACCCAACAATTTCCAGATGTTTCATATTTCTATGCCTATAAAGAAGCCAATAGCAAGCAATTCTAACTTGAACTACTAGAATCTGCCATTTGTCTACCCACAGGTTTGATCTGTCTCTGTGACCTGCCTTCTAGTACCATCATCCGAAGAGCAATCAGGGAAAAGGGTCAAAATAGTCTCACCACGGGGTAGTTGTGTGCCATAAACAACTCTTTACACCCCAGACTCCTTACATGTAAATGGGGCAAAAATGATAATATATTATAGGCTGTTGAGGAAATGTAATAAGATGCTATAAATAAGCCCTTATCACGACCTGGCACACAAGAAACCCCTCAATTCATTGTATTTTTTTAATCAGGCTGGAATCTTAGCTATATCACTTAACCCTGTTGGCCTTGCCCAAGAAACTTCACCTGAGCTTTTACTTCCTCCTCTGTATAATGATAACGTCCACCTTAAAGAATTCTTCAGAATACTAAGCAACTATATAATGCATGTTAATTAGTATTCATTAACAACTTTTCATTTTCCCACTGTTCCTTCTCTTATAAAGCTAACATATGAATGGATGGGAATATCCAGCTCTTTCCTAAGTTGAGGGGGGGGTGGGTGGGAGATAAAATTCCAAGATTATAAAATAACAACTTGAGAGAAACCATGACTTCTATAGCTTGATTTTCCCAGTGTCAGACACACGAGACATAAAATAAAATTGAACATATTTTCTCTGTCCCTGACTTCTAACCCTGTGCTGCCTCCTACAGCCCCTTGTCACCTCACTGTTTCTTGAGAATCGTAACTTATTGATGTGATGCTATTGATAAGGATTACATCCTTAAGTAACTTTTCAACCGATTATGTAAAGTTGTTGGAGTTTGGGAGGTGATTTATGCACTCCAATGATACATGAAATTAAATATGAGGAACAGTATTAGAATTCAATTCAATTAGTACAGGGGTGTATATAGTTTACAAAATAAATTCTATATATTGGCAGTACATGATTAAAATTTTTTATGGGGGCCTGGAAATATGGCCTATTGGTAGAGTGCTTGCTTCGTATACATGAAGCCCTGGGTTCGATTCCTCAGCACCACATATATAGAAAAAGCTAGAAGTGGCGCTGTGGCTCAAGAGGTAGAGTGCTAGCCTTGAGCAAAAAAAGAAGCCAAGGACAGTGCTCAGGCCCTGAGTCCAAGCTCCAGGACTGGCCAAAAAAAAAGAAGATGGAGTTATACCTTATAGAATAAAAAAATTGGGGGATGATTGACTTAAAATCACATATTTAATGTTAGAATTTGTCATAATTTTATTCAAAAATTATCTTGGCATTTTAACTTTGTTACTTTGATGGTACAGAGCTCCCATATAAAAACTACTTTATACAGATTTTTTTTTTTTAACTCCGGGCCTGGGCGCTGTCTCTGAGCATTTCAGCTCAGGTCTAGTGCTCTACCACTTGAGCCACAGCGCCACTTCCAGTTTTCTGGTGGTTAATTGGAGAGAAGAGTCTCATGGACTTTCCTGCCCCGGCTGGCTTTGAACCACAATCCTCAGATCTCAGCCTCCTGAGTAGATAGGATTACAGGCCTGATCCACCACTGACTACTTATATAGACTTTAGAGACTCAATGCTTTTACTGATATACTTAGTAAATAATGGAAGGGACAAGGAAAAGAAGAACAGAGATGACAATATTTAGAAGTCAAAGGAACAATTTAATCATCTCATAGAGCCTCCTGGCATTTCTACAACTAAAATCCCATGTGTGAAACATATATAAAACCCACTTTTGTTGGCTAATGTGGACCAATATCAAAGTTGCTCTAAACTGAGTCAACAGAAACCAATTTTCTCCCATGGTGTCACAAAGCTCAGTGTATGTCTTGGTGTCTGATGTTTGTCTGTTCATCTGTTACTTGTTCCTGCCCTTTGACCCTCCACATTCCTTGGCCACCAGCCTGGATTGTTTGCCATCATCTGTCCTACTACCTTCTACTGGTGTTAAATCCTAACAGATAGCCTCCAGGCTCCCCCTAGTTTATGTTAAGCAAAAAGACATTAATTCAAATTGCCTAACAAGTTAGTTATACTAGACTCTCCTGTTAGTAGGATGTTTTTGTTAAATATTTTTAGAATTCCTCCACTTCATGATTTTCATGATTACAGTTTCTCATTTGCCTGTCTAGCCATACAAAGATGTGTTGAGGTGCAGTGTCTATTGCCTCCAACTGCACAGAGTGTATTAGTTGCCACTTCTCTTATAGGCAGTTCTTGTCTCCACACTCAGGGGCTTCAAGGCCTACTAAAGCTAGTTCCAGATATGCTCATCATCCAGGAAGTATTCCTTTTCTGTTAGCTGAATAACTGTTCTTAATAAAAACAAGCCATTACTGAATCATCCAGCCTTAATTGTTTGGGCAAGTCATGACTGACTAAATAGCTTCTTATATAGTGACCCAAGGATTCAGTACCAAGGAAAAAAGAATCCTTTCCTTCTTTGTGACTTTAAAGCCAAAGGCTTTAGTCAGATGGAATAGGAAGTGAACAAGTAATAGAGACAAAATTTAACCTATTTTCAATACGAATCCAATCTTTAAAATAAAATTTCAAAGTTTTAAGTTATGTTACTGTTAAGCAAGCAGCTATTATGATTTTTTAACAGTCCATTAAGGCTTTTTTATATTATTATTATTTTGAGACATACTCACTATATAAGCCAGGCTGTTCTCAAACTCAATGTTTTCATGAATCAGCTCCCTAAGTGCTGGGATTACAGGTGTGAACCACCATGCCTAGCCTTCATTCAGGCTCTTCTTTTCCTATCCAACCTCTCATATGTTTAAATTTTCACTCTTTTAGGGCATTTCCCTTCCCCTCTGACACCTGGCATCCTGAACCATTTGGTCTACCTGTCTAAAAGTACCCAATTACCAATTAATGTGTAATTCATGTCACACATTCTCTGACACGTTCACTTAAGCCCACATCAATATACCTTTCAAGTTTCAAGTCTATTTATGTTACTTTTTTCCAATGATACAGGAAAATCATGGATTAGATGAATAATTATGAGTATATTTTCTTTCATCAACATATCATGCTAAGTATTTGTGAAGTTACATTCAATTAGAGTATCTGGAACTTTGAAATTGTCTATTTCTATGTTAATAAGAAATATGTGAGCCAGGCGCTGGTGGCTCAGGCCTATAATCCTAGCTACTCAGGAGGCTGAGATCCAAGGATCACACTCAAAGCCAGACAGGGCAGGAAAATCCATGAGACACTCACCTCCAATTAGCACCAGAAAACTAAAAGGGGTGCTGTGGCTCAACTGGTAGAGCGCTAGTCTTGAGCTGAAAAGCTCAGGGACAGCACCCAGGCCGAGTTCAAATCCCACCACCAATTAAAAAAATATATACATATAAATGAAAAATAAAAATAATATGCTACCATGCTAAGAGGAACCTTTATATGTAGGAAACACAATGCTTCTAGAAACAAAATAGCTTTTATTCAGTAAAACCTCCCTACAATTAACAATATCTTTTACGTATTTAACTTTTCAATTTAAAAAAGAAAAGCCTGGCTGGAAGCTGGTGGCTCATGCCTGTAGTTCTAGCTACTCAGGAGGCTGAGATCTGAGAATCATGATTTGAAGCCATCCCAAGCAAGAAAGTCCTTGAGACTCTTATCTCCAGTTAACCCAGAAAGCAGGAAATGGAGCTGTGGCTCAAAGTGGTAGAACACTACTAGCCTTCAGCAGAAATGCCCAGGGACAGCACCCAAACCCTGAGTTCAAGCCCCATGACCAACAAAAAAAGAAAAAGAAAAGCATGAAGGACAATTAGATTTTCTAAGAAACACCATGTTACAGGAGTAATACTCTCTCTCCCTAGCCATTGGCAACACTGTCATGTCACCAAGTGACTAGCAAGACTAGAACTGTCTCAGGAATTGAGCTCAGATTGTAGAATGGTAGGCAAATAAGATGTGTGTTTAGGGATAGTTTGTTATGAACCTATAGACCATCAGAATATGTGTATTCATAAACAATATATAGTAATATTTTACGTGAGGTTTGTTTTTGTGGCAGTCCTATTGAACTCAGGCCCTAGATGTTGTCCCTGAGCTTTTTGCTCATGATTACAGCTTGATTGCTTGAGCCACAGCTCCACTTGTGGCTTTTGGGGGATTATTTGGAAATAAGAGTCTCACAGACTTTCCTTCTCAGGCTGGTATTGAATCACGATCCTCAGATCTCAGCCTCCTGAGTAGGTAGGTTTGCAGGCATTAGCCACTGGTATCAGCTATATGTTTTTTATTTAACATAAATGTTACCAATGTACATAACATCCCAAACCTTAAGTGTTGCTAGCATATATCACATCCTGAAACTTGCTTTTAGCCTTAGTAATAATGGAAACCATAGACATAGTCCATCCGTTTAATGGCTGTGTTGTTATTCATAGAACAAATAATAAAATTATCCTAAAAAGCTGGGTCATTTCAAGTTTTCTCTAATAAAAAGAAATAGTGGAAAATCTTATGCAGATTTTATTGCATTTATGTAGGAAAGTGTCTCTATTTATATATCCTAATGTTATTGATTGCTCATATTCCAGATTCTAATATTATCCTCATTTTGCAATTAAGAGACTCAGAAGTAACTAGCTAAAAATCACACCGAAGACAAATTACTGAACTAGAGTTTAAATAATCTTATCTGACTCCAGAGTTCACATTCTCAGTCTCTAAGGTATTCTGTGAACTAGTGCCCTATGGATTTATATACATAGATTTCGCTGCCCCCCAAAAGTACAAACCTTTCAAGATTTTATAATTATATTGTTTATACTAGCCATCACTTATGAAGTATTTACTATGTGCCAAATACTGTGTATAACTATTAAAATGCTTCTTCACTTCATTTAATGCTCATAATCTGATGATTGAGGTAATATTTCCACTATACAAATGAGAAACTGAGGTATAGGAATTTAAATCATTTGCACAAAGTCAAACAGATAGACAATTGTTAAACTAGGATCCAGGCCAAATTTCACTGAGCAGATTATTAATTGGGATATAGAAGCTTTCCTGAAGAAAAAGACTTGTCATACATGTCTAAAGTAAAGTAGGAAAGTGAATATTCAGAGTGAAAACACAAACCATAAATAATAACTTGAGCCTTAGATGTGTAAATCCTTTTCCTCTGACAGTGCTTTGGATGATTTCCCTAAAACATTTACAAAGGAAAGAATTCCCTGTTGCCACTGGGCAAGCAAGGGACCCTGAGGCTGAAGCAACATTAGCTGATGGTAAAGCTGGGATTTAATCCAGGTCAGATCCTCTCGAAATCTCAGATCTCAGGTGACAGCTGGAATTCATATGTTTCAGAGGCCTGGGGCACACATTAAGGCGCTATGCTTTCGGTTCTGAGTCTCACTACACTCATTCTCCCACAAATTACACAGTTAATTTTCTTCATAATATCTTCTATTATGTACAATTGCCTTGTGTGCTTATTGTCTGTTTCTTCCACTAGAACATAAACTCCGTATTTGTCCATCTTGGCTTCTCATTGTACTCTCAACAACTAAAATAGCACCCAAGCCCAATTCATAGTATCAATTGATGCTGAATAAATAAAGCAACAAGTGTTGGCTGAATGAAAAAGTTAAAATACTCATAAGTCAGGATAAAATTTGGAGAATTTATGACATCCTAAAAGTTTATTTTCAGTTTACACTATTTGAAACGAGTTCATGTCACCTTAAAAGTACATTTGTGGGCTGGGGATATAGCCTAGTGGCAAGAGTGCCTGCCTCATATACATGAGGCCCTAGGTTCGATTCCCCAGCACCACATATACAGAAAACGGCCAGAAGCGGCGCTGTGGCTCAAGTGGCAGAGTGCTAGCCTTGAGCGGGAAGAAGCCAGGGACAGTGCTCAGGCCCTGAGTCCAAGGCCCAGGACTGGCCAAAAAAAAAAAAAAAAGTACATTTGTATTTTGCACAAGCTAAGCTTGTTTTCTTATCAAAATGTTCAATATTTCAAACTCCAAGGGAAATTCATAGTTCTTGAACAAGGGTTTGCTTTTTTTTTTTTTTTTTTTTTTTTTTTTTTTTTGCCAGTCCTGGGGCTTTAACTCAGGTCCTGGTCACTGTCCCTGAGCTTCTTTTGCTCAAGGCTAGCACTCTACCACTTGAGCCACAGTGCCACTTCTGGCTTTTTCTGCTTATATGGTACTGAGGAATCAAACCCAAGGCTTCGTTCAAGCTCATTTTTTCCTTAAGGAAACTATAATGAGATTACAATCTAATCCAGGTATGGTGGCTCACACCTGTAATCCTGGCACTCAGGAGGCTTAGATCTGAGGATGAGGTTCCAAAGCAAGCCTGGGCAGGAAAATCCGTAAGACTCTTATGCTCAATAAACTACTTGGAAAAGGCCAGAAGTGGCACTGTGGCTCCAGTGGTAGAGTGCTAGCCTTGAGCACAAAGAGGCTTAAAGACATAGCCCAGGCCCTGAGTTCAAGTCCCAGGACCAGGAAAAACAAGAAAGTTACAGCACATGTTCCTTGGGAATCAACAGACATGTAAAAGAGCTAACAGTGGTAGCTTCTTTTATTCAGAGGTTGCTTCCCTTTCACGGTTACATAACATCTGTCCCTTGGAGGATAATTTATCTTCATTTGGGAAATCAAAATAAGAGAAAATGTTTGCTTGTACATCATAAATCACATGAAAGACTTCCACTAACTCTGTTTTATACTTTTTCGCACTGGCTTACTTGAAAGACTATTTCATTTTTATGCTCATTTCACAATTAAGAAACATTTAAATCCAAAATAACAACTTTGTTTTCTTAAAGTTACATAATGCTTATTAAGGAAAAATACAGACTACATAAAGCCATTGTCTGAAATAAATATTTGAAGTTAAAATATCTTTTGTCTTCTGTTCTTCTATTAAGCATGACAAAGAAAAAACCCTCAAAATAACCATAATTAATATTTCATTTCATGATGGTTTACTTATTGACTTTCTAAGCAATCCCTCCCAGAAAAGAGTGCTAATCTTGAGCAAAAGGAAGGCAGGGACAGTGCTCAGGCCCTGAGTTTAAGCCCCAGGAATGGCAAAAAAAAAAAAAAAAAAAGAATTCATAGCAAAGAAAAATTAAGAAAAGGAGAAAGTCCAAGACTTAAAGAAAATAATCCTCACGGGAAAACATCTGAATAGTCAATAAAAATGACAATATATTGTCAAATCTGCTGATAATTCAAATAATGCAAAATAAAACAATACTAGTGTACAATTTCATTCCCAAATAGAGTTGCAAAATATATTTTGTTTAGACAATTCAATATTTTCAGAATTAAAAGGAAAAACTGGAGCACCATGTGACAACATGATAAAACTCATTTTAAACATGTAGAATAGAAAGAATAGGTTGGAAGAATGCTTGCAGATTATAGTACATCAAGTTTTACAGCCTGAAATGCTGGGGGATGTGGCTCAAGTGATAGAGCATCTACCCAGCAAGCCAGGCTATGTCAGGCCCTCAGTTCAAATACCAGTATTGCCAACAACTACAATAACAAACCAACAGAAGTTTTACAGTCTAAAAAGTATTATTATAAGTAAAATAGGGTTTGGAGGCATGTCTCACATGGTAGAGCACCAGCCAATGAGCAAAAGTTCCAGATAACAAGTTCAAGACCAGGTCTCAGACCAATACATACGTGTGTGTATGTGTGTGTGTGTATAATATATATTATATAAAATAATACCTATATTATATGTAATTATATATAAGAGGAGGGGAGACCTATATATACCATGTATTATATAATAAATAATAAATGTATATAAATTATATAAATTATATAAATGTAATGAGGTGGAGGGGAGAGGGCAAAAGGAGAGGGAGATAGAAGGTACTTATGAACCAAGTACTGTATATACCTCATGAAAATAGAATAAAACTCATTAAAATTGTTAACAAAAAATATATGGTGAGAATAAGAAAGCATAATAGAGGGGGTTAAGTTGATCGAAGTACATTAGATATACATGAAAGGAAAATCACAATGAAATATTTATGTAAAATTAATATATGCTAGTCAAAATAAATAATTATTAAGACTTAAAACCCAAAACTTGATGGATAAATACATGTATAGTAAGTAATAGTATAAAAATGTGTGGATGATAAGAGCCTAATTAAAGATACTAATATTTTCTGAGAATGTGGTCAAAGTAGGTGTCATACAATTTTGTTTTCTTTTTTGTTTTTTTGTGCTGGTCCTGGGACTTGAACTTGGGACCTAAACACTGTCCCCGAGATTTTGTGCTCAAGGCTAGTGCTATACCACTTGAGCTACAGCTCTACTTCTGGTGGTTAATTAGAGATTGGAGTCTCACAGACTTTCCTTCCTTGGGCAGGCCTTGAACTGTGATCCACAGATCTCAGTCTCCAGAGTAGCTAGGATTACAAGCATGAGTCACCAGTGCCCCACTGTATTTTATTTCTTAATGAAAAATGAATCAAAAGTATGCCATGATGTTATTATCGTATAAAATTGTATGATAAGTATACAGGTTGTATAGGAAGACAATATTCTACCTCTATATACTTAGAGCTCTCCAACTGGGTCTTAGAATTAAGTTGTCATAAGACAGATTTACAACATGAAACTATATAAAGGTATTTAATATAAATTCCACATGGCATGGAAGCCTTTATAAGGAAATGAAGACTTGAAGGAAGGAAATTAAGACTTGAACACTGATAGGCTGAACTGAACCATAGCAAAGAATGAAGTGGGACCAGGCAAAGAGGCTTGGAAGAAGGTAGTTAAGTGGTTAGCTAAACAAGATTTGTTTGTATAGATCTCCTTCATACTAACTTTCTGTTATAAATGACAAGAATGCTGCTTGCTTTGCAGTATATAGAGAATATCTTTCCAAGGAATTATTTCCTGCTTCTCCCAAACAAAAGGAAGGTCAAAATGACCGTGTTATACCTTGCTTTTTATGTGCTCTCAATTCAAAATAGTCAACATGCCAGAGCTACATATTTTGATGTAGCATGTATTTAATTCCTCCAGTAACTTCTAGAACCTCAGATTATATGTATTTTTAATATATAGTTTATATGTAAACTTCTTTTCTTATATATAAACTTTCTATATAATTTATATATAAACTTCTAAGATCTATCTCTACGTATATTTTTATATATGGTTTTAAAAAAAAAAAAAAAGAAAAAAAAAATGAGCCAGGCACTGGTGGCTCACAATTGTAATCCTAGCTACTCAAGGAGCTGAGATTTGAGGATCATAGTTTGAGGTCAACCTAGGTGGAAAGTCTGTGAGACTCTTATCTCCAATTAACCACCAAAAATAAATTAATAAAAAAAGTTGCAAGTGTGGCTCAGACTGTAGAATATTAGTCAATGAGTGAAAGCAAGCCTCAGATACTGAGTTGGTGTCCCAGCCTCAGACAATATATACATACATATACATACATGTGTATACACACATACATACATAAATGGCCAAATACATGTTGGAAACGGAGCTGTGGCTTAAGTAGAGCATAGTCTTGAGGAAAACAGCTCAGGCCAGGCCCTGAGTTCAAGCCCTAGGACTCTCTCCACAACAGATGCAGGCATATATGCAGAATATTTTTTGAGTGGTAGAATCTGGTCAGTGAAATAGAACTAAGTGATCAAGTCATTAATACATGAGGGTGTGTGAAAGAATACATATAGGCACGAAGTGTGAATGGCAGTAACAATGGGGACCACCACACACCATCATCTATGGATGGCAGTTCACAGGGTCTGGATGGAAGAAGGAGCAGCCAGACAGTTAGTAGCTAAATTTAAGCACCGTTCATTTTTATTTGTAGAAGTTTCTCTGGTTGATGACCTTCAAAGGTCTTCACATAGGCATTAGTTAATCACCTCTGTACCGTGTGGCCCAAATAAAGAAATCTCAATAGGAGACTTCTCCTTATGGCCATGGGGCAGTGCTTCTAACTGTTGTTAATGAAGACACAGCCTGAAATTTTCAGCCTGAGTCAGTGCTGATGCTACTATGGCAATGCTGCAAAGGCGAAACTTGGATTCCATTCTAATAGATTCATTCCAAGGAAGACACGGAAATCCTCTCTCAGAGGCAATGGATCAAGGCCAATCTGACCATCAGAACACTTAGCCATTCTCAGGAGAGGTAAATGCCTCCCTAAGTGCCCACAAGAGAGCTTATTTCCAACGAAGAACCTCTCAAAATTTGAATTCGGAAATAACTATCACCATCTTGCCATGCCAGGACTCACTTATGCTTCTAGGTTCCTATGGATTTTATCCACATTTTACATTTTAAAATTACATTTTTTAATTTATTGGCTGTAGAAGATACCAACACTAACCTTTATAGAATATCTTGGAATAGGGCTGGGGGTATAGCCTAGTGGCAAGAGTGCCTGCCTCGGATACATGAGGCCCTAGGTTCGATTCCCCAGCACCACCATATACAGAAAACGGCCAGAAGCGGCGCTGTGGCTCAAGTGGCAGAGTGCTAGCCTTGAGCGGGAAGAAGCCAGGGACAGTGCTCAGGCCCTGAGTCCAAGGCCCAGGACTGGCCAAAGGAAAAAAAAAAAAAAAAAAGAATATCTTGGAATACAAATGGCCTCATCAGCACTTTAAGCAAAACAGAAGTTTTAAGATTTTTGGATTATTTTATAAGTATGTCCAGCTAGCAAGTAATATATCCATCAATGTAATGAATCTTAGAATCATTGACATTGTTTCATTTCAAATTTAGGAAGGACTTAGGCATAAGACTAAATCTAAAGATAATATCAATTCAAAGAATCAATCACTGCAATATAGTTTCTACCACTGAGTTTGGGAGAAAGATTAATATGAGTCATTTTGAGAGCATCTATAATTAAATAGCTGCAAACCTGGATCTATGGACAAAAACTAGATTCCTATCTCTACCAAGTACAACAATCTATTTAAAACTGGACCCTATCGTGAGGCCTAAAATTCAGAAACTACTAGGGGGAAAACAATTCAAGACAGCAACAACTTTCTAAACACAACTCCAATAGCTCAGGAAATAAGAGCAAGAATAACAAATGGAGTTACATCCAATTTGAAAACTTCTGCCCTATAAAAGAACCAGTGACCACAGTGAAGACACAGAATGGAACAAAATCTTTGCCAGCTATTTATTTAACACAGCATTCAAATCCAGAATAAAGAACTCAAAAAAAATTAAACACTGAAAGAACAAATAATCCAATATTATATGGGCAAATGACTCAAACAGACACTCATAATGTATTATTTAATAATTACATAATAAAGTACATCAATAAATACATTTACTATTAACAATAAATACAATGATAATAAATTATGTAATAAAGTACATGAAAAAAGAAAAAAGGACAAGATTCTAGCTACAAAGAAAATTAAAATTCAAACTACATTAAGATTCTATCTCACTTCAGGCAAAATGGCAATCACCAAGAAAATAAGTCATAGGGGGCTGGGGATATAGCCTAGTGGCAAGAGTGCCTGCCTCGGATACACGAGGCCCTAGGTTCGATTCCCCAGCACCACATACACAGAAAACGGCCAGAAGCGGCGCTGTGGCTCAAGTGGCAGAGTGCTAGCCTTGAGCGGGAAGAAGCCAGGGACAGTGCTCAGGCCCTGAGTCCAAGGCCCAGGACTGGCCAAAAAAAAAAAAAAAAAAAAAAAGAAAATAAGTCACAGAGAAACAAAGGATGCATGTTTCCTTCATATGTGGAAGCTGGATTTAGCTTATAAACTTATAAGTAAATAAGTTGAACCATATGCAAGTGTATACAAATGTATTAAGTGAAATAGGTATATTCAAAGGAGAACTCAACTAGTATAATTCCTTTAAAGTACAACAAAATAAATACCAAGAAGCAGGTATTTAAAAGGGGTGTAGTGTGGTCAAGGAAAAAGAGGTAGATGAATGGAAAGGAAAGGTAGGAAAGAAAGGAGTAAATAATTTAATATATATCTTACAAAATTAAGAAGAGTGAGGAAAGAGGTGGGTAGGGGACAGAGGGGTGAGAATGTTAAAGGGGATAACATTGATCAGGATATACAAGCTTCTTTTTAAATGGCAACTCCTTCATGCAACTACTTAAACTAATTAAAAAATAATAAGAGAAAACAAGTAATAATATGCTAGTGGGGGAAAAACCTTTATCCATTGTTGAAAGGTATAAATTAATGTAGCCACAATGGCAATCAGCATGCAGGTACTTCAAGAAATTAAAACTGGAAGTACCATAAAGTCCAACTACTGCAGTGCTGGGTATATACCTGAGGAATGGAAGTCAACATATTAATAGAAATTCTGTACATCAGTGTTTTTTGCAGCACTATTCACAGTAATGAAACAATGGAATCAGCTTAGGAGTCCATCTACAGATGAATGAGTATAGAAAATGTGGTATACATACACAATGAAATATTATTCATCTAGAACAAATGCAGTTATAGTACTCAATAGACACTATGTGGAAAACAAAGAAACTACGCAGCTTGTAGGCAGGGACAGGAGGGGAAAATGGGAGTGGGGGAACGAAGGAAAAGCTGACACTGTCCAAAAAGAAATGTACTTATAACCTGACTTAGGATATGGTAACCTTTCTGTACAACACCTTAGTAATAACAATAATTTTTAAAAAGAAATATTGTTCATCCATAAATAAGAATGAAATTATATCCTTTGCCAGAAAATAGATGGAACTAGATATCATCAGCTCTAAGCAAAATAAGCTACACTTAGAAAGCTAAATATTTCATGATTTCATATGCAGAATCTAGATTTTTTTTTTTTTTTTTGGCCAGTCCTGGGCCTTGGACTCAGGGCCTGAGCACTGTCCCTGGCTTCTTCCCGCTCAAGGCTAGCACTCTGCCACTTGAGCCACAGCGCCACTTCTGGCCGTTTTCTGTATATGTGGTGCTGGGGAATCGAACCTAGGGCCTCGTGTATCCGAGGCAGGCACTCTTGCCACTAGGCTATATCCCCAGCCCAGAATCTAGATTTTTTATGGCATGAAAATAGAAGGGAAACTATACATGAAGGACAAGTAAGTAGGGACAAGAGAGGATAATGGAGTGAATATGATGAAAGTCTATTTATACATGTAGGAAAATATTATTATAAAAACCCATGCACAAGCTCTGGATTCAACCACCAACATCAAGAAAAAAATTCCACCAGAGAAGTTCAAAGACAGATGAGAGTAAGTAGAAGAAAGACTCTGTGAGTTGGGAAATAGAATCATGGAAAATATCTAGTCTGGGGAACATAAAGCAGAATGGTTTTTCAAAAAGTAAACTGAGCTGGGTGCCAGTGGCTCACATCTATAACCCTAGTTATTTAAGAGGCTGAGAACTGAGGACTGTGGTTCAAAACCAGTCCTGGCAGAGAAGTCTGTGAGATTCTTATTTCCATTTAACCACAAAAAGCCAGAAGTAAAGCTATGTATCATGTGGTAGAGCAGTAGCCTTGAGCACAAAAGCTTAGGGACAGTACCCAGCCCCAGAATTCAAGCCCCAAGACCAGAAAAAAAAAGTGAAAATTGTAATATGATGGTGCAGACTAACATATACATTATGGGATTTTAGGAGTGAGAAGAAAAAGAAAAAAGGAGAAAAAACATTTGAATAAATCCTGTCGGTGAATTTCCCAAATGTGATGAATTTCCAAGATGTGATGAAATATAAGAATAAAAATATTTGGGCTGGGAATATGGCCTAGTGGCAAGAGTGCTTGCCTCCTATACAAGAAGTCCTGGATTCAATTCTCCAGCACCACATATACAGAAAATGGCCAGAAGTGGTGCTGTGGCTCAAGTGGCAGAGTGCTAGCCTTGAGCAAAAAGAAGCCAGCCCAGAGCACAAGGCCCAAGACTGGCCAAAAAAAAAAAGAATAAAAATATTCAACAAGTTCATTATATTCCAAGTAAAATTAACTCAAAAAGACCCACACTAACACACTGTAGTCAAACTTTCAAAAGACAATCTTAAAACAAGAGAAAAGTAAGACATACATGTCAGATACACACAAAAAAAAATCAGTAATTTTTTAATCTGGAATTTTAGAAGCCAAAAGGCCACAGACTTTCAGAAATTAAACTTACTCTTGATCAATAGGTCAACTAATGAATTCCCTGAGCAACTGGAAAATATTTAGAGATAAATGATAACAGAAACACAACATACCAAAATTTATGGGACACAGTGAAAACAGTGCTAGGAGAGAAAACTAAAGCTGCAAATCTTTGCATTGAAAAAATAAGAAAGATTGTAATCAGCAACCTAGCTTTACAACTCAAAGAAAAACTGAAAAAGCAAAATTCAAATCTAGCAAAATAAAATAAGAGTAGCAGTAGAAGTGAAGGAAACAGAAGAAAAACAAGAAAATCAATGAAATCAGAAGTTGGTTATTCAGTGAGGGACGAGGTAACAAACAGTACAAGAAATGTATCCAATGCCTAATATATGAAACTGTAACCTCTCTGTACATCAGTTTGATAATAAAAAATTTTTTAAAAGAAAGAAATAGAAAAAAATAAAAGATCCAGCAATTCCACTTCTGGGTATATACCCCAAAAAATTCCAAACCAGTATTTGAAATGTTTGTACATTCATGTTTATAACAGGATTATTCACAACTGCCCAAACACAGAAGAACACCAGTGTGAATGCACAGCTGAAAAGATAAGAATATGGTAAGGTGCATGTGACAGAATAGTATTCAGCTTTCAAAGGGAAGGAAATTCTGACACATGATACAATACACCTGAACCTTCATAACATTATAAGTGAAATAAGTTAACTACAAAAAGAAAAATATTGTTCGCCTTATGATACTTAAAGCAGTCAAAATCATAGATGGGTAGCAAAATGAGGTAGTTTCCAGGGGTGAGGAGAGGAATACAAGAGTTACAGTTTAATAGGTATAGGTTTTCAGGTTTACAAGAGGGAAAATACCATCAAGAAGAGTGGTGGTAATGGCTGAACAATGTTTTGAATATATTTAATACTATTGAACTGTACATGTAAATATATGTTATATGCATTTTATAAAAACTAGAGGGGGGGCTGGGAATATGGCCTAGTGGCAGGAGTGCTAGCCTCATATACATGAAGCCGTGGGTTCGATTCCTCAGCACCACATATATTAAAAAAAAAGGCCAGAAGTGAGCTGTGGCTCAAGTGGTAGAGTGCTAGCCTCATATACATGAAGCCGTGGGTTCGATTCCTCAGCACCACATATATTAAAAAAAAAGGCCAGAAGTGAGCTGTGGCTCAAGTGGTAGAGTGCTAGCTTTGAGCAAAAAGAAGCCAGGGACAGTGCTCAGGCCCTGAGTTCAAGCCCCAGGACTGGCAAAAAAAAAAAAAAACTAGAAAAGCCGGCCACTGGTGGCTCATGCCTGTAATCCTAGCTACTCAGAAGGCTGAGATCAGAGGATCACGGTTCAAAGCCAGCCCAAGCAGGAAAGTTTGTGAGACTCTTATCCCCAATTAACTACCATGTGTGGATCAAGTGGTAAAACACTAGATTTGAGCTGAAGAGCTCAGGGAGAATGCCCCAACCCAGAGTTCAAGCCCCACAACTGACAAAAAAAAAAAAAAAAGAGAGAGAAGAAAAATTGGGAGTAGTATTAAAAAACATGAATAGTAATTATGGAAATCACTTCTAGGGAAGCAACAACAGAGATTCAAACTAATGAAGGAATCCAGTGGAGCCAGCTATTTGGGAGGCTGAGGCAAGAAGATCAATCACCTGAGATCCGGAGTTCTGGATCAATCTGCAAACAGAAAAAAATAAAGAAAGAATCCAGTCAGTGATAGCATATTTTTCTCTATGTCTAGAATCATAAAAGACACACCATATTGCCAGACTAATGCTATAAATACATCATCTTCATCTCAAATCAATTACAAAAACAATCCTAACACTCATCCAGAAAGCAATTGATGAACAAAAACTAACGAAATGCTGGAAAAGAGAATGTTACAAAAGAATTTGGCCTACTAAATATAAATAAATTTTGTAAATCTATAGTAATTAAAATATAACAAAACATTCAGAATTAAACCTAGAAGATATTGAGTGATTTTTCACAACAGCTGTGTGCTATGTATGGCCTCATGCATATATAATCCTAGCTACTTAGGAAGGAAATACAAGGAAAGTTATGGTTCAAGGTCTACCGAAGCAAAATAGTTAGCAAGATCCCAATTGTCATCTCAGCTACTTGGGAAGCATAATTAGAAACATCATGGTCCAAGCCAGCTCTGGTGTAAATTGGAGGCCCTATTCAAAAAATAACTAAAGTAGCCTAGTACAGTGACTCATATTTTTAATCCTAGCTACTTTGAAGTAAGATAAGGGGGATCAAAGTTTGAGGCCAATCTGAGGGGGAAAAATTGTAAGACCCCATTCTCAACAGAAAAAACTGGGTGCAGTGGTTCCCACCTACCATCATAGCTATAAGTGAGAAATATAAATAGGAGAATTGTGGTCCAGGACATCCCAAGAAGAAAACAAGACCCTATTTCAAAAATAAGCAAAAAGGCTGAGATTATGGTTCAAGTGGTAGAGCATTTGTCTAGTAAGCCCAGTAATGGACAACCATTTTCTATAACTTCGATTCCTAACTCATTCCTCACACCAAAATTATTCAAAACAGAACCTCCAGACGTGGCAATAAAGTTTCTGAGTCTAGATGTTTAACAATATAAGATCCTGAATATCATGCCCTCAAACACTATATTACCAATAAAGAATAAATGAGGGGCTGGGAATATGGCCTAGTGGCAAGAGTGCTTGCCTCCTACACATGAAGCTCTCGGTTTGTTTCCCCAGCACCACATATATGGAAAACGGCCAGAAGGGGCGCTGTGGCTCAGGTGGCAGAGTGCTAGCCTTGAGCAGGAAGAACCCAGGGACGGTGCTCAGACCCTGAGTCCAAGGCCCAGGACTGGCCAAAAAAAAAAAGAATAAATGAATGAGACAGAGCTCCTTAGTGAAGAGATAAAAGGTTATCTTGGATTTTACTATGTGTTTGATTTATTCATTTATCTACTTAATATACATGTACTGAGCTCTTACTTGGAGCCAGTATCATCTCAAGGCATAGTATGTTTAAAGGCTCCTGGGCCATCAATCACATATCTCCTTAATAAGACATCCATTTAGGTCCAGCTTTTACTTTGTAAGTACTTAGCATCCTCTTGGTATTTGCTCCTTCCATTAGCAAAGCCTAGATATGGTTAACAGACAGTGCTAAAGGAAAGAGGGGGCTCTTCCACTCCACTTCCTTAACTGCATAAGCCTTGCTCTACTCTGTAATCAGAATTTAGGTCTAAGGCAGAGAAGCCTATGGGATTAAGGCACCCAGAGAGAAACCAACATCCAGGTCAAAGCAACAAGCCAGACCACTGGACCTCCCACACTTAAGCCTCCCAGGCACTGCATGGAGTCAGACACCTGCTAATGACCTGAGGCTGCCCTCCAACAGATACTGCAGCATCTCAAAATTTCTTTCAATGGGCAGTTCCTCAGGCATAAACATAGTAGCCAAAATATACATTTTCAGCCTCGACTACTAATGAAGTAATAGTGTTTTTATGTCTTCAATGCTATTTGACAGTGTAAGTTCCTTCAATAAAGTTTATGGAAGAGAATTGAAAAATTATTACAATAGATAAAAAGTAAATAAAAACTATCACAACAGCTCAACAGCTATGTATATATGATTATATAAGATGAGGCTAAGTAAAATGAACTCCAAGAGATGGAAACAGGAGGATTTTATTGTTGTCGTTATGTTTAATGTACTAGGCGAATTTCCTTTGGCATACCCCCTGTGGTCACTGTATATGATTTTGGTACACTGCATATGGTATATATGCTTATCTGAACTAGGGAAGGGAAAGAAAAATGAGGGAGGGTGTAACAAATAAGACAAGAAATGTACTTACTACCTTATTATGTAACTGTACCCCCTCTGTACATCACCTTGTCAATAAAATTTAATTTTTAAAAAAACACAAAAAAAAGAAAAATTATTACTCAGCCTTCTAAAACATTCTTAATAAAATCACAAATGGTTCTTTCTTATAAAAACTGGTCTATTAAGCTTATATTACCTTACAAGGAAATCTGATGTTAATAAGGTGTTACTGATTAAGTGCTTTTCCTCTCATTTAAAAAGGTTTTCTCACTTTTAAATTTAATTTATAATTTAATACCTACTCCCCATCATCTACACTACCCATGGGGAAGATGAGTAGAAAACTCTGGCAACATAAAATGCTCTATCAATCACATGTTAGCTCAAATGATTTGCCAATTTTATAACAATCATAATGGAAGCCTGTGGTTTAAAATCTTCTGAAAACAGGAAGCTATGTGCCTTAGGACATATTTGGAATTTCTGATGAGGTGAGGGAAAACTGATATGTTACTGCCACCAGCAGGTCATCACAAAATGTGTCTTCCCCTTTGCTTTTTGTTTCCAATTTATCTACAGCCATTATTATTGACCAACAAATACTCTAATCAACACAATTCTATAAAGTCACAAATATCTTTCATGGGTATCATCAGGAGCTATTTTTTCCTTTCAAAAATAAGCATTTTTATCTTCTGCTTCTAATTTTTCTTCAGAAGCTCCTAAGTCCTTCCTGTTTTGAAATCATGTTTGTTCCTGGCAAATATGTCTTAATCGGAAAATAAGTGATTTTAGTATAAAATATAGAGGCTCACAATCCATCAAACTGATGGCTGCTGTAAGGTATTCCTTCCGTTGCTATTTAGATTATGGTGCACACAGCAAGGTCTAAGTTGGCATGCAATTGAATCCAGCTCCTATCATGAACTAGCATGGTGCCATTGGAAAGATTTTAGGTTTTCTAGACCTTGAATTCCTCCCCTCTAAAACAAGTGCAATAACAATATCTAAGTATAGGATTGATGAGATGAATAATGCAATAATGCATGTAATATATTTAGCAAAATATCTAGCATCTAGCAATCAATAGTGATTCATTATTCTTATTACAAGAAAATGCAGGGGCTGGGGATATGGCCTAGAGGCAAGAGTGCTTGCCTTGTATACATGAGGCCCTGGGTTTGATTCCCCAGCACCACATATACAGAAAACTGCCAGAAGTGGCGCTGTGGTTCAAGTGGCAGAGTGCTAACCTTGAGCAAAAAGAAGCCAGAGACTGTGCTCAGGTCCTGAGTTCAAGGCCCAGGACTGGCCAAAAAAAAAAAAAAGAAAGAAAGAAAAAAAGAAAATGCAAAATGTTAAATGACTTTAATATAATCAGAAGCCAACTCAATGGGACAGTTCTAACTAGAACCTCCAGCTCAGCTCATTCCAAGCCAATGACTTCAGCCATCACATTTCAATGATGCTGACTTTCTATCTGTCTAATTAATAGAACGGCTCTGGTATCCTTGGGATAGGCACAAAATGGCTTCAAACATCATTTTTAAACCCAGAAATATATAAATGATTAGAGTTGCTGGGCTTCCCTCAACAACAGCTTTCTTCCCATTGGATGACCGAAGAGGTATTGTCATGGTGACATCACTCCTAAGTAGCAGGTGTAATACATTTTCCCCTCAATTCTGAAACTTATTTTTAAGAGCTTCAGAGAAAAAAAAACAAACAGCTATCTAGTATTTGTTTCTGTCAGCTACCAAGTAAATACATTTATGGTGGATATTCATTCATGGATCATAGCCATGAGGGTCATCCCCCAATGCCAAATCACTTGTGATCTCACAGTTGCCTGTGTACAACATCATCCATTTATGTGTATGTTCACTCCAATGCCATGCCAACTCCCTGGGGGGAAAGGCTACCATTTCAGGCAGTTTTATATTCCTGGCATCTAGTAGTGCATCTGTTTCATAGAAAGTAGTCAGCAAATAATGTTGAATAAATGAGTAAAAAAATGTGAGTAAAACAGGTTGCACATATCACATCAATACTGTAAAAGACTTTGAAAGTTCACTGTCATCTTACTCAGAAGGCTGATAATTTACTTATGTAAAGTGCCTGCCTTCATCTGTCTGGTTAGAACATGAAAGTTATTTCTTGAACACAATAGTTATATCCTATGAAATTCACTATAGTCCAAAAACAAATTTATAATAAATTCCTTTGAAAATATAAAGTAATACCAGATGTATTCATGCATTTTTCTTCTCGTATGTACATCTATGTCAGGAATCTGGCACAGGGAGATCATGTGGAGAAGACAGGCCAGTGAACCAGAAAGGACTTTAGATCTCCAGTTGAAGGGTGGAGGGGGTATTCAAGTTTCAGTTGTCATTGAATGATATTGAAGACTCCATTTCATCTCTCTAAGCCTTCCATCTGTAAAACAAAGATAACAGAACTGTTGCTTTCCTAATTCCCAGCATTGTTGTGAGAAGCAAACCAGATAAAAACTTAAAAGAGCTAAGTAAATATTATCAATTATGTTTCAAGCACCCTGTTTTCACATGCTCATTTTCGTCTACTTCAGATGATTTTTTAGTCCCATCTTAAAGCAAAACTCTCATTTGTTTTTAGTATTTATTTTATTATATTTACATTATTTATGGCTATACAACATATGTCACAAAATGGAGACTTACAAATACTAAATCTTAGTACTTTTATATTATCTAGGGGACAGAAACATTAGTTGAATATTTCCAAATTACTTTCTTTTTAAAATATTTTTATTATCTTTAAGTAGCTGTACAAAGGAGTTGCTATTCACCCAAGCAGTTTATGAACACAATGCATCTTGATCAGTGTCACCTCTTTCAACACTCTCACCCACAGCTCTTAACCCATCCCTTCTCTCACTTACCTATATATTTTCTTTAGAGCAATTACAAATTTTCTATATTCAGACAATAAATAATGGTATACATCTGTATTATTCAAAGTTTTCCAGAAAAACAAAACCAATACAAGACAGAGATACAGACAGAAATAGAGGCACAAAGGGAGATTTATTATGGGATTGTGGCTTACACAATTAATACAAGACAGAGATACAGACAGAAATAGAGGCACAAAGGGAGATTTATTATGGGATTGTGGCTTACACAATTATGGAAGGCAGGAAGTCCAATAATCTGTCTGCTGGCCACAGAACCAGGAAATCTTGTGTCCAAAGTCTTAAGTCCAAAAACCTAAGAACCAAAAGACTTGATAAAGGATTTTTTTTTTTTTGCCAGTCCTGGGGCTTGAACTCAGGGCCTGAGCACTGTTCCTGGCTTCTTTTTGCTCGAGGCTAGCACTCTACCACTTGAGCCACAGTGCCACTTCTGGAGTTTTTTCTATATATGTGGTGCCGAGGAATCGAACCCAGGGCTTCATGTATGCGAGGCAAGCACTCTACCACTAGGCCATATTCCCAGTCCCCCCCAAAAGACTTGATATTGTTAGTCTGAGTATCGAAGCCTAAGAGTGGAATAGGGAGTGGGGGATTACTATGGTCTAAATGTGCTCCCCCAAAATCATATGTTAAAATCTAATCATCAGTGTGATTAGGAAATGAGGCCTTTGGGAGTGACTGATCATTAGGGCAGAGTCCTCATGCATGGAATGTCCTTACAAAAGAGGTTGGATAAAAACCCCTTTCCTTTTGCATCAAATAAATATAGCTAGAAGACACAAGCTATAAACCAGAGAGTAGACCACCAGACACCATACCTGCCCATATCTTGATGCTTGACTTCCCAGCATCCATGACTGTGAAAAGTAAAATTGTGTGTGTTTGTTTTTCTAAACCAGCATATGGAATTTTGTTATAGCATCCTGGAAAGAGTAAGACATGGATGATGATCTAACATCCAATTTGCCTCCAAAGTCCTGAGAAACAGTGGTTCCAATGTCCAAGGGCAGGAAAAGACAAATGTCCCTGTCCAGGCAGAGAACAAATATGTTCTTCTTACCTTTACATTCTATTCAAGCCCTCCACAGATTGAATGATATCCACCTACATGAGGAAAGGGGATCACACTCAGTTTACTGAATGAAATGTGGTATCTCTGAGAAACACCTTCACAAACATATTCAAAAAGTATCTTATCAGCTATTGGGCATCCCTAGACCGGTCAAGTGACACATAAATCATCATCATGATACTGTTATTTTTATATATATTATATAGATATGACTCAGTTTTCCCCACTCAACAGAGTTACTGGGAAGTTAAAATATCACTTACTTTAGAATATTCCCCTCTCTGCCTACACTCTTCAAAGAATCCTACAGGCGGGGCTGGGGATGTGGCCTAGTGGCAGGCGTGCTCGCCTCGTATACATGAAGCCCTGGGTTCGATTCCCCAGCATCCCATATATAGAAAATGGCCAGAAGTGGTGCTGTGGCTCAAGTGGCAGAGTGCTTAGCCCTGAGCAAAAGAAGCCAGGGACAGTGCTCAGGCCGTGAGTTCAAGGCCCAGGACTGGCAAAAAAAAAAAAAAAAAAAAAAAAGAATCCTACAGGCTCACACAATAATTACACAATGCAGAAGAGCCAGTGATCTCTATGGTTCCCTTGCTTCCTGCCTGATGGAAGCAGTAGGCTTTCTCCCTACTGCTGGCTGCAAACTATTATCCTCGGAGCAGACCTTCCTTTTAACATATGTTCAGATATGGAGGGCCTTGCATTCTGCATGTACAGGAATCTTTAAGTCAACCAGTCTCAAATGAGTTCAATATTTCAGCATATTCTCAAACTCCTATATCTCAGGCCCATTTTCTTGGAAACCATCTCCTATAATCAGTAGGCAGAAAACTTCATATTTTCAAACTCCTCTCTTTGCACCTTGGAGTCTAGATGTATTTAGTTTCTGCATACATGGGATCTATAAAGATGGAAGAGAGGCAGAGATCAACCTTTTTTGTGTGACAACAGGATCAATGGGTGAACTAAGGCCACTCAAGTTTTCAAATAGCCAGATGCCATCAAGTAACTAGTCACTCACTTTTGGGTATGCATGCAGCTGTGATGTCAGCAATAGTTCCTTGCATTTTCCTGATGTAATAGGCAGATGGCCTCCAAAAGATATCCACAATCTTTTTGTGTTTTAATTTTCCTGGATCCCTGTGAAAATGTTGTTTCAGCCTAAAGAGATTTTGCAACTCTCAGACTGATATTGGAAATATTACCCCAGATTATTTGGGTGAACACAGTCTAATCACATGAGCCCTTAAAAGAAGAGTACTTCCTCTGATTGGAAGCAAGAACAGTGTGGCAAAGGGAAAAGTCTAAGAGATTCAGAACAGAAAGTTTCAGAATAAAGGAGACAATGTAAGGGGGTATGAAGGTAGCCTTAAATATCTGAGAACCCCCAACCCTCAGTAGACAGCCAACAAAGAGATAAGCCCTTACCAGTAACTGAAACCTGACATCATGAATGAGCAAGAAAACAGATTCCCTCCTAGAGCCAAACCTTCAACTTTTTTCTCCAATGAGACCTTAAAAAGAACTAGTTATGGGGGCTGGGAATATGGCCTAGTGGCAAGAGTGCTTGACTCATATACATGAAGACCTGGGTTCGATTCCCCAGCACCACATATATAGAAAATGGCCAGAGGTGGTGCTGTGGCTCAAGTGGCAGAGTGCTAGCCTTGAGCAAAAAGAAGCCAGGGACAGTGCTCAGGCCCTGAGTTCAAGGCCCAGGACTGGCAAAAAAAAAGAACTAGTTATGCTACATGGTGCCCAGACTTCTAACTCACAAAAATCTGAGTATTGTATTAAGCTGCTAAGATGGTAGCAATTAGTTGTGACAGAAAACTAGTACACTAACACCAGGAGAGCAGCAACACTCCTAGCTTGGATGGAAGATAGTGCTGGGACAGAACTTGGGGCTTTGCCTATGCTAAGCATACCCTTATCACTGAACTCCAGCCCATTACCATTTTCTGATTTTTTTAATCACCATTGGAAAGACCCTAAAATCTAACAGGAGCCTCCTGAAACATACCTCCATCTTCAAGATGAAAGTCCTGTATTAAATTCTATTGTTTGTGTTTCCTAGATTGGTTTATTTCTTTCATTGAATTGTTTTTTCTTATCTTCTTCATGTCCTTGAAGCAATGACATCCAAGGTTTCCAAGGTCACAAACCCCTAGCTATCCAAAGAAGAAATATAGGAAAATATCCCTTCTAATTAAGTCCCATGAGACTTCAGAACTACAAAGTGGATTTCTCCAATAGCTTGTCATTCTACATTCATTTTAAAGTCAGCCTTGGATCTAGATACTCATGACAGGTAGATGCCAATCAAATATTTATAACTGCTGGATTCAAAATGAAATCTAAAATTTTTATAACTCTAAAAAACTTTATAGAGACAACATTACATTTCGCATCCAGGTTTTCAAGTTGTATGACAAACCCCACAAAAAAGATAAACCCCACAAAAAAGATATGTCTATGTCAAAAAAGGTTTCTGCCCTCACAGGTTCTTTTACACAAAAGCTGAATTCTGAATTGGTATTGATTTTGTGGGCATCTTTGGGATGAAAGCTTGAAGTGCTTGAGGCAAAAAAATAGTAATACAGACTAGCTATAGGATGCCATAGGAAACTAGTCTAAGCTTAGAAAATATGTATCATTTAAGCTTGGAGGAAACTAATGTCCTTTTGTACCAAACTATGTTGAATTTTTCCTTGAACATCAAAATTAGTATGTGTGCAAACCCTTCTAGAACACCATCTAGTAATTTGGGAACAAATCAGAGAAACAGCGCCATCTGCTGATTGTATGTATTGTTTGCCACAAGTAAGAATTTCAACCTTGTTAACACTTAAGCCACAAAGCTGCCTGGGCAGCAGTGACTGTAGACCATGACTGCTAGTCAAAGGAAGTGCTAGCTGATTTTTTTTTTCTCCTTTGTCATATACTCTATGACATGTATGTCTCCATGGCTCGAACTTCAATTATGGAAATCAGAACTGCTCACATTCTAATCCATCGTTAGTGATTCAGTACTACTGAGAACATGACTCAAATGTACTTACATTGTCATTTAGAACAATACTATTACATAGAGAAGTGTGAAAGATGTATATGTACAATTACAAATAAATTGCACTTTTAAATCAAACTACTGTATTGTTCTGACAATTTTTGTCAGTACACACAAAGGATAAAAGAAATCATGGGGACCAAGCATGGTGGCCCTGTAATCCCAGCTACTCAGGAGGTAATATCAGGAGGATCACAGTTCAAGGCCAGTCCAATCATAAAGTTACAAGATACCTTCTCGACTATCAAGCTACACTTTGTGGGATGTACCTGTTATCCCAGCTACATTAGATGTATAAGTAGGAGGAAACACAATTCATACAAGTCTCAGCAAAAAATGCAAGAGCTTATCCAAAAAAATAAAGGAATTGGGGGCATAGCTCAGCACCTGCCTAGTAAGGCACTGGGTTCAAACCCGAAGGAAGGGAGGGAGGCAGGCAGGGAGTGAGGCAGGCAGGCAGGCAGGCAGGCAGGCAGGCAGGGAGGCAGGCACCTTCATATTTCCAATACTTTTCTCAGAGTGAAAAACAGTTCTGTACTCAGTAAGAAAGTATGCTGAAACTGATACCTATGTGCAGGGAATCCAATCAGCGCAGTTAAGGAGAAAAAAAAATAGTTGTAGCCATTTTGTGGCAGAAATCATCCTAGAATGCTAAAATGAATCCGTGTCAGGGTCTTTAGCCCCCCCCCCTCCCTGACAATCAGACAGCCTGGGAGTCAAGTCGGTGTAAGTTCTCGTTTATTGGGGAAGTACATGCCACTAATATAAGGCACAGGAGCCAATCAGGTCTAAGATCAGCAGGAAGGGGAGGGATGAGCTGTCCATCAAGCGCGGAAGGTGGGGGGGGGCGCGTCACAACCCACAGAACCGCCTCCGGGTTATAACCAAAGACACTTGTAGCAATTGCGCGTTGTTGTTAGGCGCCGCCATCTTAGCCACACATGGCCCCAAGACTGAGAAACAGGCAGGGCCAGCTAGTTGACTTCCAGGTGCGCCCAACACCTGTGCTCAAAAAATTCAGCCTATTGGGAAAGACAGGAAAGGAAAAAAGGCACTTACAGATGAGTTAAGTGCTACAAAGCAGAGCTACTGACTAGGAGCCGAGAAAGGGAGGCAAAGAAAGAATTCTTGTATGTTAAACATCTGCCAAAGAAAAGATGCCTTACATATGCAGATTTGTTGTTAACTGGAGGTCCTTTAGCATCTGAAATAAATGAATATGAAAACCCATAGATCTCTGGCCTGCCAAAGTCGAGAAAGTCTTTATTGATTTCCAGGGACCTGCAATACCAGCACTTGGAAGGCCAATACAAGAAAACCATGTATTTGAGGCCATCCTAGGCTACACAATGAATTCCAAGCGAGCCAGGAGTGGTGGCTCAGACCTGTAGTCCCAAACAGAAAAGTTTACTAGACTCCTTCTCAACTGATAACTGAGCATGATGGCTTCCGCTTGTCATTCCAGCTACATGGAGGCTGAGATTGGGAGGATCATGGTTCCAGGCCAGCCCAGAAAGAAAAGCTCAAAAGATTCCAGTTTAATGGAAAGAAACTGGGCTTGGTGGCATGTGCCCATATCCTAGCTGCCACAGGAAGCCTAAAATAGGCAGAATGTAGTCCAGATGTGCACCTGAGTAGGAAGTGAGACTCTATTTTAAAATTAACAGTGCAAAAAAGGGCTGGAAGTATAGTTTACTGCCTGTCTAGTAAGCATCACTTCCTAAAAATTGTTTTGTTGTTATTTTTGCCAGTCCTGGGGCTTGAACTCAGGGCCTGGGCACTGCCCCTGAGCTTCTATTACTCAAGGCTAGCACTCTACCACTTGAGCCACAGTGCCACTTCTGCCTTTTTCTGTTTTTGTGGTACTGAAGAATCAAACCCAGGGCTTCATGCATGCTAGGCAAGCACTCTACCACTAAGCCACATTCTCAGCCTTAAAAATGGTTCTTAATGTTAAAATTACACCAGACTCACATGATGATTGTTCAATATGTATTGGTGGGTATGGCTTTACTGTCTACATGTCTGAGGTTCCAGAGTAGGGACTAGTACTCTGAAATGTCCAAAGCCTTCCATGCTCGAATCTGCTTACTCTCAAATTGCCCTGTAGCAACTATTACACTTACCATCTTAAGTATTTGTAATCCTGACCTCTGATAATATTCTTCCCTTGAGCTTAAATTTGTCAAGTATTTTAGTTGTCTATGTCTACTCCTCCTCCTCAGAGTCAATTTCCCAAAGACAGAGACTTAGTATATTACCTTTTCATATTCAGTATCAGTGGATATTTAGTAAAAGTCTATTGATCATGGAATTTCTAACAAACAGTTGTATAATGACAGAGGCACATCTTTAATGTTTCACTTTCAACATTTAAATATATGTGGCTCAGGGGGCTGGGAATATGGCCTAGTGGTAAAGTGCTCACCTTGTATACATGAAGCCCTGGGTTTGATTCCTCAGCACCACATATATAGAAAAAGCCGGAAGTGGTGCTGTGGCTCAAGTGGTAGACTGCTAGCCTTGAGCAAAAAGAAGCCAGGGACAGTGCTCAGGCCGAGCCCAAGGCCCAGGACTGGCAAAACAAAAAACAAAACAAAACAAAAAAACAGAAATCTGTAGCAGAGAATTTGTGAGGCCTTGAATTCAATTCCTAGCAAAGGAAAAAAGTAGGGGAGGAAAAATAGGAAAATTAAAGAACTCAAGAAACTTTTATTTTTATTAAAATTATGATATATTTTATAACAAAATACACTATAGTTTAAACAATTTCATTAATTTAAATTTAATTGTTATATCTACTTTTTCAAAGAAGCAAGGGGATATTCTGAAGTAATCTGTTATATGGCAGCAGCTTGATTGGTTATATTCTGAAAAAAAAAAGATACATTTTCTCTTATTTGTTCAAGAAAAGGATCTGTAAGATTTGAATGGTCTCCAGAAAAATGTTTCCACTGCTTCAGCTGTGACATGGAAAGAGGTTTTAGAGAGTCAGCTCTCTGATGTGGACCAAGTTGACAATGTCTAGAGATGGCAAAAGTTTCCAAAGAATCACCTGAAATAAGGAAAACAATGAGAAAATTCTCAGGCCACCCAATGCTTTTCTTACAACAATGAGTTGATAGGACTTCCTACTTTGATCACATTAGTTCAAGTTAAAACATGTAACTTATTCATTCTTAAAACATTTTCAACTGCTAAAAAAAGACAAATTTACTTTACTATAGTAACAGAATCAAAATACAACTAACCTGTATGATCTTTTTCTCCTGTACACTCACAGTCAAGCAGGTCATGAGTAACACAATGTGAGTTTTCATGTAATATAAACAAATTTTTAAGTTCCTCTACTGAAAACTGAATATGTTCAGATGTCTTTGTTAGATCTACAACTGCCCCAGAAAGACCTTGTTTACTGATTTGCCTTTGATAAATTTTTTCTTCTATTGTACCTGAAGGAAAAAAAGTTCATCAGATTTCTTTTAGATCTTTATGCATTATTTTTGTAAGGTAAAACATGTTTATTGCTATATCAGCTAATAATATATTCCTGACAATGAGGTACAAACTAACAATTTCTTGGGGTCTTGGGAGAGGGAGCCATGACAGTACTGTAGTTTGAACTCAGGGCTTCACACTTGATGGTCAGGTGCTCTAACCACCTGAGCCCTATTCCTGGCCCCCAAAATATTTGAGCTACAAGATGAGTACACACATTTTGTCACATGAAAGTGCTATTACCTGTGGTTAGGAGTCTGTAAATATGAACAGGATGTTTCTGACCATCTCTCCATACTCTTGACATAGCCTAGAGAAAGGAAGTGAGAATCTTGAGTACAAAAGAAACTGATAGCCCTTTGAAGGAATATGATTTAATACTGGGTGGGTTTTACTAATAGTTTCCAAACACAGAGCACAGGTGGATCAAGCATGCTCCACTTTATATCTTTGTCCCAGGATAAAGAAAAAGAAGGGGGACTGGGAATATGGCCTAGTAGCAAGAGTGCTTGCCTTGTATACATGAAGCCCTGGGTTCGATTCTTCAGCACCACATATATAGAAAATGACCAGAAGTGGCGCTGTGGCTAAAGTGGCAGAGTGCTAGCCTTGAGCAAAATGAAGGCAGGGACAGTGTTCAGGCCCTGAGTCCAAGGCCCAGGACTGGCAAAACAAAAACAAAAATTTAAATTAAAAAAAGAAAAGAAAAGAAAAAGAAGGTTGAGCACTCACTGAGGTATTGTAGAATCATGGTAGGGATGCCACACAACCAAAGTATATATGCTATTTTTTAAAAAGTTGGGGCGGGGAAGGGGGGCCCCCCACCGGTGGTTCAGGCCTATAATCCTAGCTTCTCTGGAAACTAGGATCTGAGGATCGTGGCTCGAAGCCAGCCTAGGCAGAAAAGTCTCCATGAAACTCTTATCTCTAATTAGCCACTCAAAATCTGGAAGTAGTACTGTGGCTCAAATGGTACAGTGCTAGCCTTGAGCACAAAGAGGCTCAGGGACAACAATCAGGCCCTGAGTTCAAGCGCCACAACTCACAAAAAAAGAAAAAAAAAATGGGACAGCAAGTTTAGATGGCCAGAACCCAAAGACCCAAGTATAACATAGACATGAAGGGTTCATTTTGTCCATTCTGTCTTTACCCCTGAAAAGTCCTTAGAATATCTGCCATCAGCTCAGGCACTAGATAGATATCCGAGCTTTAAGAATAATGACATTGTTCTGTAAAAGGCTTATGCTCAAACCCGGAACATTTTATTCTTTTTTTTTGGCCAGTCCTGGGTTTGGACTCAGGGCCTGAGCACTGTCCCTGGCTTCTTTTTTGCACTTTGCCACTTGAGCCACAGCGTCACTTCTGGCCATTTTCTATATATGTGGTGCTGGGGAATCGAAACCAGGGCTTCATGTATACAAGGCAAGCACTCTAGCCACTAGGCCATATTCCCAGCCCAACCCGGAACATTTTAAAGAACAATCTGGCCTACAATCAACTCTCATGATCATCTCTAAGACTATAGAAAAACCAATCTGGTAAAAGTCTAGTCAATTTATGCTAACAATGTAATACAGGTAAGGACTCGGGACTATCAAGTATAAACTTTATCTGGAGCATCTTTACAAGCAACAGTAAGGTCATTAACACGGTGCTCTAGCCTACAGGACTGACCTCCAACAAGACGCTGAACACTAAAACTTAGGTGATCGTGGTTAGTTGACAACACTCCATTCATTCATCAATCATCACTGGTGAGAATTAAATGTTGTCCATACAACTTACTGAGTGAGACAACTGGAAGCTCTTGCCAGATCCCTCCTCATCTATGTCCTATGTACATTTATCCTTTGCTGATGTTAATAACTTTTAGAGTAATATAACTGGTATAACGCTACACATTTCAAAAAATAAACTGGCCCCAACCAACTCCTGAGATCATCTCTAAGGCCTTAGAATAACCTGCCTGGTTATTAGTTCTGTGATCTTAGTTTTTTTCTTAATTCTGTGATCCTTCTAGCAAATCATTAAATATCAATGTCATCTTGATAATTCAGATACAAAACGAAGTATGAATCTATAAGTAGAAATCCCAAAATAGGTTAAAGTGTACTGTACATTGAAGAAAAACAAAGGCTTCTTCTCAATTTCTTTCCTTAACAATTTTGCATCCTGGCTGGAGGCCTGTACAAATTGATCATAATATCTATAACTTTATAGTCTTCCTTTCACTGTCATGAGCATCCCAAAGAATTAGACTCTATAGACAGGAGATTTGATTCTGCCTCTTGTAAGTTACAGGATCTATAACAACCTATAATGAGACTATTAATATCTATATAGGTAGGAATATTGTGAAGGTAAAACAGATGGAAAGGATTTGGCATTGTCTCTGATACAAAATAAGAACTCAATGTGCAGCATTTATTTACAAGTAATCATTATCATCTTATTCCCATCCACTTAAGGCTGTCGATTTAATGTATAAAGATTCCTACCTGGATATCAGTGGCTGGATTCCAATCAATGTCATAGAGAATTAAGTGAGATCCCCCAATAAGATTAAGTCCAACACCACCAGCTTTTGAACTTAACAGAAAAATAAAATCAGAAGAGTATTTACTGTTGAAACCATCAACAATTTGCTGTCTTTGAGAGATTGGTGTTTGTCCATCAAGTCTTACAAAAGCATAGCCATGCCGCATGCATACTTCTTGTAAAATATTCAAGGTTTTTGTGTAGTTGGATACCAAAATAACCCTGTCAATCAAAAATAAAAGATTCAGTATATGAAATTTTAAGACAATATATGATTTTATAGTTGATGGAAAATACCACAATATTATCACTGATATTTATAAAGAATTCAACAATCATAACACAAGTACACCTTCACATTCCATTTTAAAGGCATTGCCTAAACTTCCTTTTTTTTTTTAGTATATGTGCTGCCGAAGCGAGCACATAAACTTCCATTTTTAAGATGATAGGATAAGAACTTTCCTGCCTTCCTCATCTCTCTGGAGTTTTCCTAAAAAATAGCAAAGTGAGCAAGATACAAAAATACAAACACTGCCTTTAATAAAACTAGGAGAATTTAGATGGGCAAACAAAAAAAAAGTAAAGCAGTGAGTGACCTCCTCTAGGAGTATAGCAAGGGTTCTGAACCCAAGTGTCCAAAGAGGGGGATTCCAACAAGAAATAAATGCAAGATCCTCCACACCACAGAGTCTTGCTATGATATCTCAGCAGGAAGGAGTTTAGTCTAGAGCCATTGTAAGAGTACTGGTAAGTAGAATGCAGGCCCTAGCCCCATGAGACTAGTTGATTTCTCAAATATAATACTTACTCTATGGAGAAAGTAAACCCAAGAAACTAGGATCAGGAAGGCAAGATACACTAACAAATCATAACAAGTCTTGATACAGAGTAAGTCCCCTTTTCTAGCCAACTACAGAATACTAACAGCCCAGCAACTCACATTCCAGGCCAAGAAGAATACACTCAAGGATTCATTATTAAAGAGCTGAATGACCCAAGATGGCAGATATAGTATAACAAATGCCCAAATAAAAAAAGCTAGCTTGTCGCCTGATTATCCAATGATGGCCATCACTCAACAAGCCCTACCAACACATGTGTTCAATTAATGTTTTACTGCCTCACTCTAAAATTAAGGACATCAAGGATGACCAGCTATTCAAGTGAGCCTCTAATATAAAAGGAGAAATAAAAAAGAAAAAAAATTGAATTTCTTAGTTACTTTCTTACCTTGTGACAAAATACTTGACACAAACTATTTAAAGGAGTAGGATTTATTTTGGCTCACAATTTCAGAGATTTCACTCCATGGTCACTTAGACCTGTGTTTTTGGCCAACAGTGAAGCAGAACATCATGACAAGCAGGAGCATGTGGCATAGCAACCAGTCTGGGGTGAGGGGGGGGGGATGGAGAGAGGGAGGAAACAAAGATAAAAAGGAAGAAAAGAAGAGAGAGAAAGAGCCATAACTTCCTCCAACTAGCCCTCACCTCCTAAAGTTACCAGCATCCCCCAAAACACCCCCCTGCCAACTGGTGATAAATCCTTCATTATATGAGCTTTTGGGAGGATACTTCATATCTAAACCCTCAGACAGAATAAAGCAGAACCATGTAAGAAACAGAGGACAACTGAAGAAGAAACTGAAACTCCTCATATAAGAGGCATCATTCACAAGAAGGCCATGCAGGGGTAAGGATGCAGATCAGTGATAGAGTGCTTCCCTTGGATATATGAGTCCCTAGGTTGGATCCCCAGCACTGAAAAATAAAAGTAAAAACTCTGTTCCCTAGCCCTGCCCAACAACAATCCTGTCTCCTAATCTCAGAGAAGACAAGGGGCAAAGGGAAAAATACAGTTGGGGAAAAAAACTTTTAAAGACACAAACAGATGCCAGGCACTGGCAGCTCACACCTGTAATCCTAGCTACTCAGGAGGCTGAGATTTGAGGATCACAGTTCAAAGCCAGCCTAGGTAGGAACATCCATTAGCCATGTCTAATTAACCACCAAAAAGCTGGACATAAAGCTGTGGCTCAAGTGATAGAGCCTTGAGCAAAAATAGCTCACACACACACACACACACACACACACACACACACAATACAAATATAAGTTTAAGTAAATGTCTACAGTCTTAAGTTCAAACCAGGTTACAATCTCCATCCATCTACATTATATATGTCCCTTTGTACATATCAATTATTAACTAATAAAACATTCAAGAACATTAGAAGTATTGTACTTAAGGGAATAAATAAGAAGACATCAAATTGAATCTGAACAGGCAATTCCAAGAGGAGAACCTCTAAGCTTGTCTTAACAAAGAGAAAAGGTCAGCCAGAAGAATGAGAAGAAGTATGAGGCATGGGATGAGCCTATAATATGTAGGACCAAGAAGTGAAATATAATGCAAATTATAAATTCTGCCCAACAAATGTAAGGCAAATTACAAATCTGATACAGCTGGACCTCATAAATGGGAAGGAATGATTGATGAGAGATGAGGCTGGAAAGGGGGCATTAGTCTTGTCCAATGTGCTGAAGAGTTTAGAAAAAAACAGAAAGGTATTCAAATAATTTATTTTAAAGGAACGGAGTGACATGTGCTCATTCATATTTTAGATATATAATTGAGAGCAATGTTGAGTACGCAACGTGGATGAAAGTACAAGGGAAAAAGTTCACAAGAGACTGTCACCCCAAATCAATAATCTTAAGAGTCAAAACACAATCCTGGTAACAGAAAAGAGAATGGATTCCTGAGATTAAAAAATGAAATCAAGGGGCTGGGGATATAGCCTAGTGGCAAGAGTGCCTGCCTCGGATACAAGAGGCCCTAGGTTCGATTCCCCAGCACCACATATACAGAAAACGGCCAGAAGCGGCGCTGTGGCTCAAGTGGCAGAGTGCTAGCCTTGAGCGGGAAGAAGCCAGGGACAGTGCTCAGGCCCTGAGTCCAAGGCCCAGGACTGGCCAAAAAAAAAAAAAAATGAAATCAAGAGAATTTAATGGCCAACAGGTTAAATAAGTGAAAAAGAAAACTAAGCCCTAAATAACTTCCAGGATTTTTGCTTGCATTATGATACTACAGTGAGAAAAGACCAAGCTTGCAATGGCAATGATGAAACTGGTTTTGGAACATCTGAAACTTGAAGTACTGTAGCTATCACATCAGATTTGGATTCTCTTTAAACAGAAATGAGGATATGGAAATGAGAAGAAAGGATTTGACTGGAGATAGATCTGAAATAATATTATATGAATGATAATTGGGTCACTCAGAGAAGGAACGGAGAGTAGGAAGGTAAAAGAAAAAATAAAACAACTTTGTAGTCTATCAATATTTAGAGAACAGTTTAAAAAAAGAGAGAGAGAGATCCTGGAGAAGAATGAGAAACAAGTTGTGGGTTATATAACAAAAGACCACTAGGTTTTAAATATATACATATATTTCATTTACTTTTTGTCAAAGAAAAACTTCCCTATTGTTTTAAGTTTACAAAATATTGGGAGCTGATCAATTCCTGAAAAGAATGTCTCTTTTAAATGTTTCCTTATTTCAAGGAGGGAAGAGAGAGAAGTAAGAAATAGTGCAGATTAAGAGTCCAACAGCACCACTCAGGGAAGGGGGAAAGGAAAAGGAATACTAGAGTGTAAGGAATTTTGAAATGCATTTTGAAAGAGGATGACTATGGTGGAAACAGATTTGCATCTCTAAAAACTGAATGAGGAAACTTGTTGAAATTGTATTGGTAAGGGGGAAGTGGGGAAGGAGGAGATAGAAGGGGTGAGATTGATTGGAACATTGACTGCTACATTCTGTAAATGTAACAATGAAATCCCCCTCCATATAACTAATGTAAGCTAATAAAAGGGGGGGAAGGAAGAAAGTGTTATGAGCACCTACAGGAGTTTATTACATCGATCTCTTACTTTTCAGTGGGACGAAGTTCTCGGATAACGGCTAAGAGCTTTGACAGCACCTGGAGTTTTCCAGACTCATTTTCAGTGAACAGGAGAGGGTTGTAATCAGCAGGGAACACATTAAGCAAGCCTTTGTAGAGACTCCTTTCTTCATTTTCATCACTTGCTGAGCTACTTTCTTTATCCTATTCAAATCAATCATTGTTAACATTCGTGAATTTATTTTTAATAAGGAAAAAGAATGTTAAAATTATAGAAAAGAGGAGTAGAAAGTAACAACTACCTGAAAAGTCCAAGCTGTTAAGTAAATCTTTATAGGTCACAACTTTATTATTTTTTGCAAAAGGTAACATGCATCCCACTGAGTTAATTACTGAGCAATTCTAATGTAGTCTCCTAATGGCTCTAACTTCATTCTATTATGATCCACAGGCAATCTTATTCCCCATAAAACCACAGAGGACAGATAAGAAAAGGCAAATAATGAAAGGAGAGGAAAATAAAGGGCAAATAGTGATGCAAATTCTGTCCTTTCCAAAAACACTGACATTTCCTGACATCAGCAAAACTTCTTTTTCTTACTTTTATTCTCTTTTCCTGTGCCCCATTATTTTGTCCAGTGATTTCTGTGCTGCAAACATCTCCTAGGGGATACTCAAAACCAAGCACAACATCTCACTTAACTGTATCAGTTTCCTCTCAAAGAAATTAACAATTTCACCAATTAATTAACAGGAATTAACCTTTACAATGTGTTTTATTTCCCCAACACTTGTTCAGGAAGTGTGTGAGATGCTGGTGTGGAACCCAAGACCTCCTAGGCAGACAGACTGCATGGTGAACATTAAATCAGAATACAAGGGCGATGATCTAAATGTATATATCCATAAGCAGAATTACATAATTGATCACTTGCAAAACTGATATAAAAATCCTCATACCATGGGCTTGAAATATGGCCTAGTGGTAGAGTACTTGCCTCATATACATGAAGCCCTGGGTTCGATTCCTCAGCACCACATACACAGAAAAAGCCAGAAGTGGCACTGTGGCTCAGTGGCAGAGTGCTAGCCTTGAGCAAAAAGAAGTCAGGGACAGTACTCAGGCCGAGTCCAAGCCCCAGGATGGGCAAAAATTAAAATAAAAATAAATAAAAAATATTTTTTTAAAAAGTGGCACTGTGGCTCAAGTGGCAGAGTGATAGCCTTGAGCAAATTTAAGCCAGGGACAGTGCTCAGGCCCTGAGTCCAAGCCTCAGGACTGGCAAAAAAAAAAAAATCCTCATACCTGTCTCCTACTTTCAGAGCTCTGATTAGTCCACGTGTGTTGAAGCCTGGAAATATGTAGGGTTAAAAGCTTCCAAGACATTGTAATATATACTACAAATTAATATTCAAAAATGGGTAATACCTTTATTCTATGACAACCTGATACATCATCTCCATCAGTCAGACTTTTTCATATCAATGAAGAGTCTCTCTTCTGATGCCACATAGCCCAATACCCTTTGATTGTAAGTTATAATATTGCTATTGAAGGGCTGGGAATATGGCCTAGTGGCAACAGTGCTTGTCTCGTAAACATGAAGCCCAGGGTTCAATTCCCCAGCACCACATAAATAGAAAATGGCCAGAAGTGGCGCTGTGGCTCAAGTGGCAAAGTGCTAGCCTTGAGCAAAAAGAAGCCAGGGACAGTTCTTAGGCCCTGAGTTCAAGCCCCAGGACTGGCAAATATATATACACACACACACATATATATATGTATATATATATGTGTATATATATATTGCTATTGATTATTACATTCTGTTCAGATTTCCTAAGGAGAGACTCATCACCTTGATCAAACTTGGAAAACAACCTAGCATTAACAGGAATACCATTATACTTACAAACCACTGTTTAAAGGTTATACATGTACAATAATCATTTTGGCACTTTCACACCAATCCTTACTTGCTATGATTTAGAAGAAAGGTTCTTCACAATAAGTCTCAGACTGTAAGTGATATCCTTTGAAGATTAATGTTCTCTGCCTACTAGTAGAGGCTATATGGCAACAGTGGACAAACACTAGTCCCCTTTGCTACCTTTCCAAGAACACGTAAGGATATTCTAAATTAGCTGGTACATTATAGGCCATCATAAGGTCTTCCTTTTAAGGAAGAATTTTTGGCTTCTATTTTTGCGGGGCTTCATGCCCAGGGGTTTAATTTTTACCACTATATAGAGAATCTGTTTCTTTAAAAGTTGTTTAACAAATTGTTATGATCGAACCTTTTCGCAGTTACACAAAGCTGTCTTCTTCTATGATAAACTAAGTAAATATAATTCACTCTAAGATAAACTTAAGAGATGGACTGTTTGGTAGAACATTCCATTTTCTAAGGATATAACTATGGCTTCGGGCATAAGACAGCATCAACAGTTTTTTGTTTACAAAGGTTATTTTGAGGTAAACTTTTATTTGACTGTTTAAAGAAAAAAATTTTAAATTGTCCAAAGTAAGTTAAAAATAGGATATTCATGATTATTTTTCATCTTCTATGACCAGAAATTCTTTCCATTTCTTGACAAACTGTCACAATAACATTGTCATGAAGTTTCAATACCCTTGCTTTCCAGATAAGAAAACTAATGCTCACAGAGGAACCTGAATAAAACTTGTCAACTTTAGAGAACAAACAAGTAATATGAGACCTGATAAATTCTAATTTCAAAACAGAAAACTCTTACCATATCCCAAACTACTTATGCTCATTCAATATCCAGCTAGTCAGCCCACCTATGTAGTCATTTAAAATTATGCTGGGGATATAGTCTAGTGGCAAGAGCATTTGCCTCGTTTACATGAAGCCCTGGGTTCGATTCCCCAGCACCACATATACAGAAAATGGCCAGAAGTGGCGCTGTGACTCAAGTGGCAGAGTGCTAGCCTTGAGCAAAAAGAAGCCAGGGAGTCCAAGGCCCAGGACTGGCAAAAAAAAAAAAAAATTATACTTGCAGAAGTATCTGATTTGAAAAAATGTTCACAATTTAATTAGTAAAAAAATAGTAGATGGTAAAGAAGCAAGCATAACATTAAAATTAATTTTTTCTAGCTCAGTGCCAATGGCTCACACCTGTAATCCTAACTACTCAAGAGGTAGAAACCTGATTATTACTGTGTGGAGCCAATCTAGGCAGGAAAATTACCTCCAATTAATAACCAAAAAGCTGGAAATGAAGGTATCGCTCCAGTGGTAGAGCATCAACTTCAAGCAAAAACACTAAGAAGCAATGCCCAGGCCCTGTGTTCAAACCCAGTACCAGCACAATAAATTAAATTAAATAACTGACTGTCAAAAAGCCCCATTATCAACACAAAAAATAATTAATTTAAATAAAGTAACAGACTCTGCAACTCACTATATTAGCATTAGGTAGGAAAGTAAACAATGGAAAACAGTAAGGCAGACCCTGAAACCCTCTCACTCCTGTAGGAATGTGGATATTCCTATAAGAACAAAAAGAAGGCTGGAGTCTCTATAGCACAACTATACTAAAGGGGAGGTAGAGCTTTAAAAATCTACAAATGCAACCCTATGGATTAGCACAATCTGCCTTCTTGGCCTCACAAACCAAGAAACCCTCATCTCATATGTCGAACACAGTTTCATATACTACGTACCTTTACAGAGCTGAACAACAGGCAAGGGTGATTACACAGTTTTTTAAGTGCTCCTATACAGAGAAGATGAGTACTATTTTCCAGGAGTCCTTGTAGACAGAATCTGACAGCTTGGGAATTCAGCAGCTTTCTATAAAGTTCAATCTGTAGTGCTCCTGGTCGGCAAAATACTACATTCTCTATTTTAGGTGGGAGATACTTATTTATAATTTCCTGGGTTCTTCTAAGTATAAAAAGTCCAGTGAGGCAAGTGAGTTCAGCTGCTCTTCTTTCTCCTAACTCTTTTTCTTCCTATGGAAAAATACCAAATTTAAAGTGTTATACATACCTAGCTAAAATTATCTTGAAATTTTTGTATTAATAAACCATTCATTAATTGCTTCCATCAGATTTTATCAGAAGTGAAACATGAATATAGAGATAGAAAAAACACCTACAGTTCAGGGATACAGCACAGTGGTACAGTTCCTGCCTGGAATGTATAAGGGCCTGGGTTCAATCCTCAACAGTGAAGAGAAAGAAAAATGAAAAAATAAAAGCAACTATAATCTTTTGAAATGTTCAGTATATTATTCAAGTAAGTGAAGCAACAATTTCCTAATCATTGCTTATTTGGTTATTGGGACCATAGAGAACCATCAAAAATCAACATTCTACAAATTAAGTTATTCTGCAAGTAAGTTTTTTTGTGTGTGAGGACTATAATGATACATAGTCTAACAATCATCAGGGGAAAAATGGTTAAAATTACAGTTCTACTCTAAAGTCAATTTTAACCAACCAGAAATGGCTAATGTTGTACGTCATTTCTAAGTCTTATTTCTCTCTAAAAATATATAAATATATTTAATGATTTATTTTTAATTGTAACAAAACCAGGATTGCAAACTATTAAGTTTCATTCACACAAGGAACCAATCAGTTGGGCTCACCATTGTATACCTCCAGACTCTACTATACAGCCTTTTGCCCTAATTACAGTGTTGAATAGATGTGTTGGATCAAAAAATGAATGTGGTACCATTCATAAATACATTTTGAACATTTTCTATGCTATTAAATATTTACATGAAGTGTAATATTGTACAATTCCTGGTTCATGAAAGATACTCAAAAAATGTGTTAACAAATTACCATGTTTTACTAGCCTAAGACAGAACATTTTTTCACATTTTATCTTCTCTAAAAAGGATGCTTTATAATTTTAATTGATAGTATGTTTACCTCGGTGATACATGGAAATAATATAGTTAATCTCTAATAGAAAGCTTAGATTCAATGAAACAGTGTCTATACAACACTTGACTATATTTAGAAATGTTTATTTTTCCATTAACTTGTTTCCAATATTTTATCACGATAGCAAAAAAAATTAACAAACCATTGCTTCTTTCTTTATAATAAATTCTTAAAGTAGTATAATCAGGTCATGAGATAAACACAATTTTAAGATTTTTGATATATATTGCCCAATTTTCCTTAGGTCTTGTGTTAATTTACATTCCAAGCAGCAGAGGATGGTATCTGATCTACACTTGCTATTACCATGTAAACTCAACCAACCAAGATTCCAATAGAAAAGTCTAAAAACTTAAGATGGACATTCTTTCATTTCTAGTCTTTGTGAAGTGATTATGAATTTTTGATAAATCATGCGGTTATCTGCTTTAAAAATAATATAGGAAATAAAAAGTTGTGGAGGAAAAATTCATTAATTAAATTTGTTCTAAATTTAAGTATTAACCAAGCTATGAATAATTCTACATGCATACTGTTTTCTCAATAGATATAGTGAAACATTTATAGACACCTAGATATAGATAGAGACATGCACACACACACACACACACAGACACACACACACACACACACATATTGGTTAAAAAGAGGGCCTCACTGTGATATTTCCACCCATGTATACAACATAGCCTGATCAAATTCACCCTGACACATACTCTCCCTCTCTCATCCTTTCTGCCCCTCTACTTAAAACAATTTCAGAAAGCTTCATTGTTCTATTTGCATACATGCATATAAAGTACTATGATCATATTCTCCCCCACATTCACCCTCTCCATTCGCCTTCCCTACTTCCCAATGGTACCCATTTCCCAAGGAATATTATGCATTCCTGCCATTCCAAGGAATATTATACATTCCTCATTCATTTATTTTTACATACTATTCATTTGTATTCTTTTTAAAAAATTTTTATTGTTATAAAGGTGACTTTTTTCCCCTGCCAGTCCTGGGGCTTTAACTCAGAGCCTGTGCACTGTTCCTGAGCTTCTTTAAGTTGTTCAAGGATAGCATTCTACCACTTGAGCCCCCACACCACTCTGGCTTTTTCTGTTTATGTGGAACTGAGGAATTGAACCCAGGGTTTCATGCAGGCTAGGCAAGCACTCTACCACTAAGCCACATTCCCAGCCCATTTATTTACTTAATAAAGTAAATTATACCTCAGAAGAAGAAGGTTCTCTTGAGATAATGATGGGTTCTTCATATATTTTCCTATAAGATAACAAAGAGCCTAATATCCCTGGATTAACAAAATTTATTAATGCAAAAAATTCTTGCAGATCATTTTGAATTGGAGTACCTAAGAAGAGACAAAAGTAATAAGAAGTTCAAAGTTTTTGGCAAGTTTACAAAGATATTTGTACTCTCTTCTCTAAGAATAAACACACACAAATTCCCTAAAATTGAGAAAGAATATCAAGTTTACAATATTAACAGTAACATAAACATCTGTGGTGGTTGAGGGAAGTCCATGATGTCTGAATGCTTAGGTTTATAGCCTACCTGCATCGCCTCCTCCTTGAGGAGCCCTAGACAAGTTACTTAAACTAGCTTATTTGTAAAAATAGGGAAGTAAGAGTAGCTCTTCCTAAACACAGAGCTCCCCTAGGATCCAGCAATTCCACTCCTGACCACAAACCAGGCCACACAAAAGCTACGAGCACAACCACATTCATTGCAGCTTTATCATAGTCCAGATACATAATCAACCCAGATGCCCCTCAGTGGGTGAATGGATTAATGTGATATATATAGATATAGACATATGAATTCTATGCTTCTATCAGAAAGAATGATATTGCCCCATTTGTAAGGAAATGAAAAGACTTGGAAAAAACTAGTAAGCCAGACCCAAAGAAACATAGGTTGCATGGTTTCCCTCATTTGTAGTAATCAGAATGTGCCTATAAATCTACAAGTAAACACAATGGATAGTAAAAGACAAGACTTACTTGGATGTGATAAATTAAACAGGACTCTAAACATTCACACAGTAAGACCAAAGGAGGATATTCTTAGGAGAAGATCACAAAGGCTTAATGGCTATGGGCATATGATCACATAAAATGATGTTTATAGAAATGAACTCCAAGAAATGGAAGATTTTTACTTTCCTTTTTTGAGTAGCATGTGCCACCAGCTCCAGCCAATACTGATTATTTTAAAAGTAGTTGCCAGGGGTCAGTGACCCATGCCTATAATCCTAGCTATTCAGGAGGCTGAGATCTAAGGATGGTGGTTTGAAGCCAGCCTGGGCAGAAAATTCTATGAGATTCTTTTTTTTTTTTTCAAATTTTTATTATCAAACTGATGTACAGAGAGGTTACAGTTTCATACGTTAGGCATTGGATACATTTCTTGTACTGTTTGTTACCTTGTCCCTCATACCCCCCTCCCTCCTCCCCCTTCCCTTCCCCCCTCCCCCGGAGGTGTTCAGTTCACTTACACCAAACAGTTTTGCAAGTATTGCTTAGATTCTTATCTCCAATAAACTAGTTAGAAAAAGCCAGAAGTGCACTGTGGCTCAAGTGGTAGAGCACTAGCCATGAGCACCAAGAGGCACAAGGATAGTGCCCAAGGGCCTGAGCTCAAGCCCCAGGACTGGCCAAAAAAAAAAAAAAAGATTGCTTAAATGAAATTTTCACTTTTACTTATTACTTTGTGGTGCTTACAATCAAGCACTTGCTAATAGGAAAGTTCTCTACCACTGAAGCTACATCTTCAAACAGACTCTTCTTTTTTTTTTCAGGGCTTAAGGTTTTATTGATGCTTTCAGCCACTCTACACATAGGTAACATTATCACTCCAGTTTTCTTCCACACAAGGAAACTATGCTCACAGAACATCTCACAACTAGTTGGTGATAGCCAGTGAATCAAATGGTAGCAGTACATTTCCAGAGCCTGATTTGGTCAAATGTTTTTATAATGGCAGAACATTTTGCTCTCAAGTTGATTTATATTTCTTTTTTTTTTTTTTTTTTTTTTTGGCCAGTCCTGGGCCTTGGACTCAGGGCCTGAGCACTGTCCCTGGCTTCTTCCCGCTCAAGGCTAGCACTCTGCCACTTGAGCCACAGCGCCGCTTCTGGCTGTTTTCTGTATATGTGGTGCTGGGGAATCGAACCTAGGGCCTCATGTATCCGAGGCAGGCACTCTTGCCACTAGGCTATATCCCCAGCCCTGATTTATATTTCTTATTATGAAGGTTTGTATGTATGTACAATGGTAGGTGCTTAATAACATGATAGGTGTTTCATAATTAACAATCAAGTGAGAGAAAATTAGATCCTCCCTTCTCCCCCATTATCTAGCTCAGTGTGGTAGCAAATAGTTATGACTAGAAAATGGTTGGGGTTCAGATAGCTAGGTCTGCTGTAACAAAATACTACAGACTAGGTAGCATACACAACTGAAATTTATTTTCTCACAGTTCTTAAGGCCAGAAGTCCAAGATTCAGGTATTTTTTATTGTTTTGTTGTTGTTGTTGTTGTTTGACAGTCTAGGAGCTTGAACTCAGAGCCTCGGCACTGTCACTGGCTTCTTTTTGCTCAAGGCTAGCCCCCTGACACGTGAGCCACAGTGTCACTTCCAACTTTGTCTGTTTATGTGGTACTGAGGAATCAAACCCAGAGCTTCATGCATGCTAGACAAGCACTCTACCACTAAGCCACATTCCCAGCCCCAGGTATTGTTTTAACTACATTGTATAGATTTCACCTTGGTTCCCACAACTGGAAGATCTACTCTTTATTTTACTTATTTTTTATTGTAAAAGTGATATACAGAAGGGTTATAGTTACGTAAGTCTTTCCAGTGTCACCTCTTCTCTTGTTTTCTCCTAGTTAAGTTGTATAGTTAATTTTCAGTACAGTGTTTAGTGAGTACCACTGCTGCATTTGTTCACCCTTTGTTTCTGTGCTTTCTCATACCCTCCCCAAATCAGATAAGACAAAAGGTCCAGAAATCAAAAACAGCAGCAACAAGTGAAAACAAAACAAAACACTACTCAAAAGGATGAGATCTATGCCCCACTGTTTGAACCTAGCCTGGGCAGGAAAGTCTGTAAGATCTACAACTAATTACCAAAAAGCTATGTAATAAGAGCACCAGTCTTTAGCAAAAACAGCTCAAGGGCAGTACCCAAGCCCTGAGTTCACACCCCAGAACCAGCACAAATTCTTAAAAAAAACAATATTGAGCCAACACTGAGCAGTAAAATAGATAAACAATCTCTGCTTTTCTCTTATAACCCAATGCAATAACGTTCATATTAGGCATTAGTTATTAGTCATTTTTTCCATTGCTATGCAAGCCCCCAAGCACCTGAAAAATATTCATGTCTTTTTTTTTTTTGAGGGGGTGCAGTTTGGGTATTAAGGAGCTCAAAAGCAATAGCTAATCAAGATGTCTCAGGAGTAGTTTAGGGAACCAAGAGTAAGAATCCACTCAAGTAGTCAAACAGTTAAAGGCAGAAAACTCATCTTATTTTTTTCCATTTCCCTAGTTCCTTTTACCCTTTAAAAATATCATGTTTTACAGGCACCAGTGGTTCATTCCTATAATCCTAGCAACTCAAAGAGACTAAAATCTGAGGAGTATGGTTTGAAACCAGCATGGAGCAGGAAAGCCTATGAGAGAATCTTATCTCTAATTAACCCCCCAAAAAATTGGGAGTGAAGCTGCAACTCAAGTGGCAGAGCACTAGCCCTGAGCCACAAAGCTCAGGGACAGTGCCCAGGCCCTGAGTTCAAGCCCTGGGATCAGAACCAAAAAAAGCTTACCATGTATGTGTCAGGTAGTCCCAAGAACTTTACACAGATTAAATCTTTTGACTCTCATAAGGACTCTCTCTATAAAGTAGATGGTATTATATTTCTATTTCACAGAAAATTGAAGCACGTAAAGGTTAAGTAACTTGCCTAAGTTACACAGCTGTAAAAGTAAATGGCAGACTCAGTAATCAAGCACAGGCATGTCAGTCCTATCTTCTGTATTCACAATGGCATAATATGTTGCTTTTGCTTTTACTCTTCAAAAAATTTAAAACAAAAGCTGTAGAAAATTATATAGGGATCTGAAGACTTGGAATCTTGTCATGTAACGTGTCATCCAGCACAACTAGTTCTTTGGTTGTTAAGCATCAAATTACAAGTCACATATAGACACACACGACAAAAATTCCAAAAAGTGAATACTGACCAGTTAGAATTACTCTTTTCTCACAAGAGAGGCTAATGAGGGCTGTAGTTGTCTTAATAGCACTGTTCTTCAAACGATGCCCTTCATCACAAATTAGAAGATCAAACTTTATTTTCTTAATTTGATCCAAGGAACGAAGTAACATTTCATAACTGATGATGAGAACAGAATAAAATGTAGATTTGATGAACTCTTCAACTTTATGGTTCTAGGGAAAAAAAGATAGCATTTTACAAACCATAGGTGGAAAGTGAAATCAAACTTGAGCACCATGTTTCTATAGTCACGTATCATGTATTAGAACATGTTAACATGTCTTGGTCATATCAGGTTTTGATTTTTTTAAAAAACTATAAATGGAGTATCAAAGACATTAATTCCGGGGCTGGGAATATGGCCTAGTGGCAAGAGTGCTTGCCTCCTACACATGAAGCTCTTGGTTCGATTCCCCAGCACCACATATATGGAAAACGGCCAGAAGGGGCGCTGTGGCTCAGGTGGCAGCGTGCTAGCCTTGAGCGGGAAGAAGCCAGGGATGGTGCTCAGGCCCTGAGTCCAAGGACCAGGACTGGCAAAAAAAAAAAAAAAAAAGACATTAATTCCATACAGTTTTGGATGTCAGGAGGCCTAAATACAGGTACCAACGAAGAAGGCCCAGTCACTATTATAGCTAGCTCCATTTTGTTTCTGACTCTAGTTTGTTTCACTTTCTTCCTTGGAGCTCTCCTGAGTTTTTCTCTCCACCAGTTAGTTTCCTGAGATCCTAAGAAGAAAAGGCCAGATGGATGAACATCTTAAAAAATAAAATGAAAAAAGAGCATAACTACCTATCTTAGCACCAACAAAAGCCTTGAAAGGCTGACCCTAAGATAACGGACCAAAGCAATGAGTCAACCAGGCTACCCCAGACCAGGACCACCTGGACAACTACTATAGAAACAGAAATCTCCATTCCTTTCCTTTGCTTCTTTTTCTTATATGACACTATAAGTACTTTGAAGACAGATTTTTGAGGTCATCAAGTCTCTGTCCTTTCCAGTGTGATCACACTGTAAATAAAAATTCCTCCCTTCACTATAGCTTGTCTCTTTGACAGGCCTTCTGGGACAAGCTGCAAACACTAATCTGTTAGAACTCCCTGGATCTAGGACCTTTGCCTAGTTCCAGTAATACTAATTAGGTAGCTGAGAGCCCTCTTCCTGGCTTGCAGGGGAGATATTCTTACTACATCCTCACATGCTGGGAAAAGGAAATGTGGGTATCTCTTCCTCTTCTTTCAAGTGCACTAATTCCATCACAGGAATTTATGACCTCATCTAAGCCTAGGACCCAAAGGTCCTGCCACCTTAAACTATGTCATGTTTTAGGTGGTTAACTTACAATGCTTTTTTCTTTTAAATGGTAGAAAAAGACACATACAACCATTCTCTTTTCTCATTTCAGTATTCAAAATATTTCTAGATATTTAGCATGCTGTTATAAATAGATTACTTTATTTTATCATAGTATAAGCTAATGTAAGCATTCTAGTCATGTTTAAGGAAAACTGGACTAAGGTATGAGGCTTACTTAGGTTACTTAAATTACACTAATTTTCTCCTTTTTTTTTCCTTTCACCAGAACCTAAGTGTTAGAGTATCTCAAGTAGTAGAGCACTTGCCTAGCATACCTGAGGTTAAGTTCAAACCCAAGTGCCTGTCAAGAAATTTAAAAAATACAGTGGTGCTCACTAGACACAGTGTTGACAATGAGCTATACAACTTGTGGGAGGGGACAGGAGGAAAAACTGGGGGAGAGCGAAAGAAGGAATGACACTGTCCAAAAAGAAATGTACTCTTGGGCTGGGAATGTGGCTTAGCAATAGAGTGCTTGTCCAGCATGCATGAAGCCCTGGGTTCAATTCCTCAACACCACATAAACAGAAAAAGACAAAAGTGGTGCTGTGGCTCAAGTGGTAGAGTGCTAGCCTTGAGCAAAAAAAAAAAAAGAAGCCAGCGACAGTGCTCAGACCCTGAGTTCAAGCCCCAGGACTGGCTTAAAAAAAAAAAAAAGAAAGAAGAAGAAAAACATGTACTCTTGGTAGCAACAAGAACAATGCCAACACGGGTCAAGATGCATTGTATTCATAAACTGCTTTGTTGAACGGCAGCTCCTTTGTGTAACTACTGAGAGATAATAAAAATATTTTTTAAAAAAGAAAAAAAATGTACTCTTTACCTGACACGTAACTGTAACCCCTCCCTATATCACCTTTATAATAACAATAAAAAGTAAAAATTGTAAAATAAAAATTATTTAAGAAAAAGCTGGTCATGGTAGCACACACATGCCATGTCTCAGCTATATAAGATGCATGAACAGCAGGATATCCAGGTCAATGCAGGCAAAAAGTGACATCTTATTTGAAAACAAAAAGGGCAGTGGTAAGCCTAAAGTGCTAGAGTGCCAGCCTAGCAGGGTCGTCTTACAAGGTGGCCCTGAAACACTCTATGTAGTCCAGGCTAGCCTCAAACTCTGGATCATTGTCTAAGCAGCTCGAGTGCTATCATTACAGGAATGCACCACCACATCTGGCTGCATTTTTCAACTAATGCTATCACATAGTGCCATCACTCTTAAACAGACATTTACAAACCGAAAGTTAAGGCTTCAACATAGGAATTTAGGCAGGATACAAATATTTTTCCAAAACAACAAAAATAAAATATAAGGGGCTGGGAATATTGCCTAGTGGTAAAGTCCTCATCTCGTATACATGAAGCCCTGGGTTCGATTCCTCAGCACCACATATATAGAAAAAGCCAGAAGTGGTGCTGTGGCTCAAGTGGTAGAGTTGCTAGCTTGAGCCAAAAAAAGCTCAAGGACAGTGCCTAGGCCCTGAGTTCAAGCCCAGGACTGGCAAAAAAAAAAAAAACCCAAAACCAGACAAAAATAAAATGTAAGCCAAGATTCCATTTTGTGCAAACAGATTGGGGAATTGTAAAAAGAACTGAATTATTTATTTGAACAGCTAGAGAGTTGTAAGCATGAGCAAGACTAAGCTTTTCAAAGTCTCTTACCTGATCAACAGTAAATATTTTGATCCTTTCACTACCTAGCCATTTTTGGAATTCTTTCCTCCAATTATTCACCAAGCTTCCAGGTGTGACAATAAGTGTCTTCTTTATTACTGGCTTGCCTCCATAAGGCCCCTGACACTGAAGAGTCCAGATAAGTGAAATACACTGCAACGTTTTCCCTAAACCCATTTCATCAGCAAGAATAGCTCCATATCTGCCATTCATTCTGTTGGAAACAATTGTACTTTCCTTAATCACAAAAGGAATATGTTTCATCCCTCTAAAACAATCAAAAACCAGAAACTAAACATTTTTAATAACAAATTTCTCTTCCTAGTGTTTCATTCTAATTTATAGACTATTACTTTTACAACTTTGACAATTATGGGTATTACATATTATTAACTAAATTACCAAACACTGAAATTAGAGAGCTGAATATAAATTATCTATTACTGCTATATATACATATTTGGTAACTAGAAATTAATACCAACATCATAGCTATATTTGTACAATTTAGCTATAACTATTTCTTATCACTAACAGCTGAACAATTTTTACCAGTCTCAGTATAAGATATCAAAACCATTTAAAATATATGTTAACCTTAATAAGTAAGATCTACTGAACTAAACTTATTTAGAATTCATATTCTAAGTAAGTATTTGGAATATTTAGAATATTTATGCCTCTCTGGCAGATTATGAAGTTCACAACCAAAATAGCTTCCTAGATTACAATTTTTTAAACCCACTGAATACTTATTCTAATCCATATAATTTAATAAAACAGTTATCCTACAATCTCTTAATGCAATTTAAAATTAAGTGTTATGAGTGTTATTAAGGTATTTTAAAGCCCTCAGATGCAAACATAACATATCTTAAACACTTAGAAAGTCCAAAGAACATAACTAGTTTGTTAACTATTAATCCTTATAATTAATAGAAAAAGAATCATATGCACTTTTATTTTGGGATACAGAGAAAAAGTTGTCAACAGGAATCACAGCCACTACTATTGTTTTAGATAAGCAATTGGCCAATACAGATAAATGTCAGTCAAATTAATTGTATATAATGACTAGCAGAAAGAACAGAAATCTATCTTTTCGTGGTAGGAGGAAAAGGATGAGGAAAGCAACACAGAGAAACACCATGTGCAAAACTTTAAAAGATAAAGAGTACTCTAATTGAGCAGTCTAATATAGTTACAGTTTGAACTTAATGAGGTTCAAGGGAGATACACAAATATATAAAACTGGCAAGGAGAGAGAAGACAAAAGACTAGGCTACTTGTCCTGAAAGTTTAGGCTCTATCTCACAAATCTTAATCTTCCAAAAGAGCAGTATTTATAAAGAAATGTACTTTTTTTTTTTTTTTGCCAGTCCTGGGGCTTGAACTCAGGGCCTGAGCACTGTCACTGACTTCTTTTTGCTCAAGGCTAGCACTCTACCTCCTGAGCCACAGTGCCACTTCCAGCTTTTTCTGTTTATATGGTGCTGAGGAATTTTACCCAAGGCTTCATGCATGCAAGGCAAGCACTCTACCGCTAAGCCACATTCCCAGCCCAGAAATGTACTCTTTACCTGACTCATGTTACTGTAAACCCTCTGTACATCACTTTTGTAATATCAGGAAAACAAATTAATTTTTTTTAATGGATGGACTTGGAAAAAATCATGTTAAGTCAGGACCAGAGTAAAAAGCCGAATGTTTTCTCTTATATGTGTAAGCTATAACTATTTTATAATGTACTAGTAAATACTTCAGGGCTATATGCATGTATACACAAATGTATTAACCGAAATACTGTATTTTCAGGCAAGAATTCAGATGCATAATTTCTTAGAAAGGCTCACAGTCCAACAAAATGAATACCAGGAAATAGGTATTGAAAATGGGGGATGGGGCTAAAGAGAGGAATGAATACAATCAAGACTCTGGTCTTGGACCTGGACTATGAGAAATCTGTGAGTGGGAAGGTTGCAAGTACTTGCAGTAGGACACTAACAGTGCGTGAAGAAACCGTGGAGGCCAAGGAGTTATAGGCATCCTGATCTGTCAGATATCATTAGCCCTTTGATGCTGTTCAAGCCCCATGACCGGCACGTACACGCGTACGCGTACACACACACACACACACACACACACACACACACACGCACAAATTAAAAAATAAATCTTGGCTGCACATGGCACTAAAATAATTTCCTTTTTTTTTTTTTTTTTTTTTTTTGTTCCATCATAGGGCTTGAACTCTGGGCCTGGGCACTGTCCTGAGCTTCTAAGCTCAAGTGTAATGCCCTACCACTTGAGCCACACCACCATTTCTGGTTTTCTGGTGGTTAATTGGAGATAAAAGTCTCTCAAATGGATTTTCCTGCCTGCACTAACTTTGAACTATGATCCTCACATCTTGGTCTCCTGAGTAGCTAGGATTACAGGCATGAGCCTCCGATGCCCAGCTACATTTCCTTTTATTTCCCCCTTTCCCTGTCTTTTTTTTTCTTTTCTTTTCTTTTTGGTGATGGTCCTGGGACTTAACTCAGAGCCTGGGCACTGTCCTTGAGCTTTTGTGTTCAAGGCTATCGTTCCACTCCTGGCTTTTAGTGTTGGAGATATGCGTTCTCATGGATTTGGTGGCCTACACTGGCTCTGACTCTGAAGTGATCATTAGATTTCAGCTTCCTGAGTATCTAGGATTACAGGTATAAGCCATGGGCACTCAGCCATTTTTTTTTTCATTGTGGCAGTGCCAGGGCTTGAACTCAGAACCTTGAGTCTTTGGCTCAGCTTTTTCCATTCATGGCTGGTACTTTACTACTTGAGCCATACATCCAGTCCAAAATACTATGTGCCTAATGACAAAACTTACTAGGGCCACTGTAGTGGGATGGCAGAAAAAACGGAGAAATTGGGAATATGGCCTAGTGGCAAGAGTGCTTGCCTCATATACATGAAGCCCTGGGTTCAATTCCCCAGCACCACATATACAGAGAACGGCCAGAAGTGGCACTGTGGCTCAAGTGGCAGAGTGCTAGCTATGAGCAAAAAGAAGCCAGGGACAGTGCGCAAGCCCTGAATCCAAGCCCCAGGACTGGCAAAAAACACAAAAAAAACATAGAGTTTAAATAAGATTTATATAATTAATTAAAGGCTCAGGTTACATTAGAACAGAAGAAATAAAAAGTGATTCCCAAGTCTATTGAGATAAAAATCGCCAAAGGAAGAGATTTGGGGGAGAATTTAAACCTAGTTAAAAGTTTCAGGCACCAGGCATGGTAGCACATGATTATAATCCCAACACTAGGAGCTGAAGCAAGAGGCTCAGTTTGAGGCTAGCCTGGGCTACATAGCCAGACCCTGTCTCAAAAAAAAAAAAAAAAAAAAAAAAGAGCTACAACTAAAAATCCCAAAATTGGGCTGGGGATATGGCCTAGTGGCAAGAGTGCTCGCCTCGTATACATGAGGCCCTGGGTTCAATTCCCCAGCACCACATATACAGAAAATGGCCAGAAGGGACGCTGTGGCTCAAGTAGCAGAGTGCTAGCCTTGAGCAAAGAGAAGCCAGGGACAGTGCTCAGGCCCTGAGTCCAAGCCCCAGGACTGGCCAAAAAAAAAAAAAAATCCCAAAATTTCCAATATTCCCTTAACCTGGAATCACCCAGAAATTCTTAAGAGTTGGAAGCATTTACATCTCCAGCTACCTTTAAAGAACAAAATTTAAAACCAAGGGCTAGTGCCTCACATCTATAATCCTAGCTACTCATGAAGATGAGACCTGAGAATCCTGATTCAAAGCCAGCCCAAGCAGAAAAGTCCATGAGACTCTTTTCTCCAACTAAAAGCACAAAGTTGAAAGTAGAGGTGTGGCTCAAGTAATAGACTGCCAACTTTGAACAAAAGCTAAGCCAGAGCACCCTGACCCTGAATTTGACACCTAGGACCAGCACAAAAAAGATTTTAAAAAAATTAAAGCCTATGCATTTAAAAACAAGCAAAAGAGAGGGCTGGGAATATGGCCTAGTGGCAAGAGTGCTTGTCTCGTATTCATGAAGTCCTAGGTTCGATTCCCCAGCACCACATATATAGAAAACCACCAGAAGTGGTGCTGTGGCTCAAGTGGCAAAGTGCTAGACTTGAGCAAAAAGAAGCCAGGGACAGTGCTCAGGCCCTCAGTCCAAGGCCCAGGACTGGCAAAAAAAAAAAAACAAACCTACAGAGCAAGAGCAGAAATATTCAAGGATATTAACACAAGCCCCTTTTATTTCCTCTCTGTGTGTATGTGTGTGAGAGAGAGAGATGTGTCTTAAAAATATATTTAACAGAATGCCACGTGGCTACTGTATATGATTTGGTACACTGGGTATTGTATATATGCCTACCTGATCTAGGGATCAGAAAACTCAACTTAAAAGGTGATTTTTTTTTTTTAAGTAGAGGTAAGATTTTTAAAAGCTTCTTCCATCTGCTCACATAACCTTTTGTCATGCTAAAAGCAAGCTTTTATTATATCACATTAAGATTACAGTATTTATGTTCATTTGAGTAATTTTATAAGCTCCTTAAAGACCATGAGGGCAATGGTCCTGACTCCTGTATGCCCTCTTTCTAGCAAGTTATCTGGCAAATGGTATCCACATAGAAGCCACTTGTTTGTTTTGCCAGTACTAAAATTTGAACTCAGAGCCTTATACTTACAAGGAAATTGGTCTAGCAAACCAATCACAACCCCAACCATTTTCTTTTAGTTGTTTTTCAAATAAGATCTTTAGCTTTTTGCCCAGGCCACAGCCTTTGAACTCAATCCTCCTATCTCTGCCTACCAAGTAGCTTAGATGATTGGCATGAGCCACCACATAGCTATAGCAACTTTTGGAATAAATAAGTACCAGTACACCTTTCCTACCAACTAAATTACAAACTGTACTCTTGAGACTTATTATTCGGACTCTTCTAAGAAAGCTATCATTTTGTTAGTTAAAATCAAAACTAAGATTAGACTATTAAAATTATTTATTTTCCTACCTCATTCCCATTACACATTCATAAAGGAATATGATTCCTTCTTTCTGATGTGGTCGAAGGCAATACACAAGGTGAGGATCTACCACCACATCCACAAGAGAGTTACAATTCTTATTGAACATACACTGATGATTCTTGTCTGGTCGTGGCATTACAAGTGAATCTTAGAAAAATACGGGGGAAAAGATATAAATGTTATTTTGTTTTCACTAATTCTAAAAGAGCTTTATCATTTTATAGCATTTTTATATATGAAATATGTATGTGAAATACATATATGTTTGTATGTATGTATATATACACATATATTTGAAATTCAGAGCAGGTATAGTGGTGTTATACGGGAATCGGACTGCAAGAGACAGAGAAGCCACACTTTGAGAGGTTGAATAGGGAGTCTTTATTAGAAAGCCAGTGAATGCAAGCGGACTCATGTTCCCCAAATAACTTTCAGCCTCCTATGCTCTTAATACTGTTAGTAAATTGAGCCACGAGAGTAGTAAAGAGCAGAAAACAATCTCAACAAACCAGATCAGCTCTAATGGAGATCTGAAGAGGGGCATCGTGATTATCTGAGGAGTCAGTAGACAGAAGGTATGGCGCCAATGGCAACAGGCGCCCAGGGGCCCAAATAAGGTCATGGTTAGGGGGTAAGGTCACAGGGAGCTCCAGTGTTCAGAATCTTAGGAATTCATGGTACAGGTCTGGAGGATCTGGGAACCTACTGTCCAAGTCCCAGCCCTGCTTCTAGGAATTCAGGCACCTATCACCTGGGAGTGAGGGTGGGGAAGTAGAATTTCACATCTAGTGTCCCCATCAGCCACCAAGGTGCCAAGATCGCACAACTTAGACCCAGTATCCATATTTCAGTGGTACACACCTATAATTCCTGCATAGAGAAGGTAGAGGCAAGAGGATAAGTTCTGAGCCAGCACGGCATCATGTCTCCAAAACAGCCCAGAAGTTTATTGACACAAATACTAAGCAAATACAAAATTTAAAAAGAAATTCTCATGCCTTATTATTGTAAGACTTCAAGAAAAGAACCACAAAGGGCTTTCCAAACTTCATATGCTCAAAAGTGCTTCAATACCACTGGAATTCAGGATTGCCTAATTAAGAATTCAGTAAGTCACAATGTTCACTAGTTTAGTATTCAGAGCAAAGGAAACTATTTCCACTTGAAAGCACATGTTGGAATTTTGCCAAGATGCATTTACTAACTAATGTCCACGGATTCTCATTCTGAAAGGACTCCTCAAACTTAATATAAAGGCTCTATTTATTTTCAGTTCTGTAGACACTAACATTGACAATTACTCCTATTAATCATAATTTACAAAGAACGCCAAACTTTCCACTGATTTAGCCATTATTAATAATTACATTCATGAATTTCAAATTCATTTAGTTTTGCAAAGCAGCATGAATTATCAAATAATAATGCAATTGTTTAGAAATATGCTAACAAAATTTGAAAGATTTACTGAAACAGCACCAATAGAGCAGAATCAATTATAACTAGAGGGCAAGTCTCAATTGACAAACCTGAAGACAATAAACCTATTTAAACTATTTGGAGAGTATATTTGCATGTTTATATCATGGTGAAAAACTGAATTTGATCCAAAAATAAATAAGACAGAAAAAAGAGAATGAAAAGATGAGAAGTGGCAATAAAAAAAAAACAGTTCCAGTAGCTTAAATACATATCCTTCATATAGAAACACAAAGCACTGGAATAGGACCATGGTTCTGTTTACCATTAGCAACTGCCAAGATAACAAGCCTTCCCATTTCTGAGTAACTGGAAAAAGTTTTTATCTTTGAGTCTATTGTTGTTAGGTACAGAATGAGGAGGTGAAAATTTTAGTCCCTAGTTTTTCTATACAGGAGCAAACCAAGAATGATTCTTTGTGGATTTGCAACAAAGAAATGCCAACACTTCTTTACTTCCCTGTCTTTTAAGAACAAGGGAACCAGCAATAAGTAGCTCACACTGGTAATCCTAGCTACTTGGGAAGCTGAGATTGAAAGGATCTTACTTTGAGGTCAGTCTGGTCAGCTCCCAAGATCCCTCAACCACTAGCTGAATGTGGTGGTACTCAACTGTGATCCCAGCTAGGCTGGGAAGTGTAAAATAGGAGGAACACAGTCCAAGCACAGCTCTAGACAAAGAGACCATATCTTAAAATAACTACATACATTAGAAGTAGACCACCTGACTAGCCAACACAAAGCCATGAGTTCCAACTCAGCCCTACAAGGGGGGAGAGGTGCTATAATACTAAACACTCAGGAGGCAGTGGCGACTTATTCCAAAATACAATACAGGAAGTGGAATTGTGGCTCAGTGTTAAGAGTGCCAGCCTTGAGCAAAAGAGGTCAGGGACAGGGCCCAAGCCCTGAGTGCAAGACCCATGACACACACACACACACACACACACACACACACACACACACACACACACACAATCATTATTTTCCAGGTGCCAGTGGTTCATACCTGTAGTCCTAGCTACCCAGGAGGCTAAAATCTGAGGATCACAGTTCAAAGCCAGCCCAGGGAGGAAAGGCCATGAGACTCTTATCTACAATTAACTACCAAAAAAACAGAAGTGGCACTGTGTCTCAAAGTGGTACAATGCTGGACTTGAGCTGAAGAGCTTAGGGACAGAGCCCAGGCCCAAAGTTCAAGCCCCCACCACCACCCCTCAAAAAAAAAAAAATCCAGCCAGGTACCAGGTACCAGTAGCTTGCACTTATAATTCTAGCTTCTTGGGTGGGTGAGAACAAGAAGACTGTGGTTTAAGACCAAGTTAGGAAGAAAAAGTTCATAAGAAACCTTCTCAACCCATAGCTTGGCACAATGGTACTTATCTGTCATCCTAGCAGTGATAGGAAGTCTACAAGTTGACAGATCATGGGGCTGAATATCTCACCAGCCTGTAAATGTGAAGTGAAGTTCAAATCCTAGAACTAAAGAAAAAATTCAGACATGGGGTCACATGCCTTGTAATCTCAGGAACTCAGAAGGTAGAATGAGGAATGCAGATTGAGGCTGGCCCCAGGCTATGTGAAGCCTTACTTGAAAAGTCAGAAGTAGTAAAGTACCTAGAATCACTCAAGACAAAATGGTGCCCAAGCAAGAACTACAGTATCGTAACAAAAAAATAAAGCCTATCATCTAACAAAAGATTCATTTTTTCCAGTATTGAGTACTGGTAGGTTTTGTTTCTGTTAGTGCCAGTCCTGAGCCTTGAACTCGGGGTCTAGGCACTGTGCTTGAGCTTTTTTGCTCAAAGCTAGTGCTCTGCCACCTGAGCCACAACTCTACTTCCAGCTTTTTGGTGATTCAATTTTTTTCCCCCAGTCCTGGAGCTTGAACTTAGGGCCTGGGTGCTGTCCCTGAGCTTCTTTGTGTTCAAGGTTAGTGCTCTACCACTTCAGCCACAACATCAATTCCTGATGATTAAGGATTACAGGCATATAATCCTATCTGCACCAGTTTCTCATGCATAGTTTTAAGTGTACAACTTATTCTATCCTTGACATGGTAAATAAATGAGATTAATACCCATTTACACAAAGTACTTTCATCCATATATACATATATATATATATGTACACATATACTTACTTTTGTATTTCTATAGAAATACAAAAATCACTAAAATTTCTCATTCTATAAATATTTATTGGAAAAGTATATGTGTACATATGTGTATGTATGTATGAATGAATGTCTGTATGTGTTACAGTAGGCACTCTAAATCTCTGACCATTATTAGAACCCACATTTTAAACTAAACATTGGCAGAGTAAATGATTATCCAAGAGGTCAAAGAACCAGTTAGTTCAGTAGTAAAACCACACACCAACTCAGGGATTTAATAAGCACAGTGTTCTTTTCAGTTACCCACAACCTCTAAGAAAAAGACAAAGAGAAAAGAGGAAAGGGAGAGTTGTTAAGGAAGCTAGTAGAAAGGCTCTTTTTTTTTAAATAAAAAGAACAAAATTCATGAGCATAAGCTTCCATTCTCCATATTTTAGAGCCTTCAGACAGAGAAATAGAAAATTTTAAGTGTGTTTCTCTCAACTATGATACTGATTGTTACATTTAGATTAGTCAGTTCTGCTTTCTGGACCTCCATTTCCTAAAATGTAAAGCAAATGATCTAAATGATCTCAAATATCCTCTCAAAACAAGACAGTAATTGTAACTTTATATACTTTTTGTTCATTTTGTGTGTATGCATGTGTGAACGTATGTGTATGTGTGTGTGCATGCCAGTAATGGAGCTAAACCTAGGTCCTGGACACTGTCCCTTAGCTTTTCTGAGCAAGGCTTGTGCTCTACCATTTGAACCACAGCTCTACTTTAAGGTTTTGGTGATTAACTGGAGATAAAAGTTTCATTTCCTTCCCAGCCCAGGCTGGTTTTGAACTTGATCTTCAGATCTCAGCCTCTTGAACAGCTAGGGGAGTTATAGGTGTGAACCACCAATAACCAGATTTTGTTGATTGTTTTTTGAGACAAGGTCTTGATATTTGACTCAGGCTGTCCTAGAACCCATGATCCTGCTGATTCAGGACCCCCAAATGCTGAATCACACAGGCACAAATGAGTAGTTCTGTCTTACCTCTAGGCCCAATGCATTAAAAGCAGTCAAGAAATTCACTTGTTGATGTTATATTAAAAGTTCTAGTTGAATTTCCTTTGGCGTATGCCACGTGGCTACTGTATATGTTTTTGGTACACTGTGTATTGTATATATGCCTACCTGATCTAGGGAAGGGAAAGAAAAATGACGGTGTATGATATCACAAGAAATGTACACACTGCCCTATTATGTAACTGTACCCCTTTTGCACAATACCTTGTCAACAAAATTTAAATAATAAATAATTTTTTAAAAAAACAAATTCACAAATCTAAGATGACTTGCCAGTTATCTCAGCACAGAGATGCAGAAAAAGCTTGAGTTCAAAACCGCATGGGCTACATAACAAGACTGTGTCAAGAGATGGAAATAAAAGACACAGACAGAGATGGAGACAATGATCAAAGGTAAGAACAATCAGAAATGGGTTAGGTTTCATTTTGTAACATAATGTGATCTTGTGTGTGTGTGTGTGTGTGGTGCACACACGTGCACACACACGCATGTCAGGCCAAGACACTGTCCCCAAGCTTTTTGCTCAAGACTAGCACTGTTTCTTAGCCACAGCTCCACTTCTGGCTTTTTGGTGCTTAATTGAAGATAAGTCTTGGGGACTTTCCTGACGAGACTGGATTTGAACAGCCAATCCTAAAATCTCAGCCTCTTGAGTTGCTAGCACAGGTATGAACCACCTGCACCTGGCTGTATAATGTGATCTTTTTAAGTTATATTCACTAATGTGAAAGTTAATTGATTGAACTTTCACAGGCAAATCTGAATTCTCTCCATGGTGAGCTACCAGTACCCAGCATGTTCCACATTACTAATGCATGCAATCAAAGCATGTAATCTTAAAAAGTATAGTCATAATCCCAATATATGAAATTACTTTTTTCCTTACTACCCAAGTTATATTTGTATGTATTTGTGTGCATGTGTGTGTGTGTGTTCTCTGTATGTATAAACCTAAGATAATGTTTTTCTTTAAAAAATACATAGCATTTTGATTATCAGGATGATGTATTTACATATTAAGAAATTTCCAGACTCTTATTATTTGATTTTAATATTATCTCTTACATTAGGTTGTGCATCTGAGGAAAAATCCTCCCTGTGAATTTTAAAACAAAATTTAATCTTCAAATTTACATACCAAAAACCTTTTGACAGAAAAAAATTCAAATTATTTTAAAACCTTACTTGGTGTATTTGGGTCATGGCGTGGTTTGCAACTCTGGAAATCATACTGCCTATTTTCTTTTGAACTTGCTTCACAAACTCTTTTAAATGGCTTAGAAAGACACTTTCTGCCAGTTGGAGAATTTGAAATAGCAGAACTTCCTCCTCCAAGCTGAAAACACCTTCCACTGTTGAAGTCATCTGAAGAGATTATACCCATGATTTCTATTTCTTTTCCACAAATTGTAAGTGTTTGGCCTTCTTCTATATTTTCAAGCTCTCTGAATTTATATCCAATGCCTTTGAGGAAAAAAAAATTCATTTAACTGATATAAGATAAAAATACATAGTGACCTTCCCATGACTGTAGAAAATGAAAATTGTGTTTTACATGTAAATAGCCTTATAGACCTCATTAGCCAGAATGGAAACATAACTTGTCATTTTGGTTAAGAAAAAAGCTAAAAACCAGAAGATATAACAATACAGTTATTAAAAATTAGTCATATCTTAGAGAAAACAGTTTTTATTATTGAAAATACAGCCTACTCTAATGGTTCTGCTATCTTTGGACTAAAAAAAAAAAAATCAAGCCAACAGACTGATAGGTTCTATGGGTTCTTAGGATATCTATCGTCATAACAAACTTAATCTTAGTTACCTAATTATTTCAAAGAAAACCTCCTTGATTATAGTTAATTCCTTGAAGAATTAATTCCAAATTGATATCTATTAGTGATCTATTAGGAAACCAAATCATATGGTTAGATGTTTTCATTCTGAAAATCAATATAATCCCTTTATTGTTTTGTTTTGTTTTTCCTTTTATTGTTTAAACAAGTGGTACAGAATGTCTGCTTGTGTTATTAGAATCACTTAGCAGACTAAATAAACCTATGTCCTAGTTCCTTTCTCTACTGGTCAAATAAATCAACTTTGGAGGTCAGATCCTGGGCATCAGCATTTTTTAAAGGTAATCCTACAGATACAGTTAAGTACAAAAAAACACTAGGCTAGGTGAGCACTGGAGTTTCATGCTTATACTAGTTACTTATAATAATAATAATAGCAATTTATAATAAGACATTCTGTTGTAGATCATTCAGTGCAGCTTCAACTCTATCATTTTGCCATTCTGCTACATGCAATACATTCCTGAAGTATTGAGCTAGCTTGAATTTTCTCATGCCTTTGCATAAGCTCCTCCTTTTGTACTTGTTTTGTTCCCATACCTTGAAAACTACTCACCTCCAAATATTTAACAGTAACACCATTAAAGTTCATCCTTAGCTTCTATTGTTCACTTACATAGTTCTTGAATGCTTCTATTCCACTAGTAAAACTTCTCATTTTAATGTTATCTTACTCGGTCCTAATTACTAATTGCATTGCCTTGTCTCCACTACACTATAAATTATATTCATCTTTGAATGTTTACTCCTGGCATAGTATTTGGCATTTAACAGCTACTAAAAACTACAAAGTAAATGAATGCTCATGTATTACAGATAATAATTTGGCCACACTCAAAACGGAATAAGGAGCAATGCAAAAAAAAGCTATAATGTTGCTACAACGTTACAGGTGGTAGACACCTGAAATCCAAGCACTCAGGAAGATAAGGCAGGAGAATTACAGTTCCAAAACTACATGGGCCACATTGTAAGTACTAAGCCAGCTAGGTACTTACCTTGTTATTTCAAAAAGAAAAAAATGTATGCTGAACATTCTGAATCTGTAGGCTAACTTGTATTAGTACAGATTCTGTTGGTAACATTCTGTAACTGAAATAATGGTAACTTCCTATTTAAGTGAGTTAATTTAGGTAAGAGCACTACTAACTCCTCATTTCACAAAATTTAATGAGTAACACTGAAATTGGATATCATTCAACTTCTGATAACAGCTTTTAAAATTTTAATCACTTAACACTGTGGAATTTTTTTAAGTACACCAAAACAAAGAGCTTAATCTCAGAAGAATGCCAAAATAAATACATACAGCTGGCTTTTTTTTTTTTTTTTTTTTTAGCAAATGAAATAATAGGATAGGATTTGACTCAATCAGCTCAGTTCCTAAGATAGTCAGGCTCACTATTTGTCATAAACAGTTGAGGCACTGAAGTCTGTTGAAGAACATCTTTCTTCTTCCCTTTACAAAGCCCAGTATATTTCTATTGTATAATAAAAGATACATACTAATTTCAGACCAAATGATAAAATCGGGTAGTATCACAATACCTCTTCCAATGTCTTTGCCTTCCAAATCTTTCAGTGAAAATGACCTTCCTTTAATAATGAGAATACCATCGCCTTCCCACTTTTTGTGTTTTTTCTTTGAAGCTTTACACCAAACAACACTGAAATATTTTACTAGGTTATCAGATTCCTCTTGTCCACTTGACTCTGTTACTTCTTTAGGAACTGAAAGAACTAGAATAAAAAGTAAATAAATACCACATAATTAAACATAATTTTAATGATTATTATTGAGTCCATTTAAACAAAAATATACAGAAAAGGAAAATAAGATTATACGAGGCAAGCACTCTTGCCACTAGGCCATATTCCCAGCCCGAAAATAAGATTATATTAAGAAGCTGACAATATGGTTGAGGGCCAACAATAGGGTTCTGAGGCAGGATAAATTAGGGAAAGTGAGGCCTGGTAAAGGCACCACAGAAACAAGGCAGTTAAAAACAGAAGCACTATCAGTGCTTCAGAGACAACAGGATGCATTCCTTTCCTCAAGAATTAGCATCTGGGGCTGGAAACATGGCCTAGTGGTAAAGTGCTCACCTTGTATACATGAAGCCCTGGGTTTGATTCCTTAACACCACATATATAGAAAAAGCCAGAAGTGGCGCTGTGGCTCAAGTGGCAGAGTACTACCCTTGAGCAAAAAGAGGCAACTCAGGAGGCTGAAATCTGAGGATCCCGGTTCAAAGCCAGCCCAGGCAGGAAAATCTGTAGACTTATCTCCAATTAACCACCAGAAAACCAAGTGGGGGGGCTGGGAATATGGCCTAGTGGCAAGAGTGCTTGCCTCCTACACATGAAGCTCTCCGTTTGATTCCCCAGCGCCACATATATGGAAAACGGCCAGAAGGGGCGCTGTGGCAGAGTGCTAGCCTTGAGCGGGAAGAAGCCAGGGAGGTGCTTAGTCCCTGAGTCCAAAAGGACTGGCAAAAAAAAAAAAAAAAGAAAAAAAAGAAAGAAAGAAAACCAAGTGGTAGAGTGCTAGCCTTGAGCTGAAGGGCTCAGGGACAGTGCTCAGTCCCAGAATTCAAGCCACACAACCCGCCCCCCCCCCCCCCGTCCCCCTAAAAAGTGGGAATGTGGTTTATTGGTAGAGTGCTTGCCTAGCATGCATGAAGCCCTGGGTTCGATTCCTCAGTACCACATAAACAGAAAAAGCCAGAAGTGGCACTGTGGCTCAAGTGGCAGAGTGCTAGCCTTGAGCAAAAAGAAGCCAAGGACTGTGCTCAGGTGCTGAGTTCAAGCCCCAGGATTAGCAAAAAAAGAAAAATAGTAAGTGTACCCTAAATCATTACCACCATTAGCTTTTGTCCCTTTCTCATTCAGGTTCATTTTGAACCTTATATAGTGATAGGACCAAGAAAGGAAAAGATAAGTAACTCCAAAGTACAATGAGGATCACCAGACATGGGATAATGAAACATAACCTCTTATATCTAGACTATTATATTCCAGAAAATATTGACAGATATACTATGTACCTAACAGACAGCCCAGAATATTCACTGAAACAATTTTCATTTTCTAAATTTGGTTTTGAACTATTTAACCCATTTGACCTGGTACTAATATTTCCCATATCAGTACCAAAAAATGGTCTGAATAAGAGACTTGAAAGCCCACCAGCAAGACTTAGGCATTAAACCTGTTTTGAAGAAGATCATATAATTTAATACTCACAGCAGGCATTATCATCTTTTGTTTGTTTGTTTGTTTGCCAGTCCTGGGGCTTGGACTCAGGGGGCCTGAGCACTGTCCCCAGCTTCTTTTTGCTCAAGGCTAGCACTCTGCCACTTGAGCCACAGCACCACTTCTGGCCGTTTTCTATATATGTGGTGCTGGGGAACCGAGAGCTTCATGTGTAGGAGGCAAGCGCTCTTGCCACTAGGCCATATTCCCAGCCCCTTGTAGATTGTTTTTGAATTTTAAAATTACTAAAACCTAACAGAACTTTAAATATGCATTAACATAGAACTACAATATAAATTTAAGATTGAAATTTTTTATTACACTAAAAAATATACAAGCATTAACATGCAAATCCCTTCAATTTGACAATTATCCAGTTTTCCTTACTTAATCAAAGAAATTGAGTATCAAATAAGCATAGATATCATAGTGTATAAAATAAGCCTAGAAGATATTTCTTTTCATTAGAGATAGTTTTCAGAGTGAGCCTTCAAAGCATAGCAGGGACTACACATTTCATATTTTACCAATACATCATGTCAGAATACATATGCAAATGCTAACACAGAAAAAATCAATAAGCTACAATATTCCCCAAGTAAATTTACTCAACATTTTGAATTTATATATAAAAAGTTCTCCGTTTTATTACAACATTCCAATTATTGAACATGCAACATTTTATTAAAAAAAAACACTCACACTGCTGATGGGAGTGTAAAATTGTACACTTTGGGAAAAGGTGCCAGTTTCTTAAAGGTTAAATGTACTTTTTACCTTATGGAGCATTATTTCCACACAAAAAAAAGTTATATAAGAATATTAATGGAATCTTTATACCTCATAGCCAAAATCATCCAGAAATCTAGCAAGGGAAAATAAACAAAGAAGCTGGCATATTTGTACAACAAAACTACAGAGCAATAAAGAAGTGAACTACTGATAAAAAGAAAGTTGAAAATAAGTATTAAAAAGCTAGGTTTTTATTAAAAAGTAGAACAATGAACCACACACACACTCTAACACTAAAAGTGGGGGAAAATAGACTATGACTTGAATGTTTGAAGGTAGAAATAAAACTTAGCTAGGGCTTTTTTTTTTTCCTTTTGGAAACAAGTTCTGACTATGTTGCCCAGAATCAACGCAAATTCGTAATCCTCCTGTATCATACTCTCAAGTGCTAGAATTTATAGTACTGTGCTGACATACCCATAGACCCAGCACTCAGGAAGCTGAGGCAGGAGGATTACAAATTCAAGGGCAGCCTGGCTACCATAGAAAAACCTTGTCTCAAAAAAAAAAAAAAAGGAATCTACTCCTGTATTTGTAAAGTATTTCATTTACTTTGTCATTTAACTTTCATTCAAGTATGTACAATCAAATTTACCATATAATACTTAATTTTGAATCTGTGGTCCTAACATTTGAAAAAAGTACTTAGGGTACACTTGGTATCAACTATAATACAATCATCTAAATAAATTTATTTCAATTATGCATCACCAAAAATTTTAACCTCTATTATGCTGAATTTTTATAGCAAGAAAAAGTATACAAATTAGTACAATACATTCTTATACTTAAAAGAACATGTATTAACAAAGTATTCATTTAACCATTATCATATATATTAAGTACAATTTATTACACTCAGATATTTAAACAAGCTTATTTAAAATCTGACATTATTCTAAAATTAAAAAGGCACATGGAAAATAACTCATTTTAAACATTCTCACACAAGTAACGAAGGACAACAGAGTGATCCAAAAATGAAGTAACACTAAACTAATCTCAACAAATAAGTCAAGTACAATGTTTTTAGGTCTGTGATCCCACACACCGTGGAGATTTAGGTAGGAGGATCATGATCTACCAGGCCAGCCAAGTAATTTGTTTTACTCAGGAATTCTCACAAAATGTACTCTAAGGCCACCTGTTTCATGAATTTATTATATGTGGCTTTAACCAAGCATAGTCAAAAAACAACTCCCACACATGCACATGACACAGTTCAGTTGATAAGAAGCTCTCACTCAGTCCTGTTTATTGCCAGTTATGTTTAAATCTTTGTGCCATCTGCTTGACTGTTTTTCTGCTCTCAATTTTGTGTACACGTGCCCCAAAAGAAAGACAAAGAAATTAAATAATAAAAATGAATATTTAAGATTTGTTGCCAGGTACTGGTGGCTCACGCCTGTAATCCTAGCTACTCAGGAGGCTGAGATCTGAAGATGCTGGTTCAAAGTCGGCCAGGGCTGGAAAGACCATAAGACTCTCATCTCCAATTAACCACCAGGAAAAAATAGAAGTGGTACTGTGGCTCAAGTGGTAGAGCGCTAGCCTTGAGCTGAAGAGATCAGAGACAGCACCTAGGCCCCGAGTTCAAGCCCCACAAGCAAAAAAAAAAAAAAAAAAAAGACTTGCTAAAAAATAAAAGGCTTTAGCAGAAGCTGAGTAATGTTGCAGAAAAAAATGAATCAAGTATCTGCAGTACAGTACTGCATATGTATACTGAGCATTCACAGTTTTTCTTCAACAATGGTTCCTTGGAACCATGTACCCAAGAATACAAATGATCTCCTGTACTATGGTAATCTTAGTTTTGTGGAGGAGGTGATTAGAGGGTTATAGCCATTTAAACTTTTGCAAATCAAAATTAAACAAGACTGACTCAGAAAAATTCAGCACACTCACTGAAATGAATGTAATTCTGGTGCATTTAACGATACATAAAAATACTGTTTCTTTATTCTATACAACCCCTAACTGCTAAAAAACTGTGTCACTTCATACTACCAAAGAAACAACCAACCCTGAACAATGCCACAGGAAAATATGATTGTAACAGTTAATGTTAATTACTTTATGAACTACAAAAGAATTTTCTAAGGCAATGTTTGACTTTTTTTTCTTTTTACTTTCCATATTTTAGAACCAGCCATTTAAATAGGAATATGTTGTATTTCTGGGAACATAGAACTATTTTCTAAAAACCTTTCATAGAATGAATACTGCACAAAACATATTTCGGTAAATAAATTTTGATATACAAAAGTCAACACTCAAATTAAGTATTCATAACTGATTTTGGGTTTTTATGCTGAAATTATGTTACATTTCATATAGCAATTTTCTTTTAATAATTTTAAAAAGTTAAAGCTTTCTACTTTAAAGGCATATTTACTAGAATTATACTACAAAAATATTACCTCAAATTAGAAGATTCATTACACTCAAAAGTCATAGCAGAGATTGAGAAGATTAAAAAGAATATCATACATATACAGATACTTCTATAATAAAAATTTTTAACTCTATATAGTAAGTCAACTAATAAAATTAAGTAATCAACAGGCTAACACAGTACCCACAAGAGTTCAATTTATTGTTTTCTATTTCTATAGATTGTCATAACCTAAATTTCTGATTTAATTTCCTCTTACAATGCCTACTCCAAATACTATTACAACTCTTCCTAAATCATTCTAATCACATCATCCCCATAGGCAATAAAAGCCTTCAGTGTCTTCCCATATACCTTTAATTAAGTCTGACTCTACAGTGTAATCCATAATCTGCCTCCAACATTTAAATTGATATCCCTTGAATCACTGTTACCCATGTAATCTTTCAACAAAAATTTTTAAGAATCTACCATGTAAGGCACCAAACTCAGTTCTAAAACACATTTCATTGGTTCTCAAGATTAGCTAGTATCAGAATATCTACAGTACGGGCTGGGGATATGGCCTAGTGGCAAGAGTGCTTGCCTTGTATATATGAGGCCCTGGGTTCAATTCCCCAGCACCACATATACAGAAAATGGCCAGAAGTGGCGCTGTGGCTCAAGTGGCAGAGTGCTAGCCTTGAGCAAAAAGAAGCCAGGGACAGTGCTCAGGCCCTGAGTCCAAGCCCCAGGACTGGCCAAAAAAAAAAAGAATATCTACAGTACATACTGACTGCCAGACCATCTGAACTTGATTCAATGGGTACAAATTTACATTTCTAAGACATTCTCAGTGATACTGAAGTTGTTGTTCAGGACCTAGGCTTGGAGGAACCATTTTTCTGCGCTAACTCCCACATGTCTGTACAGTATTTTAAAGGCATTTTCATTTCTTTGCAAATATTTTAAAGTTGGAGATTCTCACATAAAAAGGAAGTTTGTTGGCTTCTTTTTACATGTAAAAATTATGCTTTAGCTAAATAAGAACTACTCTATTTAATTCATGAAGATGTTCTAAGCCTGGTTATCACAGTTAACACTGGCTCTCTATAGGTTTACTTAAAATCACACCATTTGGCACTGTTCTAGAGCTTGTATACCATGGATCCTCTTCATCCTACTCTGCATATCTTATTCTTTTTGAGTACTCATTGTGACTTTAATCACCCTTATATTGCCAAGATCCCAGCAAAAAGCCAAGCCCAGGTGTATAATCCTAGCTACTCAAGAGGCTGAGATCTGAGGACCCCAGTTCAAAGCCAGCCCAGGCAGGAAAGCTGTGAGACTCTTATCTCCAATTAACCATGAGAAAACCAGCAGTCGCACTGTGGCTCAGAGGTAGAACACTAGCCTTAAGTGAAAGAGCTCAGGGACAGTACCCAGGCCCTGAATTCAAGCCTGACAACCAGAAAAAAAAAAAAAAAAAAAAAAGATCCCAGTAAATATGGTAATTCTTACACATAATATTTAACATAAATTTAGTATGAAGGTTTTGTTCTGAGATGTTAATAGAAAAATTTACAAAAATTGTAAGATTACACACTATACCAGAAAATATAAACATGCTGTTTTCACTATTTTCATTCTAAGTATAATGTTTTTAATTCTCATTTTTACTGTGAAAGAAACCTTTTCCAGACTAAGACACTGAAAATGAATGTATCAAAATTTTGTAAAAGTATCTGATTTATCTTGCTGGATAAAAAAAGAGAGAGGGAAGGGGACAGCATAATAATACAATTTCCTTGAATTCATACTTTTAACAATCTATAAAAGCAAGTTATCCTTTTGCCATGCTGGGAATGGAACCCAGGGCTTTACACATGTAAGACAAATGCTCTATGACTAAGTGCCATCTCTATCCCGAAGATAAATTTTGATTAAACAAGTTCTTTCAAGTTTTACATCTGGGGAATGTTTAGTGGATATTTTTACTTCTACAGAATAAAATGGGGAATAAAAAAAATCCCATAAAGAAAAATTACTGGTACTTGCTATTCTACAAACAGCTTTGTTACTTTAAGTCACTGAGTCCTCCCTAGACTTCAATTTCATCACCTCTGAATTGATGACTTTTCCAAATATCTTCCATTTCTAAGATCTAGAATTCATTTCATGAAAATATTTTTTCAAAAGTGTCATAGAGGGCTGGGAATGTAGCTTAGCAGCAGAGTGCTTGCCTAGCATGCATGAAGCTCTGGGTTTGATTCCTCAGCATCACATAAATACAAAAATCCAGAAGTGGCACTATGGCTCAAGTGGTAGAGTGCTAGCCTTGAGCAAAAGGAAGCCAGGGACAGAGGTCAGGCCCAGACCAGGTCTGGCCAAAAAAAGAAAAAAAAGTGTCACAGAGAAAAGCTTCTTGTTATTGTTAGTATAGATTCTAAATTAGGCTTTAAAAAATATTTTAAAAGCTTTTGGGCCAAGCCAGGTAGTATAAGCCTATAATTGCAGTACTCAAAAGTTTGAAGCATGAGCCAGGAGCCTATGATCCTAGCTACTCAGGAGGCTGAAATCTGAGGATCACAGTTCAAAGCTATCGTGGGCAGGAAAGTCTGTGAGACTCTTAACCAGTTAAAGCTGGAATTGGAGCTGTGGTTCAAAGTGGTAGAGCACTACTAGCCTTGAAGAAAATAAGCTCAAGGACAGAGCTCAGGTCCTGAGTTCAAGCCCTACCACGGACAAAAAATAAAGAGGTTGAAACATGAGGATTTCAAGTTCAAGGCCACTCTGGGCTACACAGCACGAAAACCTATGTTGGGGAGGGGGGGAAAGGCTGAGGATGAGGTTCAGTGGTATAAAATGTGTGATTAACAAGCACAGACCCTGGATTCAATCCCAAGCAGGAAAAACAAATGTGTATATAAACGTTTAAATACCACTTTCAAAGTTCTAACTAAAAATGTTGAAGAGTCAAGAATTTGGAAGCGGGGCTGGAGATATAGCCTAGTGGCAAGAGCACTTGCCTCCTATACATGAAGCCCTGGGTCTGGGTTCGATTCCCCAGCACCACATATACAGAAAATGGCCAGAAGTGGCGCTGTGACTCAAGTGGCAGAGTGCTAGCCTTGAGCAAAAAGAACCCAGGGACAGTGCTCAGGCCCTGAGTCCAAGGCCCAGGACTGGCAAAAAAAAAAAAAAGAATTTGGAAGCATACATGTGTAGATGTTTATGTAGATTTTAATTATCAAAAGATCTTTTGTGGGCTGGGGATATAGCCTAGCGGCAAGAGTGCCTGCCTCGGATACACGAGGCCCTAGGTTCGATTCCCCAGCACCACATATACAGAAAACGGCCAGAAGCGGCGCTGTGGCTCAAGTGGCAGAGTGCTAGCCTTGAGCGGGAAGAAGCCAGGGACAGTGCTCAGGCCCTGAGTCCAAGGCCCAGGACTGGCAAAAAAAAAAAAAAAGATCTTTTGTAAGACCAATAGTTATACATACTAGAAAAATTGAGAAAAGATAATGAAAAATATTTCTATGTCAGCCAATCAGTAAATTTTATGATCTATAAAGAATATTAAATATTTAGAAAATCATATCAAAAAAGAAAAACTTAAGAGTGATACACACCTATAACCCAAAGAAGAAGGTGAAGCAAGAAGATCAAGAATTGAAAGCCAGCTGGGAATATGGCCTAGTGGCAAGAGCGCTTGCCTCGTATACATGAAGCCCTGGGTTCGACCCAGCACCACATATATAGAAAACGGCCAGAAGTGGCCCTGTGGCTCAAGTGACAGAGTGCTAGCCTTGAGCAAAAAGAAGCCAGGGACAGTGCTCAGGCCCTGAGGGGACTGGCAAAAAAAAAAAAAAAAAAAGAATTGAAAGCCAGCCAGGGATACATCAACCTTCTCAAAACAACACACACACACACACACACACACACACACACACACTCACGGCCTGGTGTGGCTCACACATATAATCCCAGCTACTCAAGAAGCAGAAATCTGTCAGGATGTACACACTTTAGATGCAGGCGAGGCTTAGGAGAACCAAACACCAAGGCTATAGCCCCAGGCAAAAGCAAGACCCTAAATGAAAAATAGCTAAAGTATAAAAAGGAGGTAGGGAGGCTGGTGTGACTCAAGTGGCAGAGTGTTTGCCACATAGAAGGCCCTCAATTCAAGCCCAAAACCAACAAAAAATAGAAAAGAAAGAATGACAATGAGTTTTTCTATAATAGAGATGAACATTTTTCAAGAACCCGTGCTCTGCTTCAGACTATTTCCAAATTAAAGTAATTTTGGTAAAAAACAAAAGAATCAAGAATATATAAAAAAATTAAACTGCAAGATTAAGAAAATCTTAGAGACTATTGTATTCAGGTAAATCATGCTGTAATCGAATTGCTTTCAGCTTTTCCACTTCAATTTTTGCTCTCAGTAGCTCTTCCTCTAGCTGTTGCCTTCTTTTCAATCCATCCCTCTTCTCCTGAACATATAATCCAAAATTTTTTTGATTTTCTAAAATTATTTGATGCTCCTCTTTTAACATTTGCAGAATCTGAGGATCACACCCTAATAGTGACCTAAAGTGCTGTCCACTCTCATGCCGAAAAAAATCATCTCTCCTTGGAATAGAAGATGGAGAGGATGTCATTCTCATATCAACAGAGGAAAGGGAGGGTGACAAAGATCTGTCCATAACATGTACTAATTCATGTTCTTCTCTTTGAGGTAAAGTTTCATTGTGTTGAGGACTGAAAACCAGTGGAGGTGGTGGTTTAATATCTTCTTCTTGCTTCACTTCCACTGTAATAGCAACCGGATGGTGATCCAACATCACCTGTAGTGAACTGGTACCAGCTCCTGCAGCCTCATCCAAGTTTGAACTACAGCATACAAGAAAAGCATTATAAAACAGAAGCCAAGATGAAGATAAAAGTATAATTTCATATTTAACATAAATTATAAAGCTTTGAGCATGGTGTTGTAGCACACACCCATAATCCCAGCACTCAGGAGGCTGAATCAGGAAAATCAAAAGTTCCAGGACAAGGGCACTGTGACTTAGCAGTAGAATGCTTACCTAGCATTCATGAAGCCCTGGGTTAGATTCCTCAGCACCACATAAACAGAAAAACTCAGAAGTGGTGCTGTGGCTCAAGTGGTAGAGTGCTAGCCTTGAGCAAAAGGAAGCCAGGGACAGTGCTCAGGCCGAGTTCAAGCCCCAGGACTGGCAAAAAAAAAAAAAAAAAAAAAAAGAAAGAAGAAGAAGTTCCATGACAGGGTAGGCTACATACTGAAATCTGGTATCAAATTAAGAAAAAAAAGAAAGAAAAATAAATGTACATACAAATACACACACAGCCACAAACTACTCAGAAAATTATGAATAAAAGGCTTAACCTTAAGAATAATAAAATTATTATGACTAGGATACCAATAATATCCTGTTTCATTTTGTTGTGTTTTATGTTACTGGAGAATGAACCCAGAACTTAGGGCATGCTGTATACTCTACCACTGAGCCTTCCTTAACCCTCCCCATCCTTAACTTCAAAATTAGATTTTTAATAGTATAGAAAATTACAACTATTATACAAGGTTACAGAGGTAAATAAATTCAAAATCAATTTTTTATGCTCTCAAGGAAACACCACTTACCCTTACTACTTAATTGGAAAAGCCAATTATCCCTATTATACTTTGATATATAAGGGAAAAATGGCTAAAGGGTCATTTCATGTGTTCTAATCCTTGCTGTTCCCTAGATCTTCCATTTCTATATACTGCTAGATTGACCTAAAAAAAAAAAAAAAAAATCAAGGGCCATGACTTCTAGGAAAATGGTAAAAGGGAGTTAATCATTTCTACATTTGCCAAAAAAAAAAGTAAATAATTTTGTGATACTTTGGCAAATGGCCTATCAAAAGTTTTTAATATATCAGATTAATGGTATTCACCCCTTTACTGAACCACATGCTTCAATGGCTCTTTATGTCTTTCAACCATCAAGTCCAGGTAATCAAGAACTAGTATAATACAGCACTGTATTAGACATAGTAGGTAGTTTCAACACCTAGTATAACATAGGACTGTACTTAGACAAAGTAGGAACACATAATTTGTTGACTATATTGAATATATAAATGAACACAAAAAGTAATTTTATTTTTTTCTGCCAGTACGGGGGCTTGAACTCAGGGCCTTACCCTCTCACTCACCTCTTTTCAGAATGATAACAGAGGCCACTCCAAGCAAAAAGTTCTTGTTACTAGAGCTGGGAATGTGGCTTAGTGGTAGAGTGCTTGCCTGGTGTGCATGAAGTCCTGGGTTCAATTCCACATTAACAGAAAAAGCCAGAAGTGGCACTGTGGTTTAAGTGGTAGCACTACCCTTGAGCAAAAAAAGGAAGCTCAGAGACAGTGCCCAGGCTCTGAGTTCAAGCCCCAGGACCAGCAAAAAAAAAAGTACTTGTGCCCCACTCCCCATCTCAACTAATAAAAAAGCTGAACATGACAACATCGGCCTATCATCCCACTTAACTTGGGGATGAGAGTCTCACGGAGACTTTCTGCCCAGGCTGGCTTCAAACTGAGATCCTTAGATCTCAGCCTCCTGAGTAGCTAGGATTACAGAGTATTTTATAAAAGATAAGTGACAACAGGATATTTTATAAAAGGTAATTTACAACTGGGAATATGGCCTAGTGGCAAGAGTGCTTGCCTCATATACATGAAACCCTGAGTTCCTCAGCACCACATATATAAAAAACAGCCAAAAGGGGCACTGTGGCTCAAGTGGTAAGAGTGCTAGCCTTGAGCAAAAAGAAGCCAGGGACAGTGCTCAGGCCCTGAGTTCAAGGCCCAGGACTGGCAAACACACACACACACACATACACACACACACACACACACACACACACACACAAAAGATAAGTTACAGTAGACCATTAAAAAAAAACTAAAACTCCCCACGTCACTGCTATACATCAGATATTTGCCTTAAAAAAATAGCTCAATGAGACATACAGTATATAGTGAAAAATAATTATATATTATATAATTTTCTCATTTTGTTCTTATCTGTCTTCATTTTATGGTTTCCAAAAGCAAAATGATGGACTATAAATGTAATTCAAATAAAAAAGAATTACTTCTATTTAAAAAGTCTACAATGAAAAGTGGAATCGGAAGATTAAGTTTTAAAAATCCACCTAATTAGTATTCCAAATTAGTATGAATAGTAGAGTATAAACATAGACATTATACTCCCATATAAGTTAAAAATATGATTATATGTGGAACATCCCATTCCGTTTCAGTTGAAACATTCCAAGTGAAGCATAATGAAGTAGCAAAGTTTTAGAGAAGGCCACAAAAATGATAAACAGAGAGGGAATTCTAAAATGAATCTGAATTTAAAGAATCAAACAGGATATAAAGATACAAACTACAATTATTAAGAGAGAGGTAAAAAATAATGGCAAAAGTAAATATAAGTTATAAAAATAAACTTACAAAACAGAAATATATTTTAAATACTTTAGTGCAAGTTGTAATACTTTCTCATAAAGGGAAAGTTTGATGATACTAAGAAATATTTATGTAGAAACATAATTAAAATAACATAATTATAAACTGAGATAATTAAGATTGAAAATGATGTCAACAGAGTAGACTACATGAAATATAAGTATATTAAAATAAGCTAATATAGATAAATGTCAGTATAGAAACTATCATAGGTAAAATTTTAAGAAAACTTTTTTATATTCTTTTTAAAATCTAATAGCAGGGTATTATTTAAATATGTATAGATATGCATAAATCAATTACCTCATTTTTACCAAGATGATGGTGTCAAAACTTATGTGCATGTATACAGTATATGTACATATATAGTCAAGATGTAAATAGGTATTTTTAGCATTACATATTATATCTCTTCTATACTCACTGTATTTTTCAAACATGCCGCTAAGCAAAATTAGTTTCTATGTAGAGTTTTCAAATTACAAAAATTCAAATTTATTACCCAAAAGGTATGGTTTTTACAACTGTAATATCAAAGCTATTGATTTCTACAATTTGAGAGTAGTGGAAAGCATAATAAGTAGCATACAACAAGTTTATTGTGAAGTTATTGGGGAAGTAACATATTAGAATCTCATCATTTGTCATCACAGTGAAATTTTTAACTGGTGATCCCAAGAAGTAATCCAATGTGTGTATACATGTCTTGGATTCCACTAGGGATTTTTTTAACTGCACTACAAATTAAAAACAAGCAGTATTATAACAAGAAGCTAGCCTCAAAAATATTTTCCTAGTAAACTGCCAAAATAATAGATTTTGTTCAGCTAAAAAGCTCTTTGTCTCCTAACTTCAAAGAGATTTCACAGGTAATCATTAATTTTGCTTATACTATAACTTCCCTACCAGTAAAATATAAAGCTTTGTTTGAAAGGCTCTTTTAACTAACAAGGAGTTTAGAGTTTGTTTAGATTACCCTGAACTATTCATAATAATACAGCTAATCTTTTTACTTCTAGCCCAGGACAGAAATTTAAATTAGTGGGAAGGTAAGTTTTGAAGAATCCGGGGCAAATAGTTCTATACAACACAAATTTAACCCCCAAATTATTTTTAACCCTAAAGAACTCAATTGTTGTTATGTGTTGATATAAACTTATATTTTGATATCCAGTATGAGAAAGTTTACCCCTTTTTGTATGACCCAAGATCAAAGTGAAACTAGACCATTAATAAATACAAACAAAAACTTTTAATTTTATTAATTAATCTGAATTTCTTAAAGTCTCTCAAAGTCTCTTTAGTTGTATCCATTTTATTTATTTTAAATGTCAGAAAAAGATCTTTATATATTCATATAAAATCATGCCTTTAATAAGTTTAGTTGGTGATGTTAGTTCAATGAATATTCAATAAATATAGTGACAATTTACTTTTTAAAAAGCAGTTTCTATTTTTCTGTAACTGCTACCTTTATATAAATTTTACAGAAAATTTAGAAAGCCAAGAAAACATAATCTTAAATAAAAAGGTATCTCAGAAACAAATAATTTAATTTTGAAGCTCAAAAACTTTATGAAGTTGTGTCAAAAATTCCATCCCATTTATTCTCCCTTAGCCTTTACTTTCAGAAACTTAAGGTGGGAAAAAAGGACAAGACAGTATAAAAAAAAAAAAAGGCTTAAATCAAAAGCAACAGAAAAATTCCTTATAACCCCACTTTCTTTTTCTAAGAAAGCAAAACAAAGACACTATTCATTGCTCGGGAGTGGGGATGCTTGCTATGCATATCTCTATCACAACTAAGCCAAAGCCCAATAGATAGGAGGCGCCATAATTTTCCACAACAAAATAAAATAAAGCTTACCTTTGTATGTGGTTCCTGTCTCTTACCAGGCAAAAACTGGATATCTGGGGAATCATCTCCATAACTTTCTTGGTTGGCTCAGAAATATTGCTTTTAAAATCTGATTGGGCCTCTTTTTGCTGCAATAGTTCCTGTTTGGCATATTCTTTGAGCCTTTTGTAAAGGGTTCGTAGGCCCTGCGCTGTTCGAGGAGGGCGGTCTACTCCAATTGCATTATAGTTAACTGCTATGATATCCCAACATCTATTCTTTTCTACTATTACTGAATGTTTATTAGTGTGTTCTTCGAGAATTTTCACATATGGCTTCACAAGCTTTAGCAAATCAAGCTTTTCAGATAAGGTAAAATTGGAAGATCTAGCCTTTCCTACCATTGTTCTCTAGAAATTAAGTAAGCAGTTTCTGAAACCACCATGCAGCCTTCAGCTCTGCTCAGCTCTTTTCACAAACAGAAAAAGATCAGGCTTAACTAGGCTAGCCTCATTTAGGCCCACGCCTACAGGGGAGGGTTTATTAAAATTCCTCCAGCTTAAGCTGACGCAGGTTCAGGAAATCTGCTTAAGCCAAGCCTGACCTACATAAAGCTTCTCACTGAAGAAGACAGGAAGGCACAAGCAAAACACACTTGTGTATGAAGAGAACAGCTCCAGATAGGATTTAGCGCACAAAAGTCTATAGATAAACATGGAACACAGCTAAAAATTAGCTTGTTTAGTGAAAATATCGAATTCCCAAACATGTATGCCTGGCTGATAGAATACAACTGCACTGCAGTATCAGTTTAACAAAAACAAAAGAGGAACTGTTTTGTGCTATTTGTTTACAAATCCAGTAGACCGAAAACTGAAAGACATGAGTGGTGAATGTAAGGATTCCTGACAGAGCTCTATCACAGTTTCTGAGCTGGGTGCTCTCCCTCACAAAATCTGCATAATGCTGATCCTGCTGTCAATCAGGAATTGCATATCCTCTAGCTAGTTAGGTTACACCCAGCTCAGACTCCACAGTAAAGCTAAGCTTCTCCTTCATTTTACAGTCTACTGGAGTCCTGCATATTTTTTAATTTAAGAAAAAAGTGTGTGTTGAACATTAAACCTAAAATTCAGATAAAACTTGTGATTGAAAGCAATGGCTTTATCTATAATGTATATGAATATGCTAGTTTGCTTTAAGATGCATTAAAAAAAAACACTATTCACAGTGAGAAACAGCATAATCATGCCATAGCTCAGTTCACAAAACAAAAGCATATTTGTTATAACAATGGAAGAGAATTTTTTTTTATTTAACCAGAATCACACAACCTGGACTGTGAAAGGATACACCTAATCTTGCCATTTGCAAACCCATCAGTTCCCATACCTAATCCCAGCCTTAAAACATATGATAAATAATACTGCAAGCAAAATAAAACTATTTTCTCACTATTCACCTTTCATATTGAAGCCAGGTATAGTGGTACCAGGTTGTAATATCAGGAGGCAGAGGTAGGAGTGAGTTCAAGGCTAGCTTGGGCTACGCAGCAAGATCCTATCTCAAAAAAATAAGAACTGATAAAGTAGGAGAAAGCAAAAGAAGGGGTGACACTGCCCAAAAAGAATTGTGCTCATTACCTGACTTAGGAAATGGTAACCCCTCTGTACAATACCTTAATAATAACAATATTATATTTTTAAAATAAATTAATTTTAAATGACTGGGAGTGTACTTGGCATTGGCACTTGTGTAGCATTCAGAAGACCCTAGATTCAATCAATCATCAGCACTAACAAAATATAATAATAAAATAATAATAGTAATAATATCACTTGGACAGAGTTCTAGTCTATCAAACAATTAGCAAACACCTGTACAAAAATGTTCCTAAGTACTGTGCCAAGACCAAGGGAAACAAAGGTGAATCTAGATACAAATCCTATATGGGGAACTGTATTTCCACAGAAATACTATAAATTCTCAATTACCATATTTTCATTCTTCTAACAATGAAACAAATTAAACTTAATCCAGTTCTCATTCTGAACCAAGCAACATATATTTGCCCATTTGATAAATTTAAATAGAAACTTTAAATGTGTTACATCCAAAAAAGTGGGCAGAAGGGTGAAATGGTGCTCTGTAGAATGTTACTTCTTGTCTGGAATATCCAACTAGATAAGCTAAAATAGGTCTAGACTTTTTTTTAACTTATTATAAAGGTGATGTACAGATTGGGTTACAGTTACACAAATTAGGTAATAAGTACATTTCTTTTTGGACAATGTCACCCCTTCTCTTGCTCTCTCCCAGTTTTTCCCTCCTATCCCACACTCACAAGTTGTATAGTTCATTTTCAACATACTGTCCAGTGAGTACCATTGCTGTATTTGTTCATCCTTTATCCTTACATTTCTGTGCCTTTCCTTACACGCAGGCCTTGACTTTGTTACCTTTGAGTACTTTCACAGTTCAGTAAACTGTAGAAAACTAATATCCTTGAAAAACCCTCATATAAAATGATGGAGATCCAAAGTGATTCTAGTTTCATATGTTCCAAATATTAGAATATTTACATATAAGATAAGGCATCTTGAGGATGGGACCAATTCTAAACACAATTTCACTTATGTTTCATATACTCTAAACAGAACATGAAGTTAATTCTTAGTGGAGTTACCTGTCATAAGAAGTAAGGTGGGCTGGAAATATGGCCTAGTGGTAAAATCGCCTCAGGACTAGCAACAAAAACAAAACAAATTTAAAAAAAAGAAGGTATCAGCTCACAAAAAAAATCTAGACTCTGCAATATTCCAGGGAAGGTTCAACCTGTATTTATACAAATGATGCTTTTCCATCAGGTCTAAACTGAAAAGTGACCCAATCAGACAACCAGCATTCAAGTCATTCCAGGTTATTTTTGGTTGGTTGGTTGGCTGGTTTTGTTTGTTTGTTTTGCCGATCCTGGGGCTTGAATTCAGGGCTTGGGCACTGTCACTAAGCTAAGCCTCTTTGTGCTCAAGGCTAATGCCCAACCACTTGAGCCACAGCATACCTTCCAGGTTTTTTAAGTAGTTGATTGGAGATTAGAGTCTCACAGGAACTTTTCTGCCTAGGCTGGCTTCCAACTGCAATCCTCAGATCTCTGCCTCCAGAATAGCTAGGATTACAGGCATGAGCCACCATGCCTGGTTTTTGTTGTGGTTATTGTTTTGGTTTGTTTTGTTTTGGGATTTTCTTTTTTTGTACAGAGCTGAAGACCCAACTCAGGGCCTTGTACTTGCCAAGCAAGTGCTCTTCCATTGTGCTAAATCCCCAACGTCCCCCATTCTAGTTTTTTCCACAGTTTCAAACAGTAAAAATGTTAAGATGCCAGTGGCTCAAGTCTATAAATCCTAGCTACTCAGGGGGCTGCCAATTTAAGATTCTAGTTCAAAGCCAGCCCGGGTAGGGCTGTGAGACTCTTGCCTTAAGCCCCATGGCTGAAGGGGGAAAAAAAAGTAAAAGAAGGTAGTTTTTTCCTCCCTGGTTGCGTGAGAATCACCTACTATTATAAAACCATGCAACTACTGCATCATGACCTATGACCACTTTGCCCTTCACTATGGGAAGCTAAAAGTACTCAGAAACACTCAGAAAAAATACCCAAAATGTACAGGATCACAAAAGACGTCATCTTTTTATTTAGATTCAAAACACATTTTAGTAATGGCAAATCTACTGGCTTTGGCATAATTTATAATTTCTTGGTTATGAAAGAAGTTGTAATAGGTCTCTTCCTTTAGCCCCACTCTGACAGAAAATGTTAATGATGGCTTGATAATAGAGATCTGAAAGAACTCCAGTCATTGACCTCATTAACTTTATTTTGTTTCTGATTCCATCTTTTTTAATTTCCTTCTCTCTGAGGTCTTCTAAATCTTTCCTCCTACAGTTATTTTGGTGCTCAGGAACAACAGACCTAATTTATGAAATTCTTAAGAAAAAGTAATGAAATTTCCCTAAAGCAAGAGACCTTCTAGATACCTTAGTTCTGCAGTTCTGCATGGCTGATCTTGAGATGATGGCCTGAGGGAATGCTCTCAAGACAACATGGACCACTACTCTGAATAACCCTAATTCTTGCTTTCATTTCGCTTTCCTATATAACAGAAACTGAGGCAAGCACTTTGTAGACAGATTGGTAGGACATTAGCTCTCTCCGTTCTTCCCCATGTGATCATACTGTTAACAAAGTTTTACCACCACTTTTGACACTCCATGTAGTTGAGCTTCTGCCCTAACTCTGCTACCAAAATTACCACACATACAAGTTTGCAAGACATTGACTATATTTGACAAAAAGAAAAGAGCAAACAGAACATAAGAACAACAAAAACAAAACCTGTTGCTACCCACTGTGACCAGGGACAAGGCAGAGATGGGACAACCGGGGAATTGAGGTTTGGGGTGCCAGACCTGAAGCCTTCCCCCAACATCAAATCCCAAGGTTACATTAACTAAGGTTTTTGTTGCAGTTTGTACAGGGAAGTAAATGCAGAAAGTAAGGTATAAATATCAACAGGGGTAATATTTTGTATACAAGTGATAAATGACTTCCTTATCTTGGAAACTCCAGTTAAATGGTAAACAACTTGTAACTTGCATAAGCCATAGTCTACCCCCCAGGCTCTCAGGCAGTTTAGAGCCAAATTATCCCACAACCAGAATAGAAATCAGAATTCCTGTTAAGCCAGAACTGATTGACCTCTCCAGGAAACTCAGCATTCTAAAAGTTTTTGTTGGGTGACTGGCCTTCCAGACTCATTTCTTTCAGATCTCACAGCTTGGCTTTTCTGGCTCTAACAAAAACCAGTTGAGGGGCTGGAAATATGGCCTAATGGTAGAGTGCTTGCCTTGCATACATGGAGCTATGAGTTTGATTCCTCAGCACCACATATACAGAAAAACCAGAAGTGGCACTGTGGCTCAAGTGATAGAGTACTAGCCTTGAGCAAAAAGGAGCCAAGGACAGTGCCCAGGCTCTAAATTCAAGCCCCAGGACTGGCAAACAAAAGAAAAACTGGCCAAAAGCAGAGAGGCAGGAACCATTTAGGGCAAATTCCTTTACTAACACACTTTGAAAACATTATTCTTTTTTTATTTTTGCTGGTTCTGGGGCTTATACTCAGAGCTTGGGCCCTCTCTCTGAGCTTCTTTTGCTCAAAGCTAGCCTTCTACCACTTGAGTCATAGTGCCACTTCCAGCTTTTTCTGAGTAGTTTACTGTGATGAGTTTCACCGACTTTCCTGCCCTGCCTGGCTTTGAACCGAAATCCTCAGGTCTCAGCCTCCTGAGTGGCTGGGATTACAGGCATAAGCCACTGGCACCCAGCTTCTTTGTTTTTTAACAAAACTATTTAGAAAAAATTGAGCATGCCTAGGATCATTTCTTTGTTTTGTTTTGTTTTTTTGCCAGTCCTGGGGCTTGGACTCAGGGCCTGAGCACTGCCCCTGGCTTCCTTTTGCTCAAGGCTAGCACTCTACCACTTAAGCCACAGCACCACTTCCGGCTTTTTCTGTGTATGTGGTACTGAGGAATCGAACCCAGGACTTCATGCATGCAAGGCAAGAACTCTACCGCTAAGCCATATTTCCAGCCCCCCTAGGATCATTCTCTTTTTTAAATTTATTTATTAATTAAACAAAAATTTTTATAAGGTATTGTGCAAAAAGGGTACAGTTACATAATAGGGTAGTGTGTACATTTCTTGTGATATCTTACACCCTGTTTTTCTTTCCCTTCCCTAGGTCAGGCAGACATATATACAATACCCAATGTACCAAGAACATATACAGTAGCCACGTGGCCTATGCCAAAGAAAATTCGCCTAGGACTTAAAACGTAATATCAACATTAGACAATATGTCGACAGTAGTCTTATAAGGACATACATACATAGCTTTTGAGCTGTTGTATTCCACTGAGAGGTCAATTTTTTACCTTTATATGTTGAGTAGTTGTTTGGTGTTATATAATGTTGGGTCGTTGACCCAATCCTGTGGGAAATACCATTTGACAAGAAGTTTTTGGTTTCACAGACCTGGTCTCTACTGTCTCTCCATCACCCCATCTTAAACAGTCATATATCACGGAGATCATGCCCCTTTGTTTTCTGTGTTCTAGGTTTCTCTCGCTCAACAATATTTGTTCAAGTTCTGACCATTTCCCTGCGAATAACAATATTTCACCATTCCTAATCGCTATGTAGTACTCCATTGTGTACAGGTACCATTTTTTGGACCTAGGATCATTCTTGTCTGTCATCTTTATGGCGCATGCTAAGCATACTCAAAAGTGTTCTAGTTCATGTTATGCTTTCAAACATGTGTTTGGTGACCTTAAGCTAAACATGCCTAAAAACTGCCATCCTTTTTTCCTTAACTATGGCCTCAAACCAAGTGCTCTGAAATCTACCCTTTAATTGAGCATGCTCAAGAATGTATCCAACTATAAAAATGCTCTCCTCTCCTATACAAACATGTACATGCTTCCTTAACAAAAATCTTTCTTCTAGCCAGGTACTAATCCTGTAATCCTAGTGTTAGAGGTTAGTGTAAAGGAGAGTAAGACTGACTCCATCTTAAATTCACTGAGAACTCACCTGCCCTTGAGAACTGAAAACAACTGACTAGCTTATTGCTCAAATGTTATCTCCAGTAACCACATCCCTGTTGGAAAAGAGCCAGTCTTCGTAAGCACCTTGGATTCCAAGAAATGTAAAACTGCCCAAGCTGTTTGGATAGTAACCGCTTACTGTACTAAGATTGTATAGTCTGCTTGACCACCTGTGTTGTGGTTTTTTTTTTTTCCTTTATATGCCCAGACTAAAAACTGATCAGCTACAGCTCCTGAGTCTGTACTTTGTCCCTGGCCAGTCAGCTTACCCCTCCCCCAATGAAGATTTTCTTGCATGAGACTGTCTCTGTGTAGTGGGCTCTGGATGGGCGTGGAATCCCCTCCCCCCAGACTCCATAACACTAGCCACTCAGGAGGCTGAGATCTGATGATCACAGTTCAAAGCCAACCAGGACAAGAAAGTTCAATGACATTCTTGTCTCCAATTAACCACCAGAAAACCAGAAGTGGTACTGTGGTGCACAGTAGAGCTCTAGGCTTGAGCAAAAGAGCTCAGGGACAGCACCAAGACTGGGGTTCAAACACCACAGCAAACAAACAAACAAAAAAAACCTACCTGGGGATGCAGAAGTTAGTACTTCCAACAGAACAGTTGGAAAGAAAAAAAAAAGCAGAGTGAGAAATAAAATAGAATAAAGTACACTTCAGATTTCATGATGGATACAAAATGTCATATGCTACAGCAGAACAAAAGTAAGCTGCTTGTTGTATAATAAGTTTCAGAGAGGACTGGGAATATGGCCTAGTGGCAAAAGTGCTTGCCTCATATACATGAAGCCCTTGTATATATGAAGCCCTAGGTTCGATTCCTCAGCACCACACTATAGAAAAGGCCAGAAGTGGTGCTGTGGCTCAAGTGGCAGAGTGCTAGCCTTGAGCGGGAAGAAGCCAGGGACAGTGCTCAGGCCCTGAGTTCAAGGCCCAGGAGTGGCAAAAAGAAAAAAAAACAAAAACAAAAACATTATATTTTGGGCTGGGAATATGGCCTAGTGGCAAGAGTGCTTGCCTCATATACATGAAGCCCTAGGTTCGATTCCTCAGCACCACATATATAGAAGACGGCCAGAAGTGGCACTGTAGCTCAAGTGATAGTGCTATCCTTAAGCAAAAAGAAGCCAGGGACAGTGCTCAGGCCCCGAGCTCAAGGCCCAGGACTGGCAAAAAAAAAAAATTAGAAGTTTCAAAGATAATAAACAAGATAGTATTTGGGCCTAATAAACATGTATATTGTAAATCTGATAAGAAGTTTCTTCTCAATAATCAAACAAGAGGGGCTGGGAATATGGCCTAGTGGTAAAGTGTTCGCCTAGCATACATGAAGCCCTGGGTTCGATTCCTCAGCACCACATATATAGAAAAAAGCTGGAAGTGGTGCTGTGGCTCAAGAGGTAGACTGCTATCCTTGAGCAAAAAGAAGCCAGGGACAGTGCTCAGGCCCTGAGTCAATGCCCCAGGACTGGCAACAAAAACAAAACAATCAAACAAGAGCTGCTGCAAGTTTAATTATTTTAAACAAGAATTAAATATCCAGAACTATTTTTAAATGATTTATACCAAGATCTGAACTAGAAAAACAGCTTGGCTACTTGCACAGAAAAAAAGGAAAGTATTTTTAGTAGAGAAGTGGGAAAAAAAAGATCACTTCTGTTATAAAAATTTTTATTGGAAAAAATATAGTTTTTAAACGATACATTTTTTAAAATGTATATTTAAAAGATACATTTTTAATGTGCCAGCCTGCAATAAGCTAACAACTACCTATAGAATGTAATATACCAGCTGGGCACTTGTGTTTCATGCCTATAATCCTTGCTACTCAGGAGATTGAGACTAGAGGATCAAGGTTTGAAGCCAGCCAAAGAAGACCCATCCAAGAGATCCTTATCTCCAACTAAACAGCAAAAAGTTAGAACTAAAGGCATGGCTCAAGTGGTGAAAGGTCAATAGGTATTAAAAAAAAATAAAATAATAAAAAAAAGGAAAGAATGCCAAGCAAGAACATGAGGCCCTAAGTTCAAGATCCAGCATGAGCACAAAAATAAAAAATTAAAAAAACAGAAAAGAATGGTGGGGCAAATATAGTCATAATATTCAATGTGCATATGTGAAAATGGAACCGTGTAACTTGAAGGAATGGGTAGAGTTAAGACAGGAAGAATGATGGAAGGGGGGACTTTTGATCAAGATGCATTGTACTCATAAATTATTATATGTTGAGTTAAAATCTCTTTGTACAACTCCTTAAAGAAACATAATAAAAATAAAACTGAATAAAAATAAACTAGTTATATCAATAAAAACAGGAAGTTAATATTGAATCTAATTAGTGGAAAAATTTTTGGTTTGTTTAGAACAAATCAGGTATATAGATCTTGGGTTTTTTTGGTCAGTTGTGGGCCTTGAACTCAGGGCCTGGGCTCTGTCCCCAAGCTCTTCAGCTCAAGCCTAGCTCTCTATCACTTGAGCCACAGTGCCACTTCCAGTTTTCTGGTGGCAAACTGGAAATAAGTCTCACAGACTTTCTGCCCAGACTGGCTTTGAACCTGGATCCTCAGATCTCAGCCTCCTGAGTACCTAGGATTACAGACGTGAGCCACTGATGTCCAGCTTATAGACCTTTTTAAAATTATAAATATTATGAAATCTAAATATTGATCAAGAATTTATTACAAAGTCTAACATTCAAATTGAGATATGCTGTAAATATAAAATCTTCACCAGCTTTCTAAAATGCCCCAGGAATAATGAATAATTTTTACATTCATTACACATTGAAATGCTATGTTTTGGATATACATACATTGAGTAAACTGTATAAGATATATCTTACACATGATGGTATACACTGTAGCATTCAGGAAACTGAAGATCAACCTCAGTTACACAGCAAGTTCCAGGCCAGCACAGACTAGACATTGAGACCTCCCCAATGTTTTTTTAAAAAATGAGAACAGCTAATTTTACTTGCTTTTTCACATGGCTATTAGAAAAGTTCTTAATCTATATATATGAATTATATTTCTGATAGACAGCTCTAGTCTAGGAATCACACCAAAAAAATGACAGCAGCTATCACTAGAATGAGACTGAGACTGAGGGAAATGGTTAAAAACATTGAGCTTACTTTATTATTTTAACTCAAGTATATTGTTCAGAAGTTCATCAAAGAATTTCATGTATTACAAAATTAAAATTAAATTATAAACAACTCGTAAGCTAAGGAAATATAAAAGATGATAGAGAAAGAAAACCATCTAATAAACAAAATACAGATATCCAATCCATAAAGAACTTAACTTTATGAGCAAATCAGGAAGATATTAATTAAAAGATGACAGTTTTTACCCAATTCACAAGTTAAAACATTCATGAGCATTTATAATAGTTCATTTTATATTAGTGTAATAAAATAACTAACTTTATAAATAAGCAAACCTTATAAAAAGAGATTTAGTTCACACTTCAAGGGCATACTGCCAGCCCCACATTGGCATTGGTGAGCCATTTTCTCATGAAGAATGTAGAAGCATATGCAAAAGGGGAAATCACAACTTAAAAAGGAAACCCAGACAGCACTTCAAAAATCATTTTCCGTCTGGGAATGTGGCTAAGTGGTAGAGTGCTTGCCTAGCATGCATGAACCCTGGATTCGATTCCTCAGTAACACATAAACAGAAAAAAGCCAGAAATGGCACTGTGGCTCAAGTGGGAGAGCAGTAGCCTTGAACACAGAGAGGCTCAGAGACAGGACGCAGGTCCTGAGTTCAAGTCCCAGGACTGGCAAAAAAGGAAGGAAGGAAGGAAGGAAGGAAGGAAGGAAGGAAGGAAGGAAGGAAGGAAGGAAGGAAGGAAGGAAGGAAGGAATCATGTTCATTCTTACAACTCTTACAAGAGATTCCAAGAGAATTGTGAATAGCTCCCCTACAGACCTAAATCTCTCCCATTAGGCCCCACCTAATTAAAGGTTCTCTCACAGCCATACCAGAAACCATACCTTCCATATATGTACCTTTAAGGGACACATTTAAATTTCCTCCAAACCATAGTATCATATGCTGAAGAAAGTGGGGAAATTCTCACATATACTAATGAAGACAGTCAGAAAGGAATCTGGCAGACCATGTTAAAGTATAATGCCAATACAACTGAATCCCTTCCCAGTCCCTTTGAGATACATGTGTACCTACTACTAAAACTACAATATCTCCTTCGAGAATCTGAAAAACATTCCTTTGAAACAGTTTTTAACAGTGATATAGGACCTTTGATTTCCAGTCTCCTTGGGAGTATAGAATGCTAACTTAGATAATTTTGAAGCCAGCAGACACAGCTGGCCTACTTGGATTTATACTTACTAAGTAGCCTGTTTGTTTGGGCTACTAGAATACCATAAACTGAGTGGTTAGTAAAAAAACAAGAAGTTAATGGGGCTGGGGATATGGCCTAGTGGTAAGAGTGCTTGCCTCGTATACATGAAACACTGGGTTCGATTCCTCAGCATCACATATATAGGAAAAAGACAGAAGTGGCAGTGTGGCTCAAGTGGTAGAGTGCTAGCCTTGAGCAAAAAGAAGCCAGGGACAGTGCTCAGTCCTGAGTTAAAGCCCCAGGACTGGCAAAAGAAAAAAAAAAAAAAAAAGTTAAGGTAGGCACTGGTGGCTCATGCCTGTAATCCTAACTACTCAGGAGGCTGAGATCTGAGGATCATGGTTAAAAGCCAGCCCAGGCAGGAAAGTCCAAGACACTCCAATCTCCAATTAACCCCCAGAAAACCAAAAGTAGAGCTGTGGCTCAAAGTGGTAAAGTACTAGCCTTAAGGCAAAAAGAGAGCTCAAGGATAGCACCCAGGCTCTGAATTCAAGCCCCACAATTAATCCCCCCCCCCAAAAAAAAAGATCAGAAGTTTATTTCTATTTCACTATATTAACTATCTACATGTGGTAAATCTAAAATACAGTAAAGTTTTGTTTTTGCTTTTTTAATATGGAAGGGAGCCTTGAGCTAAAGGTGGAGTTCAATGTAGCAAGTACAAGGCCCTAGGTTTGAACTTCAACACCAGGAAAAATAGCTGAGCATTAATTTTGGAATTTATAACACACACAGGCGCGCAAAAAATCCATGTTAAGAACTCTATTCATTATTCACATCATCTAGTGTGGAATTTTGTTTTGTTTTGGTTTGGTTTGGTTTGTTTTTTTTGCCTTCCCTGGAGCTTGCCTCAGGGACTGAGAACTATCCCTGACTTCTTTTTGTTCAAGGCTAGCACTCTGCCACTTGAGCCATAGCACCACTTCTGGCCGTTTTCTATATATGTGGTGCTGGGGAATGGAATCTAGGGCTTCATGTATACAAGCCCTTCATGTATTCCCAGCCCTATTCACATCATCTATTATTGCCTTTTTCCTTGAGAATCTCATTTTAAGAAATAATTATCTCCACTTGAGAGAAAACTTGATAATCCAGTCTCTTGAAAATGGTCAGAGGGAATCTTTAACTCCCATTACCTGTATGGGTCGCAAGGAAGACTTTTCTATTTCTCCCTACTTTAACCCTATTATACTAAAATAAATCCTCACTAAAACTTGAAGATGAAAAAGAAAAGAAAATGGTCTTGAATAATAACCTAAATAATTTCAAACATGCTCCAAGATGAATTGGAAGTATGTATGTGAAAAAGGTCATTATTTAAATGACCAGGGCTTTTTGGTTTTTCTTCTGTGTTTTGTTTTGTTTTTTAAACCAGACTGATTCCAGGTTACAGTTGAAGAAATGTGGGGCTGGGAATATGGCCTAGTGGCAAGAGAGCTCGCCTTGTATACATGAAGTCCTGGGTTCCATTCCCCAGCACCACATATATAGGAAACAGCCAGAAGTGGCGCTGTGGCTCAAGTGGCAGAGCAAAAGGAAGCCAGGGACAGTGCTCAGGCCCTGAGTTGGCCTAGGACTAGCCAAAAAAAATTTTTTTTCAAGAAATGTATTCACTTCCTTCCAAGGTAGCAATTGAAAGAACAGTCCCAATGTATATTGGCTGCTTCAAATGTCCTTTATCATGAGAACAAAAGGCAAATTAATTAGAGAGAATTATCTTCAATGCTGTTTTTACTAAGGGCAGTGATATACCTATCATGTTTCTGCTCTTTAGAAAACTGGACTGCTGACATTGGCCATTAATCTAAATTGGAAAGGAACTCTTTTATTGATCAAACAATTTTAATCAGGTTGATAGTAAGCAGTAAAAAACCTGTATTTTATATGTTGAAGGTGGTTTTCATTGTCTTTGAAGGACTTGCCTCTCCCCTCTAGGCCCATTCTTTCAATGTATCCAAAGATTGAATATGAAGGATTGACTCCCACCCTATTGCCTCAGGCCCATACAGACACCAGGCAGGAACACCTCAATATGGGAACCTGCTTTGATTTGCAGGCAGGACATCTCACCTAGTCCAGCTGTAAACAACCCTTTGTGGGCCAGATGGAAAAACCCCACTTCCTAGACCTAGTAGAGCTTTCAATAACCTGCCTCCTTGCTCAGATACCATAAAAGACTGGTCCCAAATTCACCCCCTCACACAACCTCCAATTCCACAGGAAGGTCTGTGCCCCTTGCTGTTCCACAATAAACAGTCCTTGCTTATTGATGATCCAGTCCAGCCTATTCCTTTTCTGTTCTCCTCCATTTTCCCAACAGTCTTCATTTGTAAGTGAGGAAGGAAGGACCCATTCATGAATCTTCTTTCTGGTAGTTGAGTAAGGTACATACTGTTCTGGAGTACCACTCAGGTTAAATTGATCGTTTATCCAGTAAATTTATGAGCGGTAGGTGATTTTGTTGTTGAGAGGCTCATAAGTCATGAGCAAGTGAGTTTTATGAATCAGATAGATGGTACTAATGTAACAGTGTTGACTTCCTAACTTTTGACAGTATACTTTAGTATCTGATTATATAAGAGCTTGACCTTGTTTAAGAAACAAACACCATGGAGATTTCTCAAAAGAAGAAAGAATGGCCAATAAACACATGAAGAAATGTTCTACATTCCTGGCCATAAACAAAATGCATATAAAAACAACACTGAGGGGGCTGGGAATGTAACCTACTGGCAAAGTGCTTGTCTAGCCCTGGGTTAGATTCCTCAGCACCACATAAACAGAAAAAGCCAGAGTGGAGCTGTGGCTCAAGAGGTAGAGTGCTAGCCTTGAGTAAAAAGAAGCCAGGGACAGTGTTCATGCCCTGAGTTCAAGTCCCAGGCCTGGCAAAACAAAACTAAACAAAACACTGAGGGGCTGGGAATGTGGCTTAGTGGGAGAGTGCTTGCGTAGCATCCATGAAGCTCTGGATTTGATTCCTCAATGCCATATAATCAGAAAAAGCTGGAAGTGGCACCACTCAAGTGGTAGAGCGCTAACCTTTAGCAAAAGAAACTCATGGACAGTGCCTAGGCCTTGAGATCAAGCCCCAGAACTGGCAAAAAAAAACAAAAAAAACACCACAAATTTCATCTCACCCCATTATCAAGATTGGCCATCATCAAGAATACAAACAAGCCGGGCACTGGTGACTTACACCTGTACTCCTAGCTACTCAGGAGGCTGAGATCTGAGGATCACCATTCAAAGCCAGCCCAGGCAAGAAAGTCTGTGAGACTTTTATCTCTAACCATCAGAAAACCAGAAGTGGAGGTTTGGCTCAAAGTAGTGGAGAATTATTAGCCTTGAGCAGAAAAGCTCAGGGGCAGTACCTACGCCTTGAGTTAAAGGCCCAAGACCAGCAGGGCTGCAACCACTAGAAAGCAATTTGAACATTCCTCAAAAAACTAAATGTAGAACTAACTACAATTCCAGTGACACCACTCTTGATCATCTATTCAGAATATTACATAATAAAGACAATTGCATGTTCATGTTCATTGTCACACTATTCACCAGAGCTTAGATACACTATAATGAGTATAATGAGTGGGTTATGAAAATATGGTAAGCTGGTTGCCGGTGGCTCATGTCTTTAATCTTAGCTACTCAGGAGGCTGAGATCTGAGGATTGTGGTCCAAAGCCAGCCGGGGCAGGAAAGTCTGTGAGGAGACACTTATTTCCAATTAACCACCAGAAAATCAGAAGTGGTACTGTGGCTCAAGTGGTAAAGCACTTGCCTTGAGCTGAAGAGCTCAGGGACAGCACCCAGGCCCAGAGCTCAAACACCACACCAGAAAAAAAATTTTTTTTTTGGCCAGTCCTGGGCCTTGGACTCAGGGCCTGAGCACTGTCCCTGGCTTCTTTTTTGCTCAAGGCTAGCACTCTGCCACTGAGCCATAGCGCCACTTCTGGCCTTTTTCTATATATGTGGTGCTGAAGAATCAAACCCAGGGCCTCATGTATATGAGGCATGCACTCTTGCCACTAGGCCATATTCCCAGTCCCCAGAAAAAAATTTTAAAAGACAGAAAATATGGTACATGTATACAATGGGATTTTGCTCATCTATCAGAAAGAATATGATGTTATTTGCAGAGAAATGGTTATACCTAGAAAAAACTACATTAAGTGAAATAAGTCAGGTTCAGAGAGACAAATGGTACGTGTTTTCTCTCATATGTGGACATAAGATTTAATGTACAAACACACATGATAACACATATAGGGTTATATGCACATACACACAAACAAACTGACTTAAGGAGGGCATTCTTAGGGGAAGAGTCCATTGGTGTAACACCTCTGAACAGCTAACAAACCATTCAACAAAACTGAAACATTCTGGTGAGCCACAAAAATGGATGAAGGAATGGTGAGAAAAATATTATACAGTCATTATATTCAATGTGCACTATGTAAAAATTGAGCTACATAACTTGAGGGTAGGGATGGGATGGAGAAAGAAGGGAGAGGACAATGGAAGGGGTGACATTGACCGAGGTGCACTGTACTTATAACTTGACTTCTGGAATTTAAACTCCTTTGTACAACTACTTAATAATAGTAAATATTTTTTTTAAGGTGTAGCTCAAGTGATAAAGTCTCAGCCATGAGTAGAAGAGCTTGAGGCCCTAAATTCAAGCTCTATTACGGGCACAAAAAAGAAACACACACTGAAAAGAGGAAGCATGGCTCAGTGACAGAGTATTTGACTAGCAAGCATAAAACCCTAAATTTAAGCCCTAGTACTCAAAAGCAAACAAACAAAGAGTAGAAGCCGAAAATGTGGCTAAGAATACAAGAAGGCCAGAGTCAATCAGTACAATAAATGCACATAACTTAAGATCAGCATCCTACTCCAAGACATTATCCTATTGATATATTTTATGTATATACCATATACATACTCATTTTAGCTTTGTTTATAACAAAAAGATCTCAAACAATCAAAATACACATATAAGGCATTAGTTTAAAAATACATTTTGGCCTCCATTTCTGGGGTTTTGCATTTTAATTAGAGATGAGTCTCTCAGTTCTGCCTGGATGGCTTCAAACCTGGATGCTCAGATCTCAGCCTCCTGAGTAGCTAAGATTATAGGTGTGAGCCATCAGCACATGGCTTAATTTTTTAAATTATTATTTATAATAAGGTGCCATGTGGTACTTTGATGGTACATGAAAGATGTTTGAATCAGGTTAAACGTAGCTATTTCCTAATATATGCATTCTTTCTGTGTCTTTCTCTCCATGGTACTGGGATTTGAACTCAGGACCTCTTACGTGCTAGGTATTCATTCTATTACTTGAGCCACAGCTCCAGTCCTTTTTGCTTTAGTTATTTCTCAGATACAGTCTTCTCCTGCCTGTGCCTCCCGTGTAGCTGGGGTTACAAATGTGTACCACCATACCTGGCCACCATATTTCTCTGTGATTAAAGCATTCAAAATCCTTTCCCCTAATTTTTAAAATATATAGTACATTATGGTTCTCTCTAGTCATCTTTTTACACAATAAAACAGGAGAAAAAAGTTTTTCAATTACATTTGAAAGCTGGGTGCCAGTGGCTCACACCTGTAATCCCAGCTACTCTCAAAGCTGAGATCTAAGGAATGCAGTTCAAAACCAGCCTGGGCAGGAAAGTTATGAGACTCTTTTCTCAAATTAACCACCAAAAACCTGACAGTGGAGCTGTGATTCAAATGGTACAGCGTTAGCCTTGAATGCAAAAGCTCAAGGACAGTGCCCACGCTCAAGTTCAAGACCAAGGACCAGTACAATGGTGATATGTTGAAATATCAGCAATATGGTGAAACAGAAACATATTTTAATATATACAAGCTTGCATGTGAACATTTCAAAATGGATCAGATGTAGAATTAAAAGGATGTCAAAATATTATCTTTCAAACCCCAAGACCACACAAAAAAAAGGTGAGAACCTGTATATATTAAATGTCTCTCACATTGCCATGCTTTTCTATATACTATATCCCTCTCCAGTAACCCACCATAGAGAACAAAATGTTTCTCACAAAGCTCTTTCCCCCAATTTAACCTCTCTCTGAATAAGCCGAGTATCAGGAGATTGGCATAGGTTTCCTAGTCCAATGAATGTACTAAGTCAGAAAAGGGATTAAAGGGATTAAGGATTGAGTAAATTAATTCTCTTTTCAATTTATCTTAACTCCCTTCTCATATTTAGCAGGGATGAGAATGAGAAAACATTGTAGAACACAAAATAAAGCATGCAAATCATTAATATAGTCTATATTATATTCCAGAGTCCAGGTATCATTCTCTGGTGAAAAGATTAGCTACCACGATGGAAAAGAAGTGAGTATATATGGATCATTATCAGTTAAGAACAATAAACTCTAGTAAAATACGATATTCACCTAACAAGATGTAAAAAAGAAGAAAGGGAAGTAAGGAGGAAAGAAAGGAGAGCAATCAGTGAGTCAGAGCAGTAGCTGCGTTGACAAATCCAGACCTGTTCCCAGGACCCTTCCTAAATCTCATTCACGCACCAATTACATCTTTGGAAAAATTACAAGCACAAAAACAGCACTAGGAAAATGGTCAATCAGGAAAATATAGAATTCCTTTCTATCTTAGTAAGAAATGAACCCATTTATAGATAAAATTCATTTTGACAATGTACTACCTTACATATGTACTGTAACCCCTCTGTACATCACTTTGACAATAAAAATTAAAATAAAAATAGATAAAATTTATGGTCAATCATAAAGTTATGAAGTTGAAGGATCTTCTTCAAAAGAGTTAAGTAGCTTAAGGCATTTACTGATTTGCACAGGTTTCACGAGAATGGTAGTTACTATTCTGTAGCCCAACAATATCTTTCTCTATAAGCAATCTTAAGCATCTACCTATTATAAAATACATAATTTCAATAACATGGTTTTGTTGTTCTGTTTGGGAACTTGTTTGGTTTTATGGTAGTACCTTGTACATGCCAAGCAAGTGTGCTACCACTGACCTATATTCACACTCAGTTACATAATAATTAATCCAATCACTAAAGACAACTTATAACTATCAACTTGAATTATCAATAATCTAGTAGTATTATACCAACAATTGTCAAATCGCATATTCTTTTCTTTTTAACACAGATCAGAGCAAGTTTATTTGCAAGTGAAAAGAAAGCAGAGAAAGGAAAGTAGTGAGATTCTCCAACAGGAGGGGTTCCAAAGAGAAGTCCCTATGTTTATTCTTCAATAATCATTTAAAGAACACCGCAATATGATGGTAAAGTATAAACTGGAATAAAAATCACAGTCTTACCTGTATGATGTGGCTCTGAAGTCACTACAGATGCTTCTAAACAGTATTTACTGCTGTGATCATCCCCATGATTAATTTCATTAGTGCTTCCTTCAGTGCGTGAAAGATTTGAGCTGCATACTCCAGGATCATTTTGTAAGTAAAGATAGCTATTATTTGCAGCACTCTAAAAGAATCAAATATACATTTTAGCAGAAACTATATAATTTTCCATGTTTACACAACAGAGTAATTTAAAATGAACAATCAGTTTCTATATTTCTTTTTTGTTTTGTCAGTCATGGGGCTTGAATTGGGGAATTCAGGGCCTTGGTGCTGTCCCTAACCTTTTCCCTCAAGGCTAGTATTCTACTAATTTGAGTCACAGCACCACTTCCAGTTTTCTAATGGTTAATTGGAGGTAAGAGTCTCATGGATTTTCCTCCCTGCCCCCCACCAGGGTTCAAGTCCTGATCTTTCGATCTCAGCCTCCAGAGTAGCTAGGATTTCAGGTTTAAGCCACCAGAGCCCAGCTCTAGTTTCTGTATTTCTCCCTTAAAAATATCATTCCTAGGGTGAACAAATGCAGCAGTGGTACCCAGTAGACAATAAGGTGAAAATTAACCACACAAATTGTGGGTGGGGATGGAAGGCAAAACTGAGAGAGCAAGGGAAGGAGTGACATTGTCCCAAAACAAATATACTCATTAACTTACTTAAGAAACAGAAATCCCTCTGAACATCATTTTAATAATAACAATTTTAAAAAATTAAGACAAAAAGGCCACACCGTTTGAAAAAAATTATATAATCACAAGTTTATGATATCATATACCAGTTCAAAAGCTAGTAAGATTTTTGTTTTTCTTAATAAAGGGCTATTTAAAAGAATTTATGGCTTAAATCGACTAGTATAAGCTTGAGCCTAAATTCTGTCAATAAATAGACAACAAATAATTTTATCATCTTGGGCTGGAGGTATGGCTCAAGTGGTAAAGAGCCTGCCTACCAAGCATAGGGCCCTGAGTTCAAACTCTAGTACTACCACCAAAAAAAAAAAAAAAATCATCTTTAACCAATTTCAAAATAAATTTCAAGAGGCCGGGAATGTGACTTAGTGGTAGAGTGCTTGCCTAGCATGCACGAAGCCCTGGGTTTGATTTCTCAGCACCATATAAACAAAAAAGCCGGAGTGGTGCTGTGGTTCAAGAGGTAGAGTGCTAGCCTTGAGCTGAAAGAAGCCAGGGACAGTGCTTAGGCCCTGAGTTCAAGCTCCAGGATTGGCAAAAACAAAAAACAAAAAAACAGATTTTGTAACTTTGTCACAGGGCTGGGAATATGGCCTAGTGGCAAGAGTGCTTGCCTCATATACATGAAGCCCTGGGTTCGATTCCCCAGCACCACATATATATATAGAAAACGGCCAGAAGTGGTGCTGTGGCTCAAGTGGCAGAGTGCTAGCCTTGAGCAAAAAGAAGCCAGGGACAGCACTCAGGTCCCGAGTCTAAGGCCCAGGACTGGCAAAAAAAAAAAAAAAAAAGACTTTGTCACAGACACCGAAAAACTCTTGTAAGCAGTTACATATTGCTATTTCTTTTTTTTTTTTTTTTTTTTGGGGGGGGGGCCAACCCTAGGGTTTGGACTCAGGGCCTGAGCACTGTCCCTGGCTTCTTTTTGCTCAAAGCTCTCTGCCACTTGAGCCACAGCACCACTTCTGGCCATTTTCTATATATGTGGTGCTGGGGAATCAAACCCCGGGCCTCATGTATATGAGGCAAGCACTCTTGCCACTAGGCCATATCCCCAGCCCTTGATATTTCTTTAAACTGCTTTTTGTGTGTGTGTGCAAGTCTTGGGGCTTGAACTCAGAGCACTGTCCTTGAGCTTTTTGCTAAAGGCTAGCACTCTACCACTTGAGCCACAGTTTCACTGCCAACTTTTTAAGTTTATTGGAGGTAAGAGTCTCACAGCTTTCCTGCCTGGGATGGCTTCAAACCAAGCCTCAGATCTCAACTTACCAAGTAGCTAGAATTATAGGCATGAGCAGATGGTATCCAGCTTAAACTGCATTTTTTAAAGATGTATGCTTCTCATATGATTCCCTTTTTGTTTTCTACCTGAAATAATTTTTTATGTGGATTCACCTTTGTATTCACTTCATTCAGACTTGAATTATTTCTTCCTGGAGGTACAAATTTTGGTTTTTTGAAGGAATTCCCCTGCAATTGACTTGGTGCTGCAGATCGTCTCATCTTCAGCTGCACTAATCTGAAAATAATCAAAACAGAAATCACATGAGTATAATTAGAATCATCAATAAATATAAAAATAGTTCTCCAAGCCAGGCACTGGTGGCTCATGACTCAAGAGGCTAAGATCCAAAAATCATGGTTCAAAACCAGCAGGAAAGCTCATGAAATTCTTATCGCCAATAAACTTCCAAAAAGTCAGAAATGGGCTCACAGCACTAGCCTTGAGGGGAAAAAAAGCACAAAAAAAAAAAAAAAAAACAAAAATAGAACTCAGGGACATAACCCAGGCCCTGAGTTCAAGCTTCAGCACTAAACTAAAACTAAACTAAAAAATAGTTCATCAAGCCAAGTGTGTTGGCTCATGCCTATAGTCCCAGAAAAAAAAATCAGTATATATGTACTATGAGCCACTCAAATGGTAGAATCTTTGCCAAGCAAGTGCACAAGCCTTGGGTTCAAGCTCCAGTAGAGGGTTGAGGAGACTCTAGAGCTAGCTAGCCAGACTGTCTTAACTAGAATCCTAATTCTACTGTTTACCTATGACCTAGGGCTTCCATCAAGCCAATGAATTTGTTGATCCATTTCAAAGTAAACTGTAGAAATCAGTTCATTTCACCCAAAACAGTCTTATTGGTTATGTTTTGGATTTTTTTTGGTGGGGGTCAGTCCTGGGGCTTAAGCTTAAACTCTGGGTCTGGGCATTGTCGCTGAGCTCATTTGCACAAGGTTAGTGTACCACTTGAGCCTCAGCGCCATTTCCTGCTTTTTCTGTTCATGGTACATGTTCTGTGGTACTGAGAATCCAAACCCAGGGCTTCATGCATGCTAGACAAGCACTCTACTGCTAAGCCACACATTCCCAGCCCCTGGATTTTCTTAACATACATTAGCCATACACAAGGGGGATTTCTTTTTTTTTTTTTTTTTTTTTTGGCCAGTCCTGGGACCTGAGCTCAGGGCCTGAGCACTGTCCCTGGCTTCTTTTTGCTCAAGGCTAACACTCTGCAACTTGAGCCACAGCGCCCCTTCTGGCCATTTTCTGTGTATGCGGTATGCATTCAATTCCCTCCCATTCTCTCCCCCATTACTCTCCTTTACACGTTTTTGATCTTTTGACACATGGTCTCAATATATAGACCATGCTGGCCATGAGTATGACATCTTTCCTCCTCCTTCTGCCTCTCAAATACTGGGATTATATAGGCATATGTGACCAGGTCTCAACTTCTTTAATTGGCAGTACTGGGGATTGAACTTGGCTAAGTAAGTGCTCTACTACAGGAACCCTGATCCTTCCTAGCCCTGTTTGCCTTAATTTTATTTTCCTTCTTTTTTGTGAGTGCTGCTACTGGTACTCGAACTCAGGGCCCTGCTCTCTCACTTGGCTTTTTTGCTTAAAGCTGGCAATATACCATTTGAGCTATACCTATATAGTCTGTGGATCTTACTTTTTAAATTATTAGCACTTTTCTTTGGGCATTTTTCCCAGGCCCTAGTAATAAAGCCATGTGGCAGCTCTGATATACTACAGTTGTTTTTTCCTTTCCTTGAGACAGGATGTTACTGTGTAATCTAGATTCTCCTTAAACCTAAGATCCTTTTGCTTCAGGTTCCTGAGTACTGGAATTACATGCAAATACCAACATACCTGACTTATGCTACTACTTTTGAGGCCTTTAACATCTCCCTGCTTCATTCCTTCTAAGAAAAATGGCCAGACCAGATAAGTGGAACATATCTGATAGCTTAATTATTTGATACTGCAGTAGATAAATTAAGAACATATCAGATAGCCTTAATTATCTGGCAATAAAGAATAGTAATTAAGAACAGAGCTTTGAAGGCAACTGCTTGAATATAAATCAAGACTGATGTTCCTAGTATGTAATCTTGCATGGTTTAATCTCTTCATATGTTTTCTCATATATAAAAGAGAACACTGTCATATTTATGATGGATTAAATGAAATACTTACAGAACTCAAACTAGTGACACACAGAAATTTCCCAGTATTATTTGAGAAATAACCACCTATTATTGTGGGGTGCTTAATACATAAGTCCTGTTTACAGTCCCATGAAGGAGATGCAATGGTGCCTACAGGATCATGCCTAGAATTTATGCTTTCCTTTGGACTTAGGGTGGGAATATGTGCAATCATCAAACCTCTAGGCTGAAAAAATATAATTTAAATAATTATACCAACAACCAGCAACAGAACTCTCCTGTTGTTTCTGCTTTTGCCCTCCAATTACATTAAGTAATAATTACCTCACTTCATACCTTAAGTACCCCCTTTGACTTGTGATTCCACTATACCTTCCTACAAAATCTTTCACAAAGTACTAATATTTTTTTAAAGCTTCAAAGAGATTAGAGCACATGCCTAACAAGTGTGAGGCCTGAATTGAAATGTGTCATTTTAAAAAACGAAAATAACAGGAGGGTTGAGAGGTAGCAGGGCACTTACTACCATGTGCACAACCCTAGGATCCATTCACAACACTGCAAAAAATTATGAATAATTAACTTTTTTTTTTAAGTTCCTGACTAGTGAATAGCCGCTAAGAAACACAAGTTCTTAACGTTCGCTTGGCACTGACACTCTCCAGGGAGCTAGCTGAGCCTTCACCCAGGACCTGGGAAAGCAGTTCCAGCTTGTAGGTGTGAACCTGTTGTAAGTGCATTGTTCTGGAGTGAGATGCTGGTAATGGACAACCTGTGTGTGTGAGCATCAAGGGACTTGAAAAGCCTCTACTCTTCGCTCAACTTTGCTGAGCACCTAAAACGACTCTTTAAAAAGCCTTTTACAACCCTTGCACATCACCTTTATAATAAAAAAAAAGTTTTAAATAAAATACCTCTTACAAGGTTTTCCCTCACACATGGACACTAGAGTTGTTATTGGTGCCAGGCCTGGAGCTTGAACCTAGGGCCTGGGCACCGTCCCTAAGCCACAGCGCCACTTCTGACTTTCTCTATGTGGTATTCAGGAATCGAACCCAGGTCTTCATGCATACTAGGTAAGCACTCTACCACTGAGCCACCTTCCAACCAGAATAATTTTATCTGTGTTTTTCAAGGGCCAACCGCTCGCCCGGATGCCGGAGCCCTCCCGCCAGCCACACCGCACTAAAGACCGCTCTCGCCACGCCCAATGCGCGGCCTCCGCTCCCGCTGTCCCCGCCCCCTTTCCCGCCGGCCGTCCCTCCCACTTCACGTCGCCGCTCCGGGTGCCGTGGGGGTAGGCCGCGGTCGCTCCCGCCGCCTCCTTTCCCCCGCGGAGGCCTCTCTCAGCGTCATCTCCCCACTGGTCCCGCATGAGCCCGCAGGCTGCCGCAGCGTTCCTACCCTTCCCCTCCAGGGACGCACCCGCGAGAATCTGACAGAAACGGCGCGCCCCGCGACGCAGCGCCTCACGTAGACAACGACCGCCCAACGCCGAAGGAGCTCAAGGCTCCCGCCTTTGCTCAGCCAATCGCGGACTGGGAGCCGCGCGTGCGCACCACCTCCCGTTTCGGCACCTCCTCCGGCCAAGTCTGATTGGACCATAGTTGCGCATGCGCTTTTTTCAGTTCTTCCAAGTTTGATTCCGGTTTAAGGTTCAGTTATATATATACATATATATATACTGTATATATATACTGACTTAGAAGCTGAGGGCCAGTTGTTCACTTCTGTAATTCAAGCTATTCAGGAGGCTGAGACCCAAAGTATGGCAGATGGAAGCCAGCCAGGGCAGAAAAATCTCTGCGACTTCATCGCCAATTAACTGCAAAAAGCCAGGTCTGAGGTGAGGTCCTGGTACTGGCAAGTAATGATAATTCTGCTTTTGTTCCTGAATAATCAGATGCCAAAATAGACGTTTTAGGCCACAGACCTCTCCAAACCTATGTGAACATGTAGTAAATAAGCTGTGCTGTGGGAGTACAGTAATTGACACTTGGGCCAGCACAGAGGTACAGGAATACTCGTTTATTCAAAAAGCATTGAGTTGATGTGCCTAGAAAAATCTTCTGTTCGGGGGCTGGGGATATGGCCTAGTGGCAAGAGTGCTTGCCTCTTATACATGAGGCCCTGGGTTCGATTCCCCAGCACCACATATACAGAAAATGGCCAGAAGTGGTGCTGTGGCTCAAGTGGCAGTCCTGAATCCAAGCCCCAGGACTGGCCAAAAAAAGAAAAAAAGAAAATCTTCTGTACGGCACTGGGAATGTAGCTTAGTGGTAGAATGCTTTCCTAGCATGCATGAAGCCCTGGGTTCGATTCCTCAGCACAACATAGAAAAAGCCAGAAGTGGCATCGTGGTTCAAGTGGTAGAGTGCTAGCCTTGAGCAAAAAGAAGCCAGGGACAGTGCCCAAGCCCCAGAACTGGCAAAAGAAAGATTAGAACCAGATGCCAATGACCCATTCCTACATTCCCAGCTACTTAGGAAGGTGAGATCAGAGGATTGCTGGATTGCTGGATAAGGACAGTCCTGAGCAGAAAATCTGAAAGATTTTAATCCCCAGTTAATCAGGGAAAGCTGGAGGTGTAACTAAAGTTGTAGTGCATCACCTATAAGCAAAAAGGTGAAGGCCTAGAGTTAAGTCTAGTTTCAGAAAGAAAAAAATAGCACAAAGGTGACCCATAAATTTGTGAGTCATTAATTGTTTAGTTTCTGGAAGGATTTTGTTTGTTCGTTTTGTTTTACATGTTTATCGGTCATTTGATTTAAAAAATAAACTGTTAACTTTTTGTCTATTTTTCTCTTTTTATTAATTCATCATTTTTAAGTGTTGGGAAAGTCAGTTTACACCAAGCTGGCTCTAGATCTTTTTTCCCTCAGTATTGGGGTGTTGATCCCTGGCTTTTGTGCTTGCTAGGCAAGTGCTGTACTGCTGAGCCACACCTCCACCCTTCTAATGCACTGGTTATTTTGAGATAAGATCTTGCTTTTTGCCTGGGCTCTCCCACCTGCACAGTGGTCCTCCTATGCATTCTGCAGCTGCTGGAATTACATTCATTATGGCCACCTATTTATTGGGTGGAGAGAGAACTCAAAATTTTTTGTACCTGGGCTGGTCTCCAGCTGTGACCCTCCCAATCTCAGTCTTCCAAGTAGCCAGGGTAACAGGTGTGAGCCACCTAGCCAAGCTTAATCTTGAAATTTCAGTGCTGGCTTCATCCCAAGGTTTGTACCAACACATCAAGCTGTAGTCATTTTTAAATATAGACGTTTAACCAATAGTTACTCTACTGTGCTATAGAAAACTGAAACTAATTTTTTCCTCTCTGTGGAACAATATTAATTTTGAACATTAATTGGTTATTATTAATGGTAGGTCACTGGTAAGACAACACCAACATCAGAGCTGAACATTTCTCCTTGGTGATGATAGTAGAAAAGAGAAAAAAAATATTTTTCACCACACTTCATCAGTTCTTTTTATTTTGTTTTGTTTTTTGCCAGTCCTGGGGCTTAAACTCAGGGCCTGAGCACTGTCCCTGGCTTCTTTTTTGCTCAAGGCTAGCACTCTGCCACCTGCGCCACAGCACCACTTCTGGCCTTTTCTGTATATGTGGTGCTGAGGAATTGAACCCAGGGCTTCATGTATATGAGGCAGGCACTCTTGCCACTAGGCCACAGTCCCAGCCCCACACTTCACCAATTCTGAACTACTTTTTTATGCCTGTGTCTGCTGGTCCTAGGACTTGAGTTCCAAGCCTGGGCACTGTCCCTAGCCATCTTTTGTCCAAGGCTAGTGCTCTCCCACTTGAGCCACAGCTCTACTTCCAGCTTTTTTCTTTTGGTAGTTTAGTGGAAATAAAAGTCTCACTTTCTTTTTTTTTTTTGCCTTTTTTTTTAATTCCAGTTTGTGTATTTATTTATTTAGCCAGTCCTGGGCCTTAAACTCAGGGTCTGAGCACTGTCTCTGACTTTTTTGCTCAAGGCTAGTACCCTGCCACTTGAGCCACAGCGCCACTTATGGCCATTTTCTATATATGTGGTGCTGAGGAATTGAACCCAGGGCTTCAAGCACTCTTGCCACTAGGCCATATTCCCAACTCGTCTCACAGACTTTCTTGCTCAAGCTAGCTTTGAACCATGATCCTCAGATCTCAGCCTACTGAGTAGCTATGATTACAGGCATGAGCCACCACCACCCAGCTGAACTGCTACTTTTTAATTAACTCTAATAAGTATGTGTAAAAGGTCTCACTTGTAATTCAAACTCTATTCCCCACCACATACATTCTTAGCTCTAGTCTGTATTTCAGAGTGCATATGTTTTTTAAAAAGACCCCTAATAATTTGACTTGTTCCTAACGCACTATAAGTTAATGGATCATAAAGCTAGGATTAGGTAGCTGGGAATGTAGCTTAGTGGTAGAGTGCTTGCCTAGCATGCATGAAGCCCTGGGTTCAATTCCTCAGTACCACATAAACAGAAAAGGCCAAAAGTGGCACTGTGACGCAAGTAGTAGAGTGTTAGCTTTGAGCAAAAGACATTCAGGACAGTGGCCAGGCCCTGAATTCAAGCTCTCTTTCCCCCCCACCCAAAAAAAAGCTAGGATTAGTACATTGTTCCTTTCTCGACTTTTTCCCTACATTTTCATAAAAATAAGTTTCCCAAACTTGCCAATAAAAAATTTAAAAACACTGAATAGCTTTTTAAAGTTTCACATCTGATAGAGGTTTGGATAATACTTGCTTTATACATTTATACAACTCTCCCAGGTGATTTTTTTTCCCTTTCTTTAACTTAAAAAAGACTAATGATGGGCTGGGGATATAGCCTAATGATGAGCTGGGGATATAGCCTAGTGGCAAGAGTGCCTGCCTCGGATACACGAGGCCCTAGGTTCGATTCCCCAGCACCACATATACAGAAAACGGCCAGAAGCACGGCGCTGTGGCTCAAGTGGCAGAGTGCTAGCCTTGAGTGGGAAGAAGCCAGGGACAGTACTCAGGCCCTGAGTCCAAGGCCCAGGACTGGCCAAAAAAAAAAAAAAAAGACTAATGATCATAGAAAACCCAGTTATCCAACAAGGGTCCAATGAAATGTTTAGTTAGTCAAAAGTAAACTGCAATTGGACCATTCCAGGGTTGCCAACATCATTCCCAGAGAAGCAACTACAAAGAGGAGCCATTAGAACTACTTTAGTTCAAAGCATTCCTGAAGTATACCCAAAGCCTCTCTTTAGCAAACCAAGAGCCCTTCACTAGGGAATAATGTAGTGTGTCAATTCAGATAACTTGTCAAGATTTGTTAACCTGAGAATATTTGAAGAATTTCCCCTTGGGAATTTTAACTTTGTCGTTTCCATTAAAACCTCAGCATTTATGTTCCCCCAAATTAATACCTCAAAGCCTCATTTCATTTAAAACCAAATGATTTATTAATCATATACTAGCTAGAATAGGGTTGCTTTAATTTGTCCTATGTAGCCCGGTCAGCCTCAACCTCACCATCCCCCAGCCTTTCCCTCCTGAATACTAGGATGACAGGCCTGTGACATCATGCTCAGCTCTGAGCCTGTAACTTTATTTATTTTTAGTTTATCTTTTATTTATTTGAAGTTTGAATTAATTAAATATCACCATTACTGCTTATTTTGTGAGAATACAGATAACAACCGAGGTTTTCTTAGCAAAGAGAAAGTGACTGAATTTCCAAATAGGTCGTGATGAACTAACCCTCTCTATAGAGCTAAGAGAGATATCTGATTTACGTTTGTTACAGATTTTAACCAACCAAAACTCCTTGAAATATAGCCAAGCATATTGTTTTATATCTAAGCCAAGTATTGATCATTGAAACTGTGAGCCTGCAAATGATTTCCAAAGTTGGAAGACAGTGAAATACATTAGTGGTTCTTATTTGGTAGTTCTGGGGTTGGAACTCAGAACCTCTTGCTTACTAGGCAAGTGCTCTACCACTTAAGCAGCATATCCAGCCCATCTTCCTTTACTGCTCTCCCTTTCTCCTGTTTCTTTCTTTCTTTCCTTTCCTCCTTGCCTCCCTTTTCTCCCTTTCTCTCCTCTCTTTCCCTCTCTGCACTTTTTTTCGGATAAGGTCTCACTATGTTACCTAGATTGGTCTTAAACTCCTTATCCTCCTTCCACAAATACTGGCATCATAGGCAAGTTCCACCATGCCAAGCCTGCCTTTGGTCCTTCAACTTCAGGCCCTAAACATTCTCATCTGCTCCACCAAGTAGTTTTCTTTTTAAAGCATTAATTAAATTATGAGTACTGTAAAAACATCTGTGGTATTTGGCTGATAGTAGATGCTTATGAAAGTAAACCAGATTTGTCTGGGTGCAATGGCTCATGCCTGTAACTACTCCAGAGGCTGTGATCTGAGGATCCAGGTCCAAAGCCAGCCACAGCAGACAAACCTGAGAAATTCTTTTTTTTTTTTTTTTTTTTTTTTTTTTTTTGCCAGTCCTGGGGCTTGGACTCAGGGCTTGAGCACTGTCCCTGGCTTCTTTTTGCTCAAGGCTAGCACTCTGCCACTTGAGCCACAGCGCCACTTCTGGCCATTTTCTGTATACATATGTGGTGCTGGGGAATCGAACCCAGGGCCTCATGTATATGAGGCAGGCACTCTTGCCACTAGGCCATATCTCCAGCCCCTGAGAAATTCTTATCTCCAGCTCATCAACTAGCCACAAGTGTTGTGGTTCAAGTGGTAGAGTACTAACATTGATTTGAAAATCTAAGCAAGACAAAAGCTGAGTTCAAGTCCAGTACTTGTGTGCACACAAATGTGCACATGCATACACAGTGTACCAAATCTGAAAATGTCATTTTTATATCTTTAAAAAATAGCTACCTACTGGGGTTTAACATAGCAAATAAGACTTTTCGTACTTTGGTCTGTTTCCCCTCAATCTCCTGTACCTATTCCTGTATCCTACAATGAGAAACAAAAACATCCCCTGAGTCTACCACCTAACATTTAAAAATATTTAAATTACACCACCTACCATTTAGAAATATATCACCACATACCCTAAGTATCCTGGAAATTCAACTTAGACAAAAACTTAGCTATCCATAGCATCTATGTTCAAAACATAAAAAATCCCCAAACTGAAAACTTCCCTACAGACCACATCAAAATTGTCTGATAGAGCTTTTACAAATTAGTATAATTCTATTTATACAACTTCTACTGACTTATTAAGCAGGCACTGATTCCAGATCTCACAAAGAATTGAGCAAGAATTATATTAAATATGTATTTTCCAAAGCCATAGAGATGTTCATTTTAAAAATAATAACACAAACTTGATGTGTTGGCTAAGAGATGTAATCCCAGATCAAGGCCAGCCCATACATAGTAAAACCCTGTCTCAAAAAAAAAACCAAAAAAACAAAATAATGTTCTAGATGTCCAAAAAATTCATACATTCTGTATTTCATGTATGAAATACACTGAAATAGGCAGACCAGATCATTAGCACCAAAGGAGTGATTTAAAATTGTGTTCTTTTGTTGGTGGTGGTCATGGGGCTTGAACTCACAGAGCGTGGGTGCTGTTCCTGAGCTCTTTTGCTCAAAGCTAGTGCTCTACCACTTTGAGCCAAGCTCCAATTCCGGTTTTCTGGTGGTTAATTGGAGAGAGTCTCACAGACTTTCCTGTCTGAGCTTGCTTTGAACTATGATCCTCAGACCTCACCCTCCTGAGTAACTAGTATTACAGGCATGAGCCACCTGCACCCAGCTAGACCTGGTTCCTAAACCAAGGCTTTCTAGCCCCAAAGAACTCCATTGTCTCATGTCACATCACAAGTTTTTTTTTTTTTTTTTTTGGCCAGTCCTGGGGCTTGGACTCAGGGCCTGAGCACTGTCCCTGGCTTCTTTTTGCTCAAGGTTAGCACTCTGCCACTTGAGCCACAGCGCCACTTCTGGCCATCTTCTGTATATGTGGTGCTGGGGAATCGAACCCAGGGCCTCATGTATATGAGGCAGGCACTCTTGCCACTAGGCCATATCCCCAGCCCCACATCACAAGTTTGATCAATTTTACTCCCCTGTAAAAGAAATTCACAGCAATCCGGTAACAATTCCACCCACCCCCCTTTTTTTGGTCATGGGGCTTGAACTCTGGGTCAGGGCACTATCTTTGAGCTCTTCAGCTCAAGGCTAGCCATCTACCACTTGAGCCACAGTGCCACTTCTGGTTTTCTGGTGGTTAGCTGGAGATAAGAGTCTCATGGACCTTCTTGCCAGGACTGGCTTTGAACCTCGATCCTCAGGTCTCAGCCTCCTGAGTAGCTAGGATTATAGGCACGAGCCACCAGTGCCTGGCTAAAAATCTCCTTTTCATTTTTATTTTTTCTTGTTTTTTGTTTTTGCCAGTCCTGGGTCTTGGACTCAGGGCCTGAGCACTGTCCCTGGCTTCTTTTTGCTCAAGGCTAGTACTCTGCCACTTGAGCCACAGTGCCACTTCTGGCCATTTTCTATATATGTGGTGCTGGGGAATTGAACCCAGGACCTCATGTATACGAGGCGAGCACTCTTGCCACTAGGCCATATCCCCAGCCCTTATTTTTATTTTTTGCCAGTCCTGGAGCTTGAATTCAGGGCTTGAGCACTGTCCTTAGCTTCTTTTTCCTCAAGGCTAGCACTCTGCCACTTGAGCCACAGAGCCACCTCTGGCTTTTTCTGTTTACGTGGTGCTGAGGAATGGAACCCAGGGCTTCATGTATTTGAGGCAAGCACTCTACCACTAGGCCATATTCCCAGCCCATTTTTTTTTAATGGGGCTGGGAATGTGGCATAGGTGAAGTGCTTACCTAGCATGCATGAAACCCTGGGTTTCATTCCTCCGCACCACATAAACAGAAAAAGCCTTATGTGGCACTGTGGTTCAGGAGGTAGAGTGCTAGCCTTGAGCAAAAGCCCAGGACAGTGCTCAGACCCTAAGTCCCAAGCCCCAGGACTGGCAAAAAGTTAAGAATCTCACGGCCTTTCCTGCCCAAGCTGGCTTTGAATCCTCAAATCTCAGCCTTCTGTGTAGATAGATTACAGGCAGAAACCATCTGGGCCTGGCTATTAGCAGGTTCTCAAATATTGCATAGCAATGTTTCAAAACGTTTTTCTTCTTAGGAAATAAACATAAATGGTCCTATATGTCCTTGTATTATGATATTCTGCATTTCCATTCTGTTCTGAATACTACTTAAAACTCCCCAAAATGCTAAGTAAAACAGAGTAGACTGTAAATAACATGTCCATTGTATTAAAGTACAATGATTATTTTTTGAAGGTATGTGGTTTTATACAAACATATATAATGACAACCTTCCCAGTTACCTAGCCCATTTCTGAAATGACAAAACACAAAATTAGGTCTTTCGGAATTCAGTGCCCATATGATTAATTTTGCTCTTTAATACTTTAAAAGTAGCTCCTAGGACTCCAGCAATTAAGAAGTAGCCAGCCTGTTTTTTAGATCCCATTTCTATTGGGGATTTTTTGCCAGTCCTGGGGCTTGAACTCAGAGCCTGAGTTCTGTCCCTGGCTGCTTTTTTGCTCAAGGCTAGCACTCTACCACTTGAGCCACAGCGTCACTTCCGGCTTTTTCTATATTTGTGGTGCTTAGGAATTGAACCCAGCACTTTATGTATACAAGGCAAGCACTTTACCACTAGGCCATATTCCCAGCCCCTCCATTTCTATTAATTTCCTTTTTTTGTCTTTTCTTTTTTGGTACTGGGGATCAAACCCAGGACATTGCACTTGCTAGGCAAGCGCTTTGCCACTGAGCTACAACCCAGCTCTCTATTACATTTCTTTTTTTTTTTGGCAGTCCTGGGCCTTGGACTCAGGGCCTGAGCACTGTCCCTGGTTTCTTCCTGCTCAAGGCTAGCACTCCGCCACTTGAGCCACAGCGCCGCTTCTGGCCGTTTTCTGTATATGTGGTGCTGGGGAATCGAACCTAGGGCCTCGTGTATCCGAGGCAGGCACTCTTGCCACTAGGCTATATCCCCAGCCCTCTCTATTACATTTCTGAGGAGTAAGGCTCTTTAGCTTTCTCCACATAAAACAGGATAATCCGCTTTTGAATTGTTATAGATTGATGTATGTATGTAACAGTTGCCCAACATGTTGGATTCCTTCCCTATTCATTTATCTAAGACTTTTACTTACTCAAGACATTTGCAATAAAAACAACACTGAGATACCACCACCTTACCCCAGTAAGAATGGCCTATATTCTAAATTCAGACAACAAATGCTGGCATGGATGTGGAAAAAGAGGAACCCTACTACACTGCTGGTGGGAATGCAAACTAGTACAACCACTCTGGAAAGAAGTCTGGAGATGGGGCTGGGAATATGGCCTAGTGGCAAGAGTGCTTGCCTTGTATACATGAAGCCCAGGGTTCAATTCCCCAGCACCACATATATAGAAAATGGCCAGAAATGGTGCTGTGGCTCAAGTGGCAGAGTGCTAGCCTTGAGCAAAAAGGAAGCCAGGGACAGTGCTTTCAAGGCCCAGAACTGGCAAAAAAAAAAAAAAAAAAAGAAAAAAGAAAAAAAATACCCTACAACAACAAAATAACATATCAATTGCAGAATAGAAAAAAGTAATGGCTGTATGAGTTTAATTACTCAGAGCAATAATGCAACAGTGTTAAAAAAAAAAAAAAAAAAGAAAATACCCTACAACCCAGCCATACAAGTCCTAGGAATCTATCCTGAACAGGATCCAGGACATTACAAAGACACCTGCACATCCATGTTCATTGCCGCACTATTCACAATAGCCGAGATATGGAAGCCCCACTACAGATGAATGGATTAAAAAACTGTGATACCTATAAATGATGGAATTTTACATTGCCATTAGAAAGGACAAAATAGTGGCATTTGCTGGAAAATAGATGGAACTAGAACGAATCATACTGACTTGAGACAAGCCAAGAACAGACAATCGGCATATGGTCTCCCTGATATGTGGGTGTTAGAATTAAAATGCAAAGAGATAGAGCAAAGTAAAAAGATCTCAAGATACCAAAACACAGTAAAAAGCAAAAAAAGGACACAGAATGAATGGAAAGCATGTGAGCTTTTTGTTTTGTTTTTTGCCAGTGCTGGGGCTTGAAGTTGGCCTGAGCACTGTCCCTGACTTCTTTTTGCTCAAGGCTAGCACTCTAGCACTTGAGCCACTGTGCCACTTCTGGCTTTTTTTCTATATATGTGGTGCTGAGGAACTGAACCCAGGGCTTCATGTATGAGGCGAGCACTTTACCACTAGGCCATATTCCTAGCCAGTGTGTGAGAATAGTAACAATAACAACAACAATAAAACAGCAGGGGGAACCATCCCTACATGGGACACTGAGGAAAGGGAACCAAGCATCTCATGGGTGGGATTGGAAAGGAGGGAATGAATGGAGGGAATGGATGTTGCTAAACAAAAGAAACATATCACCCCAAATGGATAAAGTGTCTGTATGGTTAAAGATCATAGACTTCATAAGCTAAGTAGAGTAGAACAATTTTCATCATTGTGAATGTCAAAATATATACTGTGAAATATATGTAATAACAACATCCCCAAAAATGAAATGTAAAAAAAAAAAGAAAAAAGAAATGTACTTGCCTTACATATGAAACTATAACCCCTCTATATTTCACTTTGACAATAAATTAGGAAAAACAAAAACAAAAAGACATTTGCAATTGCTGGCAATTATTTGTTTCTATAACTACCTTTCATGACCTGCTTTACTGAGTATTAACCTGAAAAACTTAAATGGCTCTCTGGTATTTTTTTCAAAGACTATCTTCAGCTTAATGCTATATTTAGTGTCAGATATTCTCATTTAACATAATCTAGGATACGTTAACTACTTCTACATTTTTGTGTCAGACATTTAGGAGCAAATCTCTAATTCTACCTATGTGAAATGTATCTCTACAGAAGATAAGCCTTTTAAGTTTCAGGATTGAAGGGGATTAGGTTATCTTGGTGCTATGAGCTGAAGTTTATGTTCCATAATATTTCTATGTTGAAGCGCTACCCCCATGTGATGGTATTAGAAGGCAGACCCTCATGAAGGTAGGACTTGTGCCCTTACAAGAAGAAAGATGACAGCTCTCTCCTCAAGCATGCACAGAGAGAAGACCATTAAAAAAACACAGCCAGCAGTCCCTCACCAAATCCAATCATATTAACACCTTGATCCTCTATGTCCAAGACTCCACAACTATCAGAACTGCAAGAAACTCATTACTTACGCCATTATGGCATAATATAGCAGCCTGCACATATTAAGGCACTTGGATTTTTTCAAGGCAACTAGGTATGTAAATTTCTATTAACTTTCATTTAAAATCAAAATCTTTACAACTGAGACTCCACTGCCTCCTGAAATGGAGTTTGAACTCAGTCTTGTGCTTGCTATACAAGTGCTCTACTGTATTAGTCACACATGTAGCCCTGAGCTTTTTGTGTGTTTTGCAGTGCTGAGGATTAAAATGAGGACCTAGCACACATTAGTCAAGCACTTCTATCACTGAGCTACATCCCCAGCCTTGCCATTTCTTAATGAACAAGAGACTTTCTTTCCCACAAAGACTGATGAGACAATGGAATGAGACACATACACTTATATTTTGTTCATGAGAACTCTATATTTTATGCCAGATATATAGGTTCAGTGTGTTAAGACATACCTTGGGGAAAATATGGCTACTTTCACAAAGTTATAAGCTTTCTTTTTCATATAAAATTCAGCGTTTACTAGATGTTTCTGATCCCCAAAATAACAGTATTAGGATGTGCCTCCTTTTAGACTTTAAATAACCATGTAATAAAATAGCATCAATAGGTCCAAAGCTGAAACACAGAGTTTGTATGTATTTCTTTCCAACATAAAGGAGAGAAATGGTTTATTTCTTTTGGTGCGGCTATGATTCAAAAACTGTACCAGGGCAACCTTAGTAAATTAGCATAAGTGCCACAGAATATTTTAAAGTTTTAAAGAAACATAACACCTGTTGGAAACCACAAGAACTACTAATTCGAGGTAGTTTATATTTTCAACATTACATAACATATTCCTCCTTGTAATAACAGTATTATCTTTATAAAACTTGCAGCAGTTTGATGAAAAGTACTGTGCAAGAATAGTGGAACAGGAAGTTATATTCATTTGAAACATTATGCAGTGTCCACAGTTACTAGTAGTGCTGAAGTAAATTCTTAAGTTGCTTGGACCTAACTTTAATAAACAAAATGACAGATAACTCCTTTTGGCCTAGGTATGCTGTGAAAAAATTACAGACACTGAAGAGTGTCATGGGCTGAGAAAAATCTGAGAATATCTGTGGAATTGGCAAGAAAAATACAAAACAAGTCATTTAGGTTTTCTCTTTCTACCTAGAAATGGTCTAAATAAATAAGTCATATAAAAAGGGGAAAAATATATACAAACATACATACAAAGTTTGGATTTTTATTGAAATCTCGTTAAGTATCAAACAAAATCTGCTTTCTTCAGATAAAAATATTCTCTCAGATGTCTCCAGATATAACTGGCTAAGTCTAAATTGGTCCTTCAATGTCTTAGTATTTTTTCCTTGTGAAATGTTCATATACACTTAGTGTGTTCCCCAAAGCATTTTTATCGTGTAAAGGACCGTACATGACGACCTCTGCCACTGCCACCACTAACAAACTTTCCTCTTGAGCCTCCACTGCCACTATTTGCACTAGCCCAGGAAGGTCCAAGCCCCCCACGGCCTCTAGAAGCACGATCCCGAGGACTTGGGCGGTATCCTGTTTTAAAAGAAAAAGAAAAATTTTAGTTCTACCATCCTTTCTTCTCCCATTGCTTAAATATCAATGTTAAGGCAACAATCACATAAAAGAATTATTCTGTGTCACAAAAAAACTCACATAAAAGCTCTATGAATGTGGCAAGGACTGTCAAATTGTATAACCTATGTTATCTATTTTTGTGCTGGTAAGGGGCTTGAACTCAGGGCCTAAGCACCCTAACACTTGGGCCACCGTTCCACTTGCAGCTTTTTGGTGGTTAACTGGAGATAAGAGTTGCATGGACTTGCCACTCCTGGCTGGCTTCAAACCATGATCCTCAGATCTCAGCCTCCCAAGTAGCTAGGATTATAAGTGTGAGCCACTGGCACCCAGCTGAACTGCATACTTGAAATAGATCACCTATATGATATATAAAAGAATATGCCAAATTAAACTGATACTGCAAAAATGAAAATTTAAAACTGTAGCTACTTCTGATGAAAATCCTCAACTTGATAATGATGTTAAAACAGAAAAAAAAAAGATTATGCACTTATACAATAAGTCAAACCAGAATATACCTTTGGTATGAATGTATATGACATTCAACAATTTGAAAAGAAGGAATTCATTTCCCCTTTCCCAGCAGAATCAAGTAGGGAAGATACATACCTGTAGAACTAAGTGGTCGTAATGGAGGAAGAGGGCCCCTATTAAAATTGCTCTGGCCTCCACGACTTTCATTGTAATTTCCTCGAGGAGTATTCTGAGCACTCCAACTGGAGCCTCTTGTTCCCTCTCGACGACTATAATTTCCTAAACACAAAACAAAACAACACAATCAAAATGTATTTTTCTCTCAACTGTTCATCTTTTTTTTTTTTTTTTTTTTTTTTTTTTTTGCCAGTCCTGGGCCCTGAACTCTTGCCACTAGGTCATATTCCCAGCCCCTTTTCTTTTCTTTTTTTTGACCTTGGTTCTGGCTATATAACAGCCCAGGTAGACTTCAAACTTGCAATATTCCTGCCTCTACTGCTCAAACACTGAAATTACAAGCATGTAACTATTAACCCATGAATAGCAGTTGAATTAAGGAATATCACATAGGTTTTCGTTAGTTTTCAAAAGTAATAAAAAAAGAAGTCAAAATTCTGCAGATGGCAGCAGTACTGATAGAATGAGAAGGTGGTTAAAAGCAGAGGTCAGGGCTGGGAATATGGCCTAGTGGTAAAGTGCTTGCCTCATATACATGAAGCCCTGGGTTCAATTCCTTAGCACCACATATATAGAACAAACCGGAAGTGGCACTGTGGCTCAAGTGGTAGAGTGCTAGCCTTGAGCAAAAAGAAGCCAGGGACAGCTGAGGCCCTGAGTTCAAGCCCCAGGACTGTCAAAAACAAAATAAAATAAAACAAAAAGAGCAGAGGCCACCATCGTTTCCATACCCTTTCTGCCACTTATATTTATGTGATCTGATCAACTGAGTAACAATATTCTCTTTGTTAAACCAGGTTATCTATGTTATAGGGTTGGTATGAAGATACAATATGTAGTGCTTATAACTGTTCTTGACATCCCTGTATGTGTTTACCATTAATATAGATTCCTATTTTCTTCCACACACATCTACCTAAATGAGCAGGAATAAAAACATGTCATCTATCCACTAGTAAAGAGCAATTTCTAAAACTGGTCATGGTAATCCTATCACTTGGAAAGTTGGTGTAGAAGGATTGCAAGGTCAAGGCTGCGTTAGGCCACATATCTAGACCTTGTTTGAAAATAAAGACAACAGGTAAAGGAAACAAGGGTGTATTAAACAGAATAATCTTTCTTTTTTTTTTTTTGCCAGTCCTGGGGCTTGGTCTCAGGGTCTGAGCACTGTTCCTGGCTTCTTTTTACTCAAGGCTAGCACTGCCACTTGAGCCACAGCGCCACTTCTGGCCATTTTCTATATATGTGGTGCTGAGGAATTGAACCCAGGGCTTCATGTATACGAGGCGAGCACTCTTGCCACTAGGCCATATCCCCAGCCCCTAAACAGAATAATCTTAAGGAAACTGATGAGAAGTTCAATTGTAAAAATAATCTATGGCTACTACTCAGAACAAATTTTCAATATAAAAAGGAAAATAATTTGTAAAATGTTTTTTGAAACTCATCACTAAAAGCACAACATAGCAAAAGCTAATAACTAAAAAAGGATGATAGGGTTTTGTTTCTTTGCTATTATTTTCCTATCCAGCAGAGCACACTCAACAAATAGTACTAGTAGTCTAGATGCAGCTCAACTTTAAACACAAAAACTGCTTTCTCTGTATCACCCTATATCTGAATCACAAGTTATAAAATTCCAATATTCTAACCCACTAGGAAACATACATAATATAGTTACCTTTTGAAGCAGGTGGTGTGAAAAACCTATTCTGACTATGAAAAGCACCTCGTCCTCCTCGATTCCCTGAAAATCCACCACGGGAAGAAATCTTCTGTGATACTTTGAGTGGCCGTTTGGGTGGAGGTATTCCATCTTGAGGGACCACTTCTTTACTTTCAGCTGCAACAAAGTCATCCACATGCATAGATGGTGGTCTACTTGTGTTCTGTTTTCGCTGACGAAAAATATCATGGGGTCGTATTCCCTGTCCAAAGCCTCCCCTGCCCCTTCCTCTCGGTGGTGGTACAACATGAGCTCGTTTGGCAGGTTCAATGTATTCAGATTTTCCACTATAAAAACAAAAATACTATTAAAAAATGTTCTTTCTTCTATTTTTGATAATGTATTAAGCCAACAAATGCAATATTAAAAATTAAGTTTTCTTATTCCAGTTCTGTAAAATTTGCAAGTTTTCTTACTTCTAGAGAAAAATAACACATACCTAAAGAATGGTGCTCATATTTTATTGGTAAATATAACATTTTTGTGGACTAGGAATATGGCCTAATGGTAGCGTGCTTGCCTCCTACACATGAAACCCTGTGTTCAATTCCTCAGCACCACATATACAGAAAAGGGCAGAAGTGGCGCATGGCTCAAGTGGTAGAGTGCTAGCCTTGAGCAAAAAGAAGCCAGGGACAGTGCTCAGGCCCTGAGTTCAAGGCCCAGGACTGGCAAAAAAAAATAACAACAACAACATTATTTTTGTGTGTGCTGATAACAGGGCTTGAACTTAAGGCCTCATGTCCTTTATCATTTTTTTTTCTCAAAGCTGCCAATGTAATACTTGATCTACACCTCCATCCCAGCTTTCCATATTTGCTGATTAACTGAAGAGTCTCTCAGACTTTTCTGCCCAGGCTGGATTTGAACAGTGATCCTCACATCTCAAATGTCTGAGTAGCTAGGATTACAAGCATGAGCCACCCAGAGCCTGGCACAAATGACAAAGTTTAAAAGCAATCTGAACTGGGAACCTAGGTGGTAGTGGTGGCGGTTCACACCTATAAAGCTAGCTATTCAAGAGGCTAATATCTAAGAATCATGGTTTGAAGCCAGCTCAAGAAGGAAAGTCTGTCAGGCTCTTTCCTCCAAGTGACCACCCAAAAGCTGGAAGTGGGTTGTGGCTCAAGCGATAGAATGCTAGCCTTGAGCAAAATGCTTAAGGACAGCACCCAGGCCCTAAGTTCAAGCCCAATGACCAGCACAGAGAGACAGCTAGACACAGAGAGAGAGACACACACACACACATGCACAAGCAATCTGGTACACTAGTTCAAACCTTCTAAATTCTCATAAATAACAGGCTGGGAGTAGATTCGTGGTAGAGCAATGATTAGCAAGTGCAATGATTTGAGTTCAATCCCCCACACCAACGGAAAAGAAAAGAAATAGCAAATACACAATGCTCAAGGTTAGCACAAGTGCACACCTTGAGCAAAAAAGCTCAGGAACAATGCCATGAGTTCAAGTCCCAAGACCAGTACCAAAAAAAAAAAAAAAAAAAAAGATTCAAATGCTATTTTGGGGCTGATATGTTGGTATGATTCAAATTCATCTGCTGTCTAGCAGACACTAGAGAGTTATTTGTGTGTCACTGGGTGCTGGTGGCTCATACCTGTAATCTTAGCTACTAAGGAGGCTGAGACCTGAGGATCTTAGTTCAAAGCCTGGCCTGGCTTTGGCAATGCTAGTCTGGAGCAAAAGAGCTTAGGGACAGTGAGCGCCCAGGCGGAGTTCAAGCCACATGACAAACCCCTCCACGCAAAAAAGAGTCATGTGTCTATCTTAGATTAAAATAAGACCTTCGTGGAATGACTTTTACCTTGAAGTTATAAAGGTCTCATGCTTATGCTTCCCAAGTTTGAATCCTTTAGTAGTCTTGGTTCTCCCTGGAGATGATGGTTCTGACAAAAATGAGCGCTCTAATTCTGAATGCAAATCAAAGTCACTACAGCATTTCTCAGATAGCTCAATCAAGTCAACCTTCACCTACAGTCATAAAAAGAGATACATCTTAAGTATAGTTGTAAATAAAACATTTCACTATAAAATTATAAATTATATGTAACTTTCATGGTGGATAAATTATAAACCTACTTCTCTCAGTCTTTTTTCAGAAAATAAGATCATTGACAGTTAACAAAAACAAAAATACCTTATGAATTCGGCCATTTATTTTTGGTGGCATGACTGAAAAGCAGACCTATAAATCCAGAAGACTTCTATTGCCTTACAGGAGGATTCAAGACTTTTCTCTACATATTAATAATGTGGTAACTCCAGAAATTTTCAGAAAGTATCTGAAAGTAAGCCAGGAACAGGTGCCTCATGCTTTTAATTCTAGCTCAGGAGGCAGATTATCTTAGAATCTTGGTTTGAAGCCAGCCTAGGCAGAAACGTCTCTGAGACTCTTATCTGTGAAACTTTTTTTTTTCTTGGCCAATCCTGGGCCTTGAACTCAGGGCCTGAGCACTGTCCCTGGCTTCTTTTTGCTCAAGGCTAGCATGCTGCCACTTGAGCCACAGCGCCACTTCTGGCCGTTTTCTATATATGTGGTGCTGAGGAATCGAACGCAGGGCTTCATGTGCCTGAGCCAAGCACTCTTGGCACTAGGCCATACTCCCAGCCCCTCTGAAACTCTTGTAAGAGTTTTTGGCAAAAAAACAGAATAGAGGTGTGGCTCAAGTGGTAGAGTGCCAGCTTTGAAGAAAGCTAAGAAAGAGTAAGAGGCTCTGAGTTCAAAATATAATCTAAAAATAATACATCCTTTTTTAGTCATTCATTTTTCTAAAGATTTAGCAACATTTTATTCATTTACTGCTATTCTAAACAAACCTTTGTTGTTGTTGTTTTCCCATTGGCATCCAGCTTATAAATGACTTTTTAAAAGGGAAAGTAGCAACTAAATAAATATATATATACTTTTTTTTTTTTCATTAACTCATAAGATGTGGCTAGCCAGGCACTGGTGGCTCACAACTATAATCTCAGCTACTTAGAAGTTGAGGCCTAAGGATTTTGCAGTTCAAAGTCAGCCAGAGAGGACAAATCCTGAAGATTCTTATCTTCGATTAACCACCAAACACCAAAAGTGGAGAAGTGGCTCAAGTGATAGAGTGCTAGTCATGGGTGAAAAGGCCGGACAAGAGTTCAAGGCTCTGAGTTCAGGCCCAATTCTACAACCAGCATAAAAAAAGAAGGGAGGGAAAAAGACATGGCTAAAATCATCTGCCATAATACACCTCCAGGATGTAAAAAACACAGCAGTAAATTTAAAATCTGGTTGCCAGCCACCTACCATCTCAGAGACCTTGTAAATGTAAGTGTTTACAGAAAGAACTGGTTGTAGAATCCAACCTTCATTGAACTAGACTCAATTTATTTGGAATGTACAACATTGCTTGCAGAAATTAATTTGAAGGTCTTCTTAAGATATTAAACAGAACTTTTCAAGTTATTTAGCACATTAAAAAATTAAATCTGGAAAAATCTTTAACTACACTTACTGATTTAGCCTTATGTTTAAAATTTCAATTCCCATTCATATGAAAACAAGATGAATTCTTTATATGTTCCCAAACTGAAAGCAGATACCACCATCATTTCTCTCCTTAAACCCAATATAAGAACTGAACTGCTTGTGCAAAAATGTGGGTTTTTTCCCAAAAAAATAATAATCTTAAATTACAAAGATGAAAAGGAAACAAAGAACCAGGCACTGGTGGCGAACATCAGTAATCTAGCTACTTAGGTAGCTGAAATCTAAGGATCTTGGTTCAAAGCCAGCCTGGGCAGTAAAGTCGATGAGACTCCTTATCTCCAATTAACCACCAAAGAAGCTGGAAGTAGAGCTGTGGCACAAGTGTTACAGCATTACCTTGAGCAGAAAAGCTTAGGGACAGGACCCAGGCCCTGAGTTCAAGCCCAGGACCTGAACAAAAAAAGAAAGAGAGAGGGGAGAGGGGGGGAGGGGAGGGGAGGGGAGGGGAGGGGGAAGGGGAGGAAAGGAAGGAAGGAAGGAAGGGAAGGAAGGGAGGGAGAGAGGGAGAGAGAGAGGGAGGGAGGGAGGGAGGGAGGGAGGGAGGAAGGAAGGAAGGAAGGAAGGAAGGAAGGAAGGAAGGAAGGAAGGAAGGAAAGAGCCAAGAACTATAAAAACTTAAGGCTCTATACTGGGTACCTGGGCTGGGAATATGGCCTAGTGGCAAGAGTGCTTGACTCGTATACATGAAGCCCTGGGTTCGATTCCCCAGCACCACATATATATAGAAAATGGCCAGAGGTGGCGCTGTGGCTCAAGTGGCAGAGTGCTAGCCTTGAGCAAAAAGAAGCCAGGGACGGTGCTCAGGCCCTGAGTTCAAGGTCCAGGACTGGCAAAAAAAAAAAAAAAAAAAAAAAAAAAGAGTATCTATACTGGGTACCTGTGGCTCACACCTATAATCCTGGCTTAAAGCCAGGATTGAGTGCTAGCCCAGAGCAAAAAGCTAAAAAAAAACAGAGCCCAGGCTGTGAGTTCAAGTCCAGGACTGGGACAAAAAAAATCAATTAAAAAAAAAAAAAACTGGGGCTGGGAATGTGGCTTAGCAGTAGCGTGCTTGCCTAATATGCATGAATCCCTGGGTTTGATTACCAAGCATCACATGAACAGAAAAAGCCAGAATTGGTGCTGTGGCTCAAGTAATATAGTGCTAGCCTTGAGCAAAAAGAAGCCAGGGACAGTGCTCAGGCCCTGAGTACCAAGCCCCAGGATTGGGGGAGGGGGGGTGAGAATCCAGTTCAAGATGTTGCTAAATGAGTAACTGCATAAAAACAATTTACTTGGGGCTGGGAATACAGCCCAATGGCAAGAGTGCTTGCCTTGTATACATGAAGTCCTGGGTTCGATTCCCCAGCTCCACATATATAGAAAACGGCCAGAGGGGGCACTGTGGCTCAAGTGGTAGAGTGCTAGCCTTGAGCAAAAAGAAGCCAAGGATAGTGCTCAGGCCCTGAGTCCAAGGCCCAGGACTGGCAAAAAAAGAAAAAGAAAAAGAAAAAAAATTACTTGTCCCAAGTGTGCCTTAACCATCATTTAAGCATGCAAACTACTGGAATGTTAACACAAACAGGAACAGACAAATATCAGTAACTTTTTAAAAAGTTTAGTAAAAAGGTCCTTTATACCAAATCCAGATCTGTTTCAATTTCTTCAGCCTGAAATGGAGTGAAGTACATAGACTTCAACTGATCATCCATAACATCAGCTAGCACGTATGCAGTCCTACAACATGAAAAATATTTGCTGAAAAGCACAACTCCAAATGTATTAGTTTACATTCTAAGTAAAATCTATAGAAGGAATAACCTAAAATATTATCCAACAAACATTACTAAAATTAGCACTAAATAGATTCCTTTGAAAAGTTATTCAACCCCTTGTACAACTACTTAAAGAAAAAAAAATTTTAATTAAAAATTTTAAAAACTTCCAAGAATCAGACACCCTTAGCTTGAGGGTGTTGCTAAAGTGGTAGAGGGTTTGCCTACCATAGTCAAAGCTCTGGATTCAATCCCCAGTACCACCAAAAAGAATAAAAAAGATATCCTTAAAAAACAATTACCTGAAAAATAACTGAGTTTATTTAAAAAATACCAAATTTACTGTACTGTACTAACCTGTACAGAAACTGTCCAAATTTCAAAATTCTGACACATTAAATGGCATTAGGGCTTCAGTGCTCCAAAGATTAAGGTATCTATCTATCTACTACTAACCCAAGGAGTAATGAAGCTCAGGCTCTTAAGAAAACAAACAGCAGAAGAATATGTATTCCAGGCTGTACAGGACCTGAAAGCCTAGCATATGAGAGCCTAGCATTTTTACTATCTCACACTTCACAAAAAGAGTTTGCAGCCATCCCATACTATCTACTCAAAGAGAAAATACGACTTATATTTACCTATTGTTAAACAAATTCTGAAGAGATTCTGGAGCTGAAAGTATTGGTTCTACATCCTGGTCACTGAGAGGTAAGGGGTCACCTGATGACTCTAGCATCTGCTTAAGTCCAACTACATTGTCCAACAAAGAATCCAGATTGTCATCGTCTTTTGAATGTTCCTAGATATAAATAAAAACAGGATAAGAAGATGCAAATAAAACTTTTAACACTTCTGACCATAATCTACTGATTCACTATAAGACTAAAAACTATGGAATATCAAGAAATTATCAACATAAAGTTAAGCATAATAAAATAAAACAAGCACCAAAATCCTTGTTATTTTATTTCTAGACAATGGCAGTGGGGGACTCTTGTCCATGGAACAGACAATTCAAAAGTACTGCCTTTGTTTACTTCTTAAGATCCATAACAGTATGGAGATTTTATTGGAAATTACCAACTCAATGAGTTATTTGGAATGGTATAAATACTCAATTAAGGGTTCTATTATTTTTAAAAAGTGACTACGAAAAATTTGTACTAATCAAACTGAAAAGAAAATATGCCTCAGGAATGCTGTTTTTATTTTGTTTTTGTTATTCTTTTTTTTACCAAAACAAGCTTCTCTAGTTCAAGGAACAAATTTTCTGGACTGTCTTCTTTGCTTTGTAGAAGCTGTTTTAACTCTGCAGCATTAATACTCATCGTCCGTGATGGATGAGCTCCATCTACTTCCATGAGACCACTATCATCTCCACAACATCCCTGTAAATGTCACACATAAGTTAAATTTGAGAGCAGAAAATTTTGCAAAGATGCTTCCAAACTTATTTAGATATTTAAGCCATTTGCTGCCACCTTCCCCTCAATGTTATGGTTTTACATCAGTACAAATGGCTAGATTTTAGGAGGAATTAGCTGAAACCTGAAATAAGTTTTCTTTAAGCAAAATTCACAAAACAAACAGGTAAACACATATACTCAATCTACTAGCAGCAAGATTTCTCAAAAAAAAAAATTTCAGTGTCAAACACATTGGTACTTGTAAGACAGACAGCATATTGACTGATGCTCTGGAGCCAATAAAATTCCTGTTTTAAGAAAGAACTATAAAAACATGAAATTATATTTCTGGAAATAAGTGAACAATTAAAACAGTAACTATCACACTTACGACAGTATTCTGTGATACAACCCAAGTATTTTCTTCTCTAAAATCACTCATACTGTCACATATGAAATGACTTACAGTATACATATCATTTATGGTACAGCCTAATTTTAAATGACCTAAAAATTAATATGACCTACTTAATTAAGCTCATACAGAAAAAATATACACATCAATCTAGATGCAGGATAATTTGTCTTATAACTGTTAAAATGTCAATGAAGGATAAATAAAACTTATTCTTAACAAAATCTCACTAGCCAGGCGTCGGTGGCTCATGCTTGTAATCTTAGCAATTCAGGAGATCTGAGGATCAAAATCATGGTTTGTAACCAGCCCAGGCAAGAAAGTCCATGAGACACTCTTATCTCCAACTACCTACCAAAAAAAGCCAGAATTGGAGCTGTGGTTCAAGTGATAGAGCACTAGACTAGAGAAAAAAAACAAACTCAGGAACAGCACCCAGCCCTGAGTTCAAGCCCCAGGACAGACCAAAACAAAAATCTCACATTGATACAATGAAGCACACTTGCTCTTTTCAGAAAACATTAGGCTTAATAAGTGACTCACAATGTGTTAGGAAAAGGGTACACAGTTTCAACAAGAAATTAAATAAGGGCTGGGGATATGGCCTAGTGGCAAGAGTGCCTGCCTCATATACATGAGGCCCTGGGTTCGATTCCCCAGCGCCACATATACAGAAAATGGCCAGAAGGGGCTCTGTGGCTCAAGTGGCAGAGTGCTAGCCTTGAGCAAGAAGAAGCCAGGGACAGTGCTCAGGCCCTGAGTCCAGTCCCCAGGACTGGCCAAAAAAAAAAAAAAAAAGAAAAGAAAAGAAAAGAAATTAAATAAAATTTGGCTGGGAATATAGCCTAGTGGTAAAAGTGCTTGCCTCATATACATGAAGCCCTGGGTTCAATTCCTCAGCACCACATATATAGAAAAAGCCAGACGTGGTGCTGTGGCTCAAGTGGTAGAGGGCTACCCTTGAGGAAAAAAAAAAAAAGCCAGAGACAGTGCTCAGGCCCCGAGTTCAAGCCTCAGGACTGGCAAAAAAAAAAGCAAAAAATAAATAAATAAATTTTTTAAAATTAAATCTGTAAGGGTTATATTTACTCTGTATAGATAGAGGGATAGACTGATAAACTTGTCTAGCCTATGCTTTACTTAAAAACAATAATAAAGCTGTGCCTAGTGGCTCAAGCCTGTAATCCAAGCTTATCAATAGACTGAGATCTGAGGATTGTAGTTCAAACTCAGCTAGAGCTGGAAAGTGCATGAGACTCTCATCTCCTGTTAGCCAAAAGTACTGCTGTGGTTTCAAGTGGTACAGCACTAAACTTGAGCAAAAAAAAAAAAATGCTGAGGGACAAAGCCCAGGACCAAAGTTCAAGCCCTAGGACTGGCAGCAAAAAATGAATAAAAATAATAGTAATAATAATGATAATAATGTGGGCACCAGTGACTTACACCTATAATCCTAGCTACTCAGAAGGCTGACATCTAAGGATCACAGTTCAAAGCCAACCTGGGCAGGAAAGTCTGTCAAACTCTTATCCTCCAATTAACCACCAAAATGCCAGAAGTGTCTGTGGCTCAAGTTGCTCAGTGCTAGCCTTGGGCAGAAAAGCTCAGAGACCACACCCTAGCCCCGAGTTCAAGGCCCAAGACTGGCACAAAAATATAAATAAATAAAGTAAGTAAACGAGTTGAAAACAAAGTGTAAGCTAGATCTAAACTATACCAGGGCATGATAAATTATACAGAACTCTGGGCATTCACACACAGGGAGACCAAAGAAGGATCTTAGAGGAGGAACCCAAAGGCATAAGTCTCTGAACATGTAAAAAACTATCAAACCAATTCCAGAAAATAAAAACATGAGTTTTTGTGGTGGTGGTAGCAGTAGTGGTGGTCATGTTTGTTCTTACTTTTTGTTGTTTTGTTTTGTTCTTTCTTCTGTCTTTTGGGAAGGCAATGGGTACAGAAATGAAGAAAAGACAGATGAACGAATGCAGTAGATACTATATAGATCAGTAGATAGTATATAGAAAATGAACTATGCAACTTGTGCATAGGGACAGGAGGGGAAAACTAGGGGAAAGAGAAGGGTGGCATTATCCAAAAAGAACTGTACTCATTACCTGAAATGGCAACCCTTCTGTACAACTTAATGATAATGTGTGTGTGTGTACTTTTAAAAAGTATACCACCTGTAATCTTAGCTACTCAGGAGGCTGAGACCTGGGGGATCAAGGTTTGAGGCAAACCTAGAAAGCAAAGACCTGGATACTCTACCATAAAAAAGCAAGACTAGAGGCATGGCTCAAATGGTCCAGTGCTAGCTGAGCAATTAAGTAAAAATTAGCACCAAAGGCTCTCAGTACAACCCCAGTACCACATCCACTTAAAAAAAATTTTTTTTAAAGTATACTGACAGGAACAGAAATACAACACTTCTGCTTATAGGTATTATCCCCTAAAGGCTGATAAGATTCTGATAAGATTCATACCTAAAAGTTCACATACTCAGGGCTGGGGATATGGCCTAGTGGCAAGAGTGCTTGCCTTGTATACATGAAGCCCTGGGTTCAATTCCCCAGCACCACATATATAGAAAACGGCCAGAAGTGGAGCTGTGGCTCAAGTGGCAGAGTGCTAGCCTTGAGCAAAAAGAAACCAGGGACAGTGCTCAGGCCCTGAGTCCAAGGCCCAGGACTGGCAAAAAAAAAAAAAAAAAAGTTCACATACTCTATGTTAATAGATGACAAGTTACCAAGTCTTAAGACTTCTCTTGTCCTTCCTAGTTATTCATGCTACTTTCTCCAAAAGATAGCAAGTTCAGTTTAATTGAACCAGAAATACAGTAATTAGTATTTTTAAAGCTCACAGAAAGTGTACCAAAATCAAGTTTGAAAACAAATCAATTTTAAAATAAGAGACAGAGCTGAGTTGATGCTTATAATCCTAGCTACTCAGGAGGCTGAAAGATTTGTTTATTTATTTTATTTATTTATTTATTTTTGGCCAGTCCTAGGCCGTGAACTCAGGGCCTGAGCACTGTCCCTGGCTTCTTTTTGCTCAAGGCTAGCACTCTGCCACTTAAGCCACAGCGCCACTTCTGGCCATTTTCTGTATATGTGGTGCTGAGGAATTGAACCCAGGGCCTCATGTATACGAGGCAAGCACTCTTGCCACTAGGCCATATTCCCAGCCCAAGATTTCAGTTTAGATGCCATATCTGAGTGATTCTTTTCTCTAATTAACCAGCAAGAAGCTGAAACTGGAAACTGTTTCAGCTTTAAGCAAAAAAAGCCCAAAGCCCAAGCCTCTGTACAGGAACAAAACAAGTAATAAAACAAAAAGAGAGAGAGGCCCCAAATAGGTTTGTTTAGTGATTAACTCTAAATTCTATCACAAAAATAATCACAATTCTTTCCAATCTCTTCCAGAAGACAGAGCACAGGAAATATTTCCTAATTCATTCTATGAGGAAAACATTACCTTAATACAGTCAGGCAACACAGAAGGAAATCTTTTTTTTTTTTTTTTTGGCCAGTCCTGGGCCTTGGACTCAGGGCCTGAGCACTGTCCCTGGCTTCTTCCCGCTCAAGGCTAGCACTCTGCCACTTGAGCCACAGCGCCGCTTCTGGCCGTTTTCTGTATATGTGGTGCTGGGGAATCGAACCTAGGGCCTCGTGTATCCGAGGCAGGCACTCTTGCCACTAGGCTATATCCCCAGCCCACAGAAGGAAATCTTGGTCAACAACATACAGATGTGAAACAGTGTACCATAAAATTATCTAGTGAACCTGAATCATTTCAATGGCCTTCTGATGTTATAGCCATTACAACCCTGTTACAATTGCCCACAGTATTCAATCTAGTAACATGTTGCACATGTTTGTGGCAAGGAGCAATAAGTGGTGTCACAAAGCTTAGATACATACTGGGCTATACCATTTAGATTTATATAAGTACACTCAGTGATGTTCATATAGCAGTTAAATCACTTAGCATTTCTCAGAATGTTATCCTGTCATTAAGAAGCCCGTTACATTTTAAAGTTATCTTCAATAGTTACACAAAGGAGTTTCAATTAACATGTCCATTAATGTGTATAGGCATGTTAAATTGGAATGCATCTTGATCAGAATCACCTCTTCTATCATTCCCTCATCCACAAATCTCAAGTTCCCAAGTTCCATTTTCATGTATGATTGTATTTCCCACCATTATTCCTCCCATTTATATTGCCGCTTCCTAGTAACTAGCCTATACACCCCTACAGTCAAGACAGATGAGGCATACGGCTTTATTAAAACCAGAGAAACACATTACAAGAAAACAAAAGCCAAGTACTGGTAGCTCATGCCTATAATCCTAGCTACTCAGGAGGCTAAGATTTGATGATCTCAGTTCAATGCCAGCCCAGGGAGGGAAGTCCATGGGACTCATCTCCAGTTAGCCACAAAAATCAAAAGTAGAGCTGTGGCTCAAGTGGCAGAGCAGTTGCCTTGAGGATGAAAATCTAAGACAGAGAGGCCAGGCCCTGAGTTCAGGCCCCAGGATGGCACCAAAAAAAAAAAAAATTATCTTCAACAAAACATTAATCAAATGCAGCAACACATAAAAAGACCTATGTACCATAGCCACGGCCCAGTGGCTCATGCCTCTTATCCTAGCCACTCGAAGGCTAAGATAAACTGGATCTAGGTTTGAAACTAAATTCACTCAACTACATCTCCAAAAGAGCCAGCAAAAAAGCAGGGTTTGGTGGCTCACACTGTAATCATAGCTACTCAAGAGGCTGAGATCTGAGGATTACAGTTTGAAGGCAGACCCAGACAGGAAAGTCTGTGAGACTTTATCTCCAATAAAATACTTATTGGAGACTTTAACTCCAATAATCTACTCAGAAATGGCCTTTTATTCGGGGGGCGGGGGGGGGGGTGAAGGGGCAGTCCTAGGGCTTGAACTCTGGGCCTGGGCTCTCTCTCTGAACTTTTTGCTCAAGGCTAGCGCTCTACCACTTGAGCCACAGTGCCACTTCCCGATTTTTCTGTTTATGTGGTACTGAGCATTGTGTATGCTAGGCAAGCACTCTACCACTAAGCCACATTCTCAGCCCAAACAAGGTTTTTGATATATGGCTCAAGTGGTAGAGTGCCAGCCTAGCAAGCCCTCAGTTCAAACCCCAGTACTGCCAAAAAAAAAAAAAAAAAGCAACCTGTGGGCACCAGTGGCTCAAGCCTACTATCATAGTTACTCAGGAAGCTGAGATATAAGGATGGAAGTTTGAAGCTAGCCCAGACAAATCTGAGATATTCTTACCTCCAATTAACCAGCAAAAAAAAAAAACAAAACTGTAAGTAGTAGAGGCAGAGCTCAACTGGTAGAGTGTCAACCATGAGCAAAAAAAAACAAAAAACAAAAAAACAAAACAAAAAAAACTAGCAAAAATGATAGTCCCTGAGTTCAAGACCTGTTACTGGTACAAATACATACCACAGCCAAGTAAGATGTATCCCAAGGGTAGGCAAGGATGAGTGAACATCCTAAAATAAGTTACATGGTATCAAGAAGGGCCCCTGTAGCTCATGCCTGTAATCCTGGCTAGTCAGGAGGCTGAGATGTGAGGATTGTGGTTCAAAGCCAGCTCTGGCAGAAAGTCCCTGAGACTTATCTCCAAAAAACTACTCAAAAAAGCTGGAGGTGATGCTCAAGTGACAGAGTGCTACCCTTGAGCAAAAGAAGCTCTAGGACAGCACCCAGGCCTTGAGTTCAAGTCCCATGGCCACTACCAACAAAAATTACATGCTATTATATCAGTTGCATCATATCATAGGGCTAAAGAAAAAAAAAACAATCCAATCATTTAGTAAAACCCAAATAAGCAAACTAGAGACAAGGATCAAATACATACAGATATCCTAGGTAATATAAAAAGACATACATGGAAACAAAAGAAACAGACTAAGAGGAAGATATAATAATGTCTTTAAATTCTTATATGAACTGCAATTCTGGGCTATGTCAATGTAGGTTCATCACATTTAACAAATATATCACTGTGATTTAAGATGTCTATAGTGGGAGTTAACATTTGTGTGGAGGTAGAAAATATATGGAAATTCAAGCAACCTAAACAGTCCATTTAAAGAGGACAGGGCATTAGATGGAGGAAGCCAAAGACTTTACTGATATTAGGTTTAAAAAGTTGTCCAAAAATTAAACTAAGAAGTCATTAAGATATTTAGAACAATCTAACAATTTCATCTCTCCATATTACCTTTCTTTTTCATTATTATGAACAGAAACAGGTTTGTTTTTTGGTGCTGGGGATAAACCCAGGGTCTCACGCACGCTAGTCAAGTGTTCCACCACTGAGCTATACCTAGAAACAGTTTTGAACAAAATAAAATGACATTTAAATTTTAATCATTTGCTTATTATTATTATTATTATTTTTTTTTTTTTGGCCAGTCCTGGGCCTTGGACTCAGGGCCTGAGCACTGTCCCTGGCTTCTTCTTGCTCAAGGCTAGCACTCTGCCACTTGAGCCACAGCGCCGCTTCTGGCCGTTTTCTGTATATGTGGTGCTGGGGAATCGAACCTAGGGCCTCGGGTATACCGAGGCAGGCACTCTTGCCACTAGGCTATATCCCCAGCACCGCATTTGCTTATTATTAAAAGCAGTATTAGAAAATCTGGGTTTAAGCTTAGCGTGTTTTCAAGGTTTTTGTATATGTTACTATGATAAGTGGTAAAGTATTTTTTAAGATTTAAAAATCTAGCATTTAGAGTTATTTCAGGAAAATAGAAATTCTGTCAAATCTGCATATAATTCTATTTCAAATCTCATTATTCATTTGTCAAAAGGTTTAGCTATTTAATTATATAAGACTTTTTCTAAGTACTCTGGGAAAAGAGCTGGTCATGGTCTATGACGTAATTGAATTGTAATAATATTGTATCTTTATGCACATAAGTGGAAGGCAGACCTAAAAGTCCATACATATTCATGATCCTCTAATATGTACTGGTACCTATATACATATATATGTACTTATATACATAAATAAATGAAAAAGTGATCATTATTAACAGCTTAACAGACATCTTTTAAAACAGTAGGCACCACTGGTGGCTCATGCCTGTAATCCTAGCAACTCAGGAGGCTGAGATTTGAGGACTGAGGTTTGAAGCTAGCCCAGGCAGAAAAGTCCAGGCTCTTATCTCCAACAAAATACTCCAAATAGCTGGAAGCGGTGCTGTGGCTCAAGAGGTTGAGCGCTAGTACTAAGCACCAAGAGGCTTAGGAACAGCATCTAGAACCTAAGTTCAAGCCCAGGACTGGCCAGAAAAAAAAAAAAAAAAAGCATAAGAAAACACTAAGGACATTTACAATCATCAGATTATAAAGATGGACGATTATAGAAGAGACTAAACAACACATCTGGATGAGTACTGGAAAATTTCATGAGACTTTTAAATCCAATTAAGGCAATAAAGGCAGAAGTTGAGGTTTGGCTCAAATGGCAGAGCTCTACCCTTGAGCATAAAAGCTCAGGGACAGTGCCCAGGTCCTGGGTTCAAGCCTCAGAACAAGCACACACAAAAATTTTTTTTAAATATTTTTAATTCCATGAAGAAAATCCCAGACTCAAATGACATAATTTTTCCTGTGATTCTAACAAATATTTAAGAAATTAACAATCCTTCACAAAATCTTTAAAAAAAAAAATTTCTCGGGCTGGGAATATGGCTTAGTGGTAGAGTGCTTGTTTTACATGCATGAAGCCCTGGGTTTGATTCTTCAGCACCACATAAACAGAAAAGGCCAGAAGTGATACTGTGGCTTACATGGTAGAGTGCTTGCCTTGAGCAAAAAGAAGGGACAGTGTTCATGCCCTGAGTCTATACCCCAGAACTAGCAAAAAATAATAATAATAATAAATAAACAAAAATAACCTCTCAGTGAGGTTATTAAGAAAATTACATGAGTGGATGAAGGGTGGGACTGGAGTAAATAGTGGGGAATGGTGGAAGGGGTAACATTAATGAGAAAGCTACATGAGAAAATGAAGAATAGGAGTGGAATAAAGGGAAAGTGGGATGATGAAAGGGGTGACATTGATCAAGATGCACTGTACTCATAAATTGACCTGTTGAACTGAAATCCCTTTATACAATTAATCAAAGAAAATTGAAAAAAGTTATAGATCAAGATTCTTTGCAAATACAGATATAAAAAAAGTACTCAATAACATAAATCCATCCACTCAGCTAGGTGCCAGTGGCTCATGCCTATAATCCTAGCTATTCATTAGGCTGAAATCTGAGGATGGCAATTTGAAGCCAGCCAAGGCAGGAATATCCATGAGACTCTTATCTCCAATTAACCACCAGAAAACCAGAAGTGGCACTCTGGCTCAAAGTGGTAGAGCACTAGCCTTGAGTGACAAAGCTCTTGGACTAAGTACCCAGGTCCTGAGTTCAAGCCCCATGACTAACAACGACAACAACAACAAAAAAATGTTACTGAATTCCTAGGGGCTGGAATGTGGCTTAGTGGTAGAATGCTAGCCTAGCATGCATGAAGCCCTGGGTTCCATTCCTCAGTACCACATAAAGAGAGAAAGCCAGAAATGGCTCTGTGGCTCAAGTGGTAGAGCACTAGCCTTGAGCAAAAAGAAGCTTAGCAACAGCATTCAGGGCCTGAGTTCAACCCCTAGGACTAGCACTAAAAAAGGAGAAAGAAGAAACCTATGGTACTGGTAAAAAATATGAAACAGAATGAGTTATAAAAGACTTTTGTGAATAAAATGAAAAAGAATAAACATCTGCTAAAGATGAACAGAGGATCATGGGCTATTATTTCATGATTCTATCTTGGACAAAAGGGATGACCAATTCTCTTACACTGAAAGAATGAAAGAAGAAGAAAAAAATTGTGGTCAGTCTAAACCTCAGTGACTTTATGGGTGAAGATTATTAATAAATATTGTACTTCCAAAAAAACAAAAACTCCACAATCAACCTGATAGTACCACGAACCTGCTGTTCTTGGCCTTCCAGTCAACAGAATGGCAAGAAAGAAGCTTTTGTTGTTTACTCCACCAACTCTATGGCAATGTGTTATAGCAGCACAGAGACTAAGACAAGAAAAAAATGAACAAAAAAATGGAAGAATCCTCACCTGAATTCATTCTGCAGAATGTGGATGAATTATCTCCAGCAACAAAAGAACAACATTGTGTTCCTCATGGACTGGGCTGGTTTTTCGATCCTGTTTGTCAGTCTACCTTTAATTTTATGAATGGTGAGAGGTGTTTCTGTTCTTTGATTTAGCCAATCTTTATTTAAAAAAAACAAACTGGGGCCATTAGGTTGTAGTAACTCAACATTAAAAGTAATTTCCATGGCAAAAAAAAAAAAAAAGGAATAACCAATGGATTGGAAGAGACATAAAAAATGAATCATGTAAAAAAAGAAAATCATGTGCCAGTCACCAGTGGCTCATGCCTGTAATCCCAGCTACTCAGGAGGCTGAGATCTGAGGATAGTGGTTCAAAGAGAGCTTGGGCAGGAAAGTCCATGAGACTCTTATCTCCAATTAACCACCAGAAAATCAAAAGCGGTGCTGTCAGGAGTGCAAATTAGTACAACCACTTTGGAGAACAGTGTGGAGGTTCCTCAAAAAGCTCAACATACCAGCCATACCACTCCTAGGCATCCATCCTAAACAACAGGTCTCAGGATATCAAAAAGACATCTGCACATCCATGTTTATCGCTGCACAATTCACAATAGCCAAAATATGGAAACAACCCAGATGCCCCTCTACAGATGAATGGATCCAAAAAATGTGGTACCTATACACAATGGAATACTACATAGCGATTAGAAATGATAAAATATTGGTATTCGCAGGGAAATGGTCAGAACTTGAACAAATAATAAAACAAAGGGGCATGATCTCCTTGATATATGACTGTTAAGGTGTTAGGGGGGAGGGGGGAGGGCACTAGAGACCAGGTCTATGAAACAAAAAACTTCTTGTCAAATGGTATTTCCCACAGGTTTGGGTCAGCGACCTTAACTAAAGTAACTAAAACCAAACAACGACTAAACATAAAAAGGTCTAAAATAGACCTCAGTGAATCACAATAGCTCAAAAGCTATGTATGTATGATCATATAAGACAAGGATAAGCAAACCCTATTGTTGACGTTATATTTAAAGTTCTAGCTGAATTTCCTTTGGCATATGCAACACGGCTATTGTATGTGTTTTTGGTACACTGGGTATTGTATATATGCCTACTTGCTCTAGGGAAGGGAAAAAAAACGAGGGTGTAAGATATCACAAGAAATGTACTCACTGCCCTATTATATAACTGTACACCTTTTGCACAACACCTTGTCAACAAAATTTAATTAATAAAAAAAAAAGGTGGTGCTGTTGCTCAGGTGGTAGAGGGCCAGTAGCCTTGAGCTGAAGAGCTCAGAGACAGCGCCCAGGCCCAGAGTTCAAGCCTCATGACAACTTAAAAAAAAAAAAAGAACCATGTTTATGGGGAAGACACTGAATTTGGCTTTGGATATTCAAGAGTTTCTATCTACCAGGCATATAGCTAGCTACAGAAATAAAGACTGATAAGGGAAAAGGAATCAGAAAAATTATTACAAGATCTAGGTCATGTGCAGAGATGAAGTGATGAAGGGACAATTTTTCTTCTGATTAAGGAGGAAAGCAGATTACAAAGAATAAGGAAAGAATCTGATGGATAATTCAAAGATTTAGAAGTAACCAGATTACTTTCATCTTCTCAATGAACGTATTGAGAAAAGGGAAATCAACTAATGAGGTATAAATAAATATTAATTAGCAATCTGAGGGCCAATGTAAGCAATTATGCATACATGAATGAATACTAATTAGCGGGTTTGGGTGACAAACTGTTTAATTGCTGATGGGTAATAAGAATCTGTCAATAGTTTGTTAATATTACCTAGAATTTAGTGAAATAAATATTCTTCCATCAAGCAAAATCCTACATTATCTTTAAAATAGCTATAGCAATGCTGTTAAATATGCCAATCTTCCAAGAGTAAAGATTCTGGTAAATATAATCACTTTAATAAGCTAGACATGACTCAATCAATAATTTCCAATAAAACTAGCAAGATGGTGGTGGTGGGCATGCAGCAGTGACTCAAGCCTCCTTACCTACTTAGGAGGTTTAAACCAAGGATTACTGAAGCCAGCCCAGACAAAAAAGCCTGTAAGATTCCATTTCCAATTAACCAGCAAAATGTTGGACTGCAGTGTGCAGTCCAAGTACAGCACCAGCTATGAATGAGCAAGAGCATGAATTGAAGTCTCAAGTTCAAGTTGGCACCAAAAAAAGAAATGGCAAGACAATACAAATATGATGGCAAACTCAGAAAGGCATATCAAACAGTCTCCATATACATTCCATAAATAAGAAAAACAATGTAAATAACTTTAAATTATTCTCATGAAATCCCACATTATGTTTATTTGGTAAGCCTGTACCTGGCAAGTCCTCTACAATCATCCCCAAACAGAAACTTTAAATGTGGCATTTCTTTTTTTTTTTTAATTTTTATTATCAAACTGATGTACAGAGAGGTTACAGTTTCATACATTAGGCATTGGATACATTTCTTGTACTGTTTGTTACCTGTGGTGAACTTCTTAAACCCAAATACATACTAATCCATAAGATGCATAGACACACACATTTCAATGGCAATACAATTAGAAGAAGCTGGATTATACCGTTAAAAAAAAAATACTCTACACCAGTTAAGAATTTTTAATTATATACTAGTCAGTATATTTAAGTTCTATCAGAAGAAATACATCCAAACTTACTCAATACCAAATATTTTCTAAAGACATTGCTACTATACTTTGATTTTGGAAAATGTTAACAAGAGGAATCTTAAGTTTTAACAATAACATTTTAGATTAAATGGATAGATTGATCTGTCTGTCTGCCTATTTGTCTTAGACAAATAGCCAGCCCAGGCTGGCTGTAAATAGTCTTTTTTTTTTGGGGGGGGGGGGCCAGTCCTGGGGCTTGAACTCAGGGCCTGGGCACTATCCCTGAGCCTCTTTGTGCTCAAGCCTAGCACTCTAACCAACTGAACCATAGTGCCACTTCTGGCTTTTTCAGAGTGGTTTATTGGAGGTAGTAGTTTCATGGACTTTTCTGCCTAGGTTGGCTTTGAACGGTGATCCTCAAATTTCAGCCTCCTGAATAACTAGGATTACAGATGTGAGCCACTGGTACCTGGCTGAATAACCTTTAATTCAAATATTACATGGGTACAAGATGCTCTAAACGTGACAGTAACTCAAACAGTAACAACTTCCAAAAAAGAACAGCATATGCTCAATTACAATGTGAAGAAACACTTTAAGAGGCTGATAAAACTCTTTAAGTATTCACTGTAAGTAATTTATTATTTATCCTGAGTTACTTTAGCAAGGTAATTCTATCTCAGGAATCATTGTAAAATAACGCACTATATGTAGTATTTTCCTCTGCTGAAAAATAATTGGGTATTCTCAAATTAACAATGCCTACTAACTAAAGATTTCAATATATTCTAACCTTAAATAGCTATTTAAAAAAAAATCAGTCTAATTGTGGTGCTGTCTATACGCCTGCAATCCCAGCACTCAGGAGGCTAAGGCACGATTATTTGAGTTTGAAGGACAGCTTAGGCCAGCATGGGCAAAAGTCCATGAGACTCTTACCTCCAATTAAACACAAAAAGCCAGAAATGAAGCTGTGGCTCAAGTGGTAGAGTGCTAACCTTGAACACAAAAGCCAGGGCTAGTGCTCAGGCCCAGAGTTCAAGTCCTAGGACTAGAGGGGGAAAAAATAAAAATAAAAAGTAAAAGGAAAGAGAAATCATAACCCACTATTTATAAGGATAAGAGGGCAAAGGAAAAAAGAAACACTATTTTAAGTTCTAAGATATTTTTGAAACAAAGTGATTTTTTAACTCAAGACAAAGTTTACAGAGTTAAAAAATACCGAATATGAATATATATGTATACACGTGCACTTACCATTGTGTCAGAATTAAGAATTTGCCTCATAAATTCCAAAAAAGAAGAGGCGAGTTCTCCTGTGTCCTTACTAAATGTGCTGATCACTCGTTTCAGTAAACTATGCAGAGCACTACTGTTTTTCCTTAAAGAACTGTAAATAAACAAAATAAAGAGCAGATACTATGTTGAAATATAAGCATATAAAGCTAGTATGATGCCAGCACCAGGTGGCTCATGCCTATAATCCTAGCTACTCAGGAGGCTGAGATCTGAGGATCATAATTCAAAGCCAACTTGGGCAGAAAAGTCCCTATGAGACGCTTATCTCCAATTAATCACCAAAAAGCCAGAAGTGGAGCTATGACTGAAGTGGCAAAACACTAGCCTTCAGCAAAAAGCTGCTTAGGGACCAAGCCCAGAATTCAAGCCTCAGGACGCACCCCTCCAAAAAAAAAAAAAAAAAAAAGTATGAGAAATGAGCTATGTAAATTCAGGAGTAAAATTAATTTTACCATTTAAAAATGCAAAAAGCATTGTATGTCTGTGTACACAAATAATATAACAAAGAAGTTGTTGGGTTAGTTTTTTTTTTTTTTTTGCCAACTCAGGACATGAGCACTGTCCCTGGCGTCTACCATTTGTGCCACAGTGCCACTTCTGGTTTTCCAGTGGTTAATTGGATTTTAAGTCTCATGGACTTCCCTGTCAAGGCTGGTTTTGAACCACGATCCTCAGATCTCAGCCTCCTGGGTGACTAGGATTACTTACAGGCATGAGCTACCAGCACCTGGCTTGTTCTATCATTTATATAGTTCTCAGTTGATCAACAGGATGTAAAGGGAAAATTATTCTAGTTTTGCCTGTAAGATATAACAGAATAGCCAAAACAGTAATAAGTATGAAATTAACACTAGACATACAGTATTTACACTTGAAAAATAACAGAATCTAAGATACCATCACACAGGGCTATAGAAAGGCAAAATAAAGGGAGAAAGATACAACTGCTATTCATGAGAACTCTATAGCACATTAAAATGGAATGACACAACAAACAAGAAACCGACTAAATATAAAGGAAACATGTTAATGAGTAGAAAATGGGGTCAAAATTAGACTATACCAATTTTTAGCCACTCCATAAAATCGCAGCAAAGTACACTATGCTTTCAAAGGCTATCTAAAAGCAAACTCCATAGCTGGCCAGTGCTTAGTGATAAAGCACAAGCCAAACATGTGCAAGACCCAGGATTCAATCCCCAGTCGTGCGTCCCTGCAGTCACAGCTACTTGGGAGGCTTGGGAGGCTAGGAGGAAGGACTGCTTGAGACCACGGAATTCCAGGCCAAACTGGACAATACAGAAAAACTCCATCTGAAAACACACACACACACACGCATTCACGCACGCACCCGCGCACCAAGTGACAGTGGCCAAACTAGACAATACAGAAAAACCCCAACTGAAAACACATACACACCCTAGCCAAGTGACAGTGGCTCATGCCTATAATCCTAGCTACTCAAGAGACTGATATCTGAAAATCTGGCTCAAAGCCAGTCTAGACAGAAAAGTTTGGCTCAAAGCCAGTCTAGACAGAAAAGTTTGTAAGACTCTTAGCCCCAATTACACACCAGGAAAGACAGAAGTGGAGCTGTGGCTCAAGTGGAAAGGCAAAAAGGCTCAGACAGTGCCCAGGCCCTGAATTTAAGCCCCAGGATTGGGAGAAAAAAACAAAACTCTAGAAATGTGCCAATGGCTCATGTCTGTAATCACAGCTACTCAGGAAGCTAAAAGACTCTTATTTCCAGTTACTAGTAAATTATTTCCAATTACAAGTAAAAAGGCAGAAGCTAAGCCAAGAGCCCTGAGTTCAAGCCCCAGTGCCAACACAAACAAATATCAACTTGACAATACCAACTTCTGTAAGTATAAGGAAACTGGAACTCCAATGAATTGCAATCCATTAGATACAAATGCAAAATAGTATATCCATTTTGAAAAACATTTTGGCAGTTTCTTATTAAGGTTAAATATACATCTATCATATGACACAATAATTTCACTCAGAGATATCTACCCTAGAGAAATAAAAACTAAGGCTTACATAAAAACCTGTATGCAAAGCTTTATCCCTAACTACTAAAATTTAGAAACAATTCAGACTGCTAGAATACTGCTCAGCAATTAAAAATAAGTCCATTACTAGCATTGTTAAGGAATACAAATACACAAAAAAAATTCCCATAGAAGAATCCATATATTTAACACTTTACAACAGGTAGAAATTACTGATTTGGGAGAATGTATGACAGTAAAAATTTAAATCTAATAGAACATTAAATAGGACAAAGCCTTACCTTTTCAAATGAAATAATCCATAATCATGCTCTGCAAGAAACATCATTGTCCGAACACATGTCAATAAACAGTTATAACTGCTTTCAGAGTTAGCTAAGGTAGCTAAGAGACAGTCACAGATTGAGGACATCAATTCTTTGTTTGGTAGAGAATTGGAGAGCTGCTCCAGTTCAGAAATAGAACCTTCAGAAGAAGTTGGCAAAATAAGTGCAATGTCCTGTGGAAGAAGGAAGGGGGAAAAGGAAAAAATATATTTTCTAAATAGCCACAATCATCATTTAGCAAATTGATTAACATAGCATATAATACTTAATTATCTCATTAAAATACTATTTTATAGTCCCATATCAAACAGACCAAGAGAAAATACATACATTCAAACATTTCAAGAATAAAGGAGTTGGGCTGAGAATATGACCTAGTGGTAAAATGCTCGCCTCATATACATGAAGCCCTGGGTTCAATTCCTCAGCACCACATACATAGAAAAAGCAGGAAGTGGCGCTGTGGCTCAAGTGGTGGAGTGCTACCTTGACTAAAAAGAAGCCAGCAACAGTACTCAGGCCCTGAGTTCAAGCCCCAGGACTGGCAAACATAAATAAATAAATAAATGAGTTGTTTTGGCCTTTTATAATATAAGAACACCCACCTAGGGGTTGGGAATGTGACTTAGTGATAGAATGCTTGCCTACCAAACATAATGCCCTGGGTTCGATTCCTCAGTACCACAGAAACAGAAAATGCCAGAAGTGGCACTGTGGCACAAGTCGTAGAATACTAACCTTGGGCAACAGACATTTAGGAACAATGCCCAGACCCTGAGTTCAAGCTCCAGGACTGGAAAAAAAAAATACCCATCTAAAAAAGGATATACTTTAAAAATGTTACTCTAAAGGATCACTACCTGACTTATATATGACTGTAACCCCTTTGTACATAATCTTTATAATAAAAATTAAAATTAAAAAAACACATGGGCTGGGAATATGGCTTAGCAGTAGAGCACTTGCCTTGAACGCATGAAGCCCTGGTTAAAATTCCTCAGCACCACATAAACAGAAAAAGCCAGAAGTGGTGCTGTGGCTCAAGTGATACAATGTTAGCCTTGAGTGAAAAGAAACCAGAGACAGTGCTCAGGTCCTGGGCCCAAGCCCCAAGATTGGCAAAAAATAAGATAAAATAAAATACACATCCCAAATATATATTTTTTCCTTATCTATTTTACTGACTATAAATTCAAATGGCTAAAAATTACTTTTATGGGCTGGGAATATGTCCTGGTGGTAGAGTGCTTGCCTCGTATACATGAAGCCCTGGGTTTCAATTCCTCAGGACCACATAAACAGAAAAGGCTGGAAGTGGTGCTGTTGCTCAAGAGGTAGAACAAAAGCAGCTCAGGGACAGTGTCCAGGCCCTGAGTTCAAGCACAGGACAGACGGACAGGAAAGAAGGAAGGAAGGAAGGAAGGAAGGAAGGAAGGAAGGAAGGAAGGAAGGAAGGAAGGAAGGAGAAAGAATGTTACAACATCAAGCCATGGGTAAGAGCTGCATCATGCGGACAGTAAGGATGCTTCACTGCCATTTATCATAGTCATGCAAGCGACGACAGAGAATTTAACAAACACCAATTAAATAGACACTCTACAGTCAGAAGGACTTAAAATTCCTTTCACCAAGAAAAAATTTTATTTCTCCAAAATTATTTTCTACCAGGTTTTCTTGTTCTGAAAACAGTTCATGTAAAAAAAATTTCCAGCCGGCACTGGTGGCTCACACCTGTAATCCTGGTAACTCAGGAGGCCAAGATCTGAGGTCCATTCACACAGTTCAAAGCCAGCTGGGCAGGAAAGTCCTTGAGACACTTAGCTCCAATCAACCACCAGAAAACTGGAAGTGGGGGTTGGGGATATGGCCTAGTGGCAAGAGAGCTTGCCTCATATACATGAGGCCCTGGGTTCGATTCCCCAGCACCACATATACAGAAAACGGCCAGAAGTGGCGCTGTGGCTCAAGTGGCAGAATGCTAGCCTTGAGCAAAAGGAAGCCAGGGACAGTGCTCAGGCCCTGAGTCCAAGGCCCAGGACTAGCCAAAAAAAAAAAAACTGGAAGTGGTACTGTGGCTCCAAGTGGTAGAAGTTAGGTAAAAATTTAGCTCAGGGACAGTGCCCAGGCCCTGAGTTTAAGCCCCATGACTAACAACAACAACAACAACAACAAAATAGACCAACAAAAGAAAAACACCTTCTTGACTCTGTGTATGTGTCTGTCTGTTTCTGTGTAAAGGCATGAACTCAGAGCCTCAAGCTCTTGCTTGGCCTTTCCTCTTACAGATGTTACTCTACCACTTGAGCCACACCTCTACTTCAAATTTTATGCTAGCTAACTGGATATAAGAGTCTCATGGATTTGTTTACCCAGGCTGACTTTGAACTTCCACCTTCAGTTGTCAGCCTCCTGAGTAGCTACGATTACAGAAGTGAGCAATTAGTGCCTAACTTGACTTTAAAAGTCTTAAATATAACCAAATTGGATTTTTGTCTTCCAACATTAGATTTTATTAAAAATTTTTAGTCTGACATTACCTGTCTTATGAAATGGTCACCCTTCTATAAAACACCTTAATAATAACAATAAAATTACATTTTAAAATAATATAAAATTATATTAAAAATATTCAACCAGAATTTAAAGAAATCTGAAAAAACAGTTAAGATAAGAATTCTATCTAAAGTGCCTTCAGGGGCTGGGGATATGGCCTAGTGGCAAGAGAGCTTGCCTCGTATACATGAGGTCCTGGGTTCAATTTCCCAGCACCACATATACAGAAAACGGCCAGAAGTGGCGCTGTGGCTCAAGTGGCAGAGTGCTAGCCTTGAGCAAAAGGAACCCAGGGACAGTGCTCAGGCCCTGAGTTCAAGGCCCAGGACTGGCCCCCCAAAAAAAATAAAAATAAAAAAAAATAAAGTGCCTTCAGGGGGGCTGAGAATATGGCCTAGTGGCAAGAGTGCTTGCCTTGTTCCCATACATGAAGCCCTGGGTTCGATTCCCCAGCACCACATATACAGAAAATGGCCAGAAGTGGCGCTGTGGCTCAAGTGGCAGAGTGCTAGCCTTGAGCAAAAAGAAGCCAGGGACAGTGCTCAGGCCTGAGTTCAAGACCCAAGACTGGCAAAAAATAAATAAAAATAAAGTGCCTTCAGGCATCACAACCTTTCCCAAAGATCTTAATCACAGGCCAGCACAGTGGTTCACATCTATAATTTAATTACTAAGGAGGTAGAAATGGAGATCACAGCTGAATGCCAGTCCAAATGAAAGGCTCAGGAGAGGGCTGGGAATGTGGCTTAGTGGTAGAGTGCTTGCCTTGCATGCATGAAGCCCTGGGTTCAATTCCTCAGTTCCACATAAACAGAAGAAGCTGGAAGTGGCACTGTGACTCAAATGGCAGAGTGCTAGCTAGCCTTGAACACAAGAAGCTCAGGACTGGCCACAAAAAAAAAAGTTCAGGAGAAGCAATCTTAACAAAATTAGATATGGTAGTGAGTACCTCTCATTTCAAATATTTGGGAAGTGTAAACAGAGGATCAAGGTGCAAGCCTATTTGAAAAATAACTATTCAAAAAATAACTGAAGGAAAATAGGCTAAGTGACATGACTCAAGTGGTAGAGTAACTGCCTGATAAGTCCAAGGATCTGAGTTCAAACTTCAGTACTTTAAAAAAAAATTCCAATTACAACTGGCTTTTAAAACTAAAATGATGTCATTATCTTGTGAAAATTGAACTAATCCTCAATGCCTTTAAAACTGTTCAAATAAGGCAAAATGACTTAGCTCAATAACAAAGCTATAAAATTCAAAAACGACTTGGTATATACTGTAATTGGTAAGAAATCTAATATAGTAGACATTAAACATCTTTTAAAAAATATTGAAACAGTGATATAACAGCAATTATCCAAAGCTGCAACATTATAAAGGAGAAGTAAAAAAGCCCTTCAGAGAAACCCATGAAATATTAACCCAAATAAGCTATGAAACAAATCACTTTACTGTTGCTTCACTTGTCAATTTTGTCTTCCTAAACAGTAGTAGGACTAATATAGGTGACATCTCCTTGTTCACAGCCAAGATGTATAGCAAGAGCTTTAAAACATACATATGTACACTAACTTTATAAAATAATTATAAATAAATACCTGATCACAGAGAGACTGCAAAATAGATGTGATATATTCAACACACTGTTGTCGAATAACACTGTCTCCAGGAGAGCGCACCAAAGCTAAGAGATCTTGAAATATTTCTGCATATCTTTCATCACCTTTAATAGTTCCATTAATTAGATGCAAAATAGCTAATTTACAAGCTTTATGTGAAGCCAGAGCATCAAGAAGAGCAAGCAATCTGGTGGTTTGGCTAGTATACTGCTTTTCTTTATCTTCTGAAGTGCTGGAATAAAATCAATATATTTAGTAAACAAGTCCTTGATTTTAAAGACACTATTTAACATTTAGTTTTCTATACATATCAACTTACACACATTTTGTATAAAACACTTAATTCTTGAATATGATACTTTTCTAGATTTTTTTGTCAGTAGTAGGGCTTGAACTCAGGGCCTGGGTGCTGTCCCTGAGCTCTGTTGCTGAAGGCCAGCAGTCTACCACTTGAGCCAGAGTTCCACTTCCAATTTTCTGGTGTTTAACTGGAGAGAAGAGTCTCATGAACGTTCCTGCCTAGGCTGGCTTTGAACTACAATCCTCAAATCTCAGCTTGAATAGCCAGGATTACAGGCATGAGCCATCAGCACCCACCTTAGTTTTCTAGAATTCTACAATGACTATAAAATTTATAAGTCCAAGTTTTTAATATATAGTTTCTTAATATTTACTTCTACATAGTTTATCTTCCTTTTCTTTATTTTTTTTTGGTAGAACTAGGGTTCCCAGGCACTTGTGTCACCCCAAGCCAAGTATAGTTTACCGTTCCAAATCTTTATCATTTTGTGTAATTTTGTACATACAATAATAAAATAGCTAATTTCTAGTTTAAAACAATGTATACACATTTATTCATGTACATTTACATGAGTGTGTTATCTGGGTATTCTAAACCCTGATCTAAGAAAAAAAATGTATGTCTGTGTAAGGATAACTTGCGGAAAAAATTCTATGGCAAAACAAAAATACCTTTGCAAGTCTTCTACAATCAAATCCAACACAGTTCTCATAATCAGAAGAGCAGTAGGTGAGGCAAGGTCACATAACTGAACACAAATACGCCGTAGCATATGTTGAATGGGCTGGCAGGTTGTGCCAGAGAAAGAGCGAACTATCTCTTGGAGCAACTTTGCTTGAACATGAAGGTGCATGCTCCACAATTTTCGGGTGTTGAGTGCCACTGATATATCATGTGGCTCAATAACCTGTTAAGAAAGTATAATGTGTATGTACATAGGTTTTTAATATTTATTTATAGTCATAAAAATTGATCAGGAAGAACTGTTCATTTTACTGCATGCCTAAAACATTTAGTTTTCTATATCACAATTAAACATTGTTTGAATTCAATAAATCTAAAAAAGTCTTATTGTTTGATCAGATTAGCAGTCAGTTGAACAGAGTCCATGGGTAAGGCAATAAAGTTATTGGTAAATTTTAAAACATAATAGAGGGGCAGAAGATTTGAAATAACAGAAAAATATATAAGTACAGTATACATAACAGCATAATAAAACTCATTTTAAGAAAAATTTATGTTACCCCCATATTTCCTCAATGATCATCTTGCTTCAGTTTTATGTCATCCTCATTCAGTTATGTTACATCTTTTTGGAGAGGAAGAAGAATGAGGGGTTGCTTTCATTTTTAACAACACTCAATGGATTTATTAAAACTGTTACTACAGGGGGTGGGAATGTGGCTTAGCAGTAGAGTGCTTGCCTTGCATGCATGAATCCCTGGGTTCGATTCCTCAGCACCACATTAACAGAAAAGGGCAAAAGTGGCACTACGGCGCAGGTGGGAGAGTTCTGGCCTTGAGTAAAAAGAAGCCAGGGACAGTCCTCAGGCCCTGAGTCCAAGGCCCAGGAGTGGCAAAAAAAAAAACAAAAAAAACTGTTACTGCTGTCATTTATAAGATGCATGTTATACAGAAGTGATACCTGAGTTGTTTGCATGGGCAAAGGAAGAGGCAGCAGCTCTGAAAGGAGTATGAGTCCAGAAAAAAATCCTTCAGGAACCTTCAAGATCGAAGAAAGAACTTCTTTTAGCATTAAAGACCAAGTATTATTGGCCAGAGTCTCTTCTGAAATTGTAAGTTTTTCATTAACTCCTTGTGTAAAAGTCAGTAAAATATCAATTATATCATTCTGAATTTTCTGCTCATCACTATCCAAACGACCTGAGAGGGGGATAGAGCACAGGAGCATGTGTAAAGTAACAAGTGCTGAAGGGACACGCATGTCCTTAAACTCAAAGGAGCCACCTCTCAAGAGTTCTGTTAGCATAGTTTTAAGAAGAGTGAGTGTGCAGCGAGCCATTGAAATAGTAGTAACTCTGTGAAGGGTAGTCCCCATGTTGACATGGAGCCTCCAAGGCTGAGTCAAAATACTGTTCAATTTTTGCAGAACCCGAATAAAGGTGTCCATTCCTTCAGCAGAAAAAAGCTGAATAACAGCAAGATTCCATTTCAGGTCTTTCTGTTGACCTTTATAATAGGAAGAAGAAGAAAAAAACTAATTACGTATATATTTTTAAAAATCAGTCATATACATATTAAAAATTCAGTCAAGAATTTTGAATATTTAGTAGATATTCACTCTAGTCTTAAAGAATAGGAGATTTTGAAGCATATTAGTAACATTACCTTCAACAGGAGGTGGTGGACATGCCACATTACAAAGAACACGTAGAGCAGTGGTAAGGCCAACCCCTTCTGCAGTCATCAAGTTATCAATATTCTTTAAAAGAAAATTGAACAGAATAAAGAGAATTACTCTGATTAATACATGCATATGTGAAATACCATGTTGAAGCCCTGTGGTATCCTTAATATACACTGGAAAAAAAAACAATGTCAGGTGCTAGCGGTACTCGCCTGTAATCCTAGCTACTTTAATATACACTAAAAAAAAAAACAAGAAAACAAAAACAATGTCAGGCACTAGCAGTACTCGCCTGTAATCCTAGCTACTTGGAGGCCGAGATCTAAGGATCTAAGGCCCCAAGTTCAATCCCAAGTACTGTCCCCCATTCTCAAAAAGGAATTTAAAATAAAAATTTCCTGTATGTCCATTTTATAACATCTTCTCTCCCCAAAATGAAGCAGCTGACTAGAATGATTACAGGATCTTGGTAGGGTGCCCAAGTTGGTCTTGACCTCATGGTTCTCCTTTATCAGTTTCTTAAGTAACTCAGATTACAGGTAGATACCAACCTGTCAAACGACAATCACTGTATTTAAAAAGCTCTGTAGGTACTAAATTTCAAATCAGAGAAGTAACATGGAATGTTTTTAGACTACATCACATAGATTGCTTTTTTAAATGCAGATACCAAGTGTCAAGGACATGGTTAGAGAACACAAGAAATGTAGTTGGTTGGTTGTACCTTTACAGCCTGCTTATGGTATGTATAATTTGTGACAACAAATAGTCTAAATTTTTGTAGCTTTCATAAAATAGCTTTTTAAATAATTTCAAATCAATAAATTAGCCAGGTACATGATGGCTCATGCCTAAAACCCTAGCTACTCAAGAGACTGAGATTTGAAGATCACTATTCAAAGCCAGCACAGGGAGGGCTGGGGATATGGCCTAGTGGCAAGAGTGCTTGCCTCGTATACATGAGGCCCTAGGTTTGATTCCCCAGCACCACATATACAGAAAATGGTCAGAAATGGCGCTGTGGCTCAAGTGGCAGAGTGCTAGCCTTGAGCAAGAAGAAGCCAGGGACAGTGATCAGACCCTGAGTCCAAGCCCCAGGACTGGCCCAAAAAAAAAAAAAAAAAAAAAAGCCAGCACAGGGGCTGGGAATATGGCCTAGTGGTAAAGTGCTCATTGTGTATACATGAAGCCCTGGGTTCGATTCCTCAGCACCACATGTATAGAAAGGGCCGGAAGTGGCGCTGTGGCTCAAGTGGTAGAGTGCCTTGAGCAAAAAGAAGCCAGGGACAGTGCTCAGGCCCTCAATTCAAGCCCCAGGACTGGCAAAAAACCAAAACAACACTAGGCCAGGCAGAAAAATCTCTTATCTCCATTAAACCAAAAAAGCAGAAAGCAGAGCTGTGACTCAAGTGGTAAAGCACTAACTCTGAAAAAAAAAAGTTCAGAGACAGCCCCCAAGCTTGAGTTCAAGCACTAGAACCAGCACCAAGAAAAAAAAAAAAAAAAAGAAAGAAAGAAAATTCTTATGGTAGATATTTTCTCTAATCTTTTTTCTGAACTTAAGGCAGCAGAGAGCCAAAAGTGATATTTCAGTCTTGAAACAATTGTCTTTAGTACAAAGATACTTACAATAATACCACAACTGCTAGAGTAAAATTTTACATAAGAATCAAAACTCTTAATTGTGTCACGTCATTCAAATTTCTGTAACCAAAAAATTTCGTAGTAGTTAAGTGTCTTTACTCAAGCACTTTGATGTTTGGCAAAATGCAGAATTACTATGAAACAGGTACACAAAATTCAGGACCACTTACAAGATACTGTTATATTTCTGCTAAAAAACAAAAAGACAAAATGAAGTTCTAGAAAATTTTGAAACAGAGAAACCCAAACAATATTTTGTTTACTGCTAGGTCAAAATGTGTTAGCAAGACTAGACTACATACATATAAAACCCTTCAACAACATACATTGCAATTTAAAGATCAAGATAGCTCCCGACCCTCCTGATGCAAACACACATCTCAATTGCCAAGTAAAAGAACATTCCAAATCTATATTGCTATTCTAGCTTCACATTCATATATTTACAAGAGCTTTTAGCACATCACTATATGCTACACTTCAACAAAAAAAGTAACTTTCAGGATTAACAATATAGTAATATTTTCCCGTTGTGAGTTTTCTATTACAAAATCAATACATTTTATAGGCTTTGTAATAAATTTTATAGAATTTTACAATGAATTTTATAGATTTTTAGAAATTTCTATTTATGAACTATCCCAAGTATATGTAAACTATAAGATATAAACTATCGCAAATTAGCCAGAGAAAACTAGTTCTTGCTTAGATTATCTGGAAGTAGACAAATCAATTTTCACCTGAAAATTTTGAATGAAATTCTTTCCCCCTAGTTAAACGTTTAACTGAAAGTTATATGTAATACAATATAACTTTAAAATACTTTTTTTTTGTAGCCATCAAACTGAAATTTATTCCCATTTGAAATAAAATTAGGACAGAATCCAGTTTTTTAAAAAAGCAATATAGTACACACAACTGTGGGTATGTGTATTCAAGTACACAATTATATTTCATTTGTACCTATATGGTCTAAGGTCTAATCAATCAAGGGCAAGATTTTGTCATTAACAACACAGAGATTTACTGTTTTATTACTAAAAGTTACCACAAGTTTCAGTAAACCAAACCATTTTTGAAAGAAAAAAAGTTTCATAAAACCAAAGCATTTACCTACCTGTTTAATATATTCAATTAAGTTTGGAATGCAGTTAATTTCAAATCTAAGGTTTTTCAGAGGTTCAAGCCACTTGCCAAGTTCTTAAAAACAAAACAAAATAATGTATAATATTTTAAAAGCTGTTATAACATAGAAAGTAAAGGTATTTTTTTCCAAAGAAAAACATTATTCGATTTGCATCAATTTCAATAATCTAAATTTCATATTCCCTGCTTCATTTGGGGGGGGGGGTTGGATTTTTTGGCAATCATGGGGCTTGAACTATGGGCCTGGGTGCTGTCCTTGAGCTCTTCAGCTCAAGGCTGAAGTGCTCTACCACTTGAACCACAGCCAAATCCAGTTTTCTGGTGGTTAATTAGAGATAAGAGCCTCACAAACTATCCTGCCAAGGCTGGCTTTGAACTATGATCCTCAGATCTCAACCTCCTGAGTAGCTAGGATTACAGGCTCCTCAGATCTCAATCTCCTAACTAGTCAGGATTACAGGCATGAGCTACCAGCTCTTTTTTTAAGACAGTATCTTGCTATGAAATATACAATTGTACTGAACTCAAGGTTTTCTTTCCTCAGCCTTACAAGTGCTAGGATTACATGCTCTATATATATTTGTTTAGTTTTGTTTGTTTGCTGTTGTTTTTTTGGCCAGTCCTTGGCCATGAACTCAAGGCCTGAGCACTGTCCCTGGCTTCTTTTTGCTCAAGGCTAGCACTCTGCCATTTGAGCCACAGCACCACTTCTAGCTGTTTTCTGTATATGTGGTGCTGAGGAATCGAACCCAGGGCTTCATGTATACAAGGCAAGCACTATTGCCACTAGGCCATAGTCCCAGCCCGTTTAGTTTTTTTTTAAAGACAGTGTCTCACTATGCAACAGAAACTAGCCTCAAACCTCTTTTTGTGTGTGTGTTTCTGTCTTGATGCTTGAACTTAAGGTCTGGGTGCTATCTCTGAGCTTTTGTGCTCAAGGCTTATTAGCACTCTACCATTTGAGCCACAGCAGCACTTCCGGATTTTTCTATTGATGTGGTACTGAGGAACTGAACCCAGGGCTTCATGCATGCTAGGGAAGCACTCTATCACTAAGCCACATTCTCAGCCAACCTCTTCTATTTTGATTATACACTTTAACCATCAATTTCTGTGATTTTCAAGAAAATACACACTTCCAAACTTTTAATTTATATATTGAAATGTTTTGTCAAATCTATGGTTTGTCTTTATAGAAGGTAATTTCAAAAAACTAAAAAAGTATTTTACTATACACATTATCTAACTATGATAAAGCATAAAGTATAGGTATTCAATGATTTTTTTTCCTTCACAAATCACAAATCTTTAAATAACTTCTGGTACCATACCTTGCAATTTAGCATTATTTTCATCTGCTTTACAAAGCTTCAAGAGAGATGCTGCATGTTGTTCTAGCATTTGGACATCACTGGAAGACTGAACCACCACCAAAATAAGTATGCATGCATAATTATAAGCTACTGACTTCTTAGACTTGGAATCACTGAAACAAAATAAGGTTTTTTAAAGTTTGGGGTAAAAAACAATTTTTCAGGAATAACTTTAAACATTCTTTTCTATTTGGTTTTAAACAAGAAAAGTGACAAGACATCACCTAACACCTTGAAGATAATAAATCAGCTTTTAAAGATCAAATCCAATTCACCTGAAAACACTATCAGACAAAATCATCATCCCTAGCATCCATGGACTACTGGTTCCAGGACACTTCTAAGATATCAAAATCCATGGAGGTTTAAGTCTTGTATATAAAATGGAATTGTATTTGCATATAATCTATGTACATCTTCTCATATACTTTAAATCATGTCTACCTATAGTACCTAATATAGTGTAATATACCTAATATAGTGTGCATATATACTCTGCGAATAATTGTTACACTATATTGTATAGAGAATGACAAAAAAGTATGTGCATGATCAGTACAGATACATTTTTTCCAAATATTTTAGATTCACAACTGGTTGAGATAAGCAGGAACTACAGATAAGGAGGGACAATTTTAAGAATAAAAGTATACACAGAACATAGTAAAATTCTATTCAGAGTAAAAATAAACAATGAAATATTAACAAGTATATTTTAGAAGTATAGTTCTCCTTAAAATATTCATCCAATCTGGAAATATAGGAACAAATGTGATCATCTGCAGCATCACTCAGTCTTCTGTTTCAGAAGATGTAGCTAGGAATAGAAGCCACCAAAGTTTATAGGCCCTCAAAGAAGATGCATCATTCAAGGAGTCACACCAAGTCCCCACTGCAAAGGCATTTATCTGGATGCTACTGCTTTATGTAATATAAACTAGAAAAAGAACATGTCTCTCTTTTCTCACACTAAAATTCACACCGTACTACTGGGCAGGCTTCAAAACCATTATCCTTCTCAAATGCCCCATCCAGTCAAATCAATTCTGAAACCATGGCACTATGAAGTTTTTTTTTTTTAAAAAGGGCAGAAGAAAACAAGAAAATGCTCACTACTCTTAAGGTATATATTCCTGGGCCTTAGGATTCCCCTCTACACAAATCACCAGAATCTACAATTGAGATTTTTTTCATAAGACAACTGAAAGAAACTAATCAAAGGTCCAATATATAGCTTTACGGCCACATCTTACATTTCAGAGATTTCTGCAATACTAAGTTACCTATCTCAAAAAATATAGTTTTGCTTTAAAATTGATACTTTTGAAATAGTAACTATACCATTAGTGATCTAGTAATTGAAAGTTTAAGAAATAGAAAATTGAAAGTTTAAGAAGTAGAAAATTACCCTAAGGCTTCCTTGGAATAGTACTCCATTAGAGTAATGAGACTTTGGAGATTTTTCTCAAGACTGAAAACATGGCCAACAGCTGATCTTCCCACAGCATTAAAAGTAATCAAATAAAGATTGTGAAGAGTTCCCAAAAGATCAGAATGGTCAGTTTCTTCACTGGCTGTAGAACGCTGAAAATGAGTGAACAGTTCTGTGATGCACTGTAATGTCTGAGTTGAGTCCTGTAGCCACAAGGCAAATGCATCATCAATAACACCATCAGACTGGAGACCTTCCTCTTCATCTTGATCATAAAGATGACACAGAGCTCGAATCAACAAATTGGTTGCTTCATATTCTGACATAAAGAAAAGAAGACCTTTTTGTGACTGCGCAAGAAACTTTAAAACATCTTTTGTGGCCTGTAGCACACCAGGGTGGGCACTTGTTACTGGAATTGACAGAAGCAAGGTAACCAACTCCAAGAAGTGATGACTGTGAAGATATCTGTGGAGAAATTGACACATATTAAATAAGTACAAAGCATTCTTTATGAAACATTACAAAGGATAAATGTTTAATGTCTTTAATTCAGTATTTTTTGTTTTTTGGTCAATTATGCGACTTGAACTGAGGGCCTGGGAACTGTCCCTGGGCACTTTCACTCAAGGCTGGGGCTCTACCATTTTGAGCCACAGTATCACTTCTGGTTTTCTGGTGGATAAATGGAGATAAGAGTCACACGGACTTTCTTGCCCAGGGTGACTTACAACTGTGATCCTCAGATCTCAGCCTTCTGAGTAGCTAGGATTACAGGTGTGAGCCACACACACTGGCTGCTTCAGTTCTTATCTTCAGAAATAAACTGCTTTTATTGAAAACTGCAGTAAGAGTGGCAACTTTTATCATCACTGGATCAAATGATAAATTGGTATTTTTCCTTCTCAGTTAATCCTGATTAAACTCTGGACCTTCTTTCTAAACTACTTATTGCACATACTTTTCCATCATGGTTCTCCACTCTTCATGGCCTATCATTATATAAGAATTAGCTTATCCAAGAAAAATACAGGAAGTGGCACTGTGGCTCAAAGTGGTTGAGCACTAGCCTTGTGCTGAAGAGCTCAGGGACAGTGCCCAGGTCCAAAGTTCAAGCCCTACAACAGACCAAAAAAAGAAAAAAAAAGAAAAATATAGCATGTATAATAATAAAAAAAATCATTAAGCTTAGATTTATTATAAATCTGCATTAACATCTCTATGCAAATTAGTTTATCATTTGAATGCATAGCACTTTGTGTGTATGTACAGGCGCGCAAGCATGTCCTAAGCCTTGAATTCAGGACCTTGAGCTCTCTTTTAGCTTTTTCACTCAAAGGTAGTGCTCTACCACTTGAGCCATAGCTCCACTTGTAGTTAACTTACAGTGTTTTGGAGTTAATAAGGTACAAATTTTCATATAGAAAAGTTCTCCTTCCTATGCCATTCCTATTACTTCCCATTTGTTTTTAAACTTGCTTACACTAGAGCTATTGTTTACTATCTTTCAATCATGTTCTTAATTCTGCTTTAACTACGAATACAATATATGTTCAATTACAGGATCATGATTCTCAGTTTTACAACTGAATATCCAGTTTGAAATATCAACTATTCTTACACAGTTATGCAGAACTTAAACAGCAGTATCACAGACTGGAAGCATGGCTCAAGTGGTAGAGCACCTAATAAGTACAAATCCCTAAATTAAATCCTCAGCACTATCAAAAAAAATTACAACATACTATAGCCTCCAATGATTTGTGAAATCTATTTCCCCCAAAAGACAAAATATGTCTTACCTAAAGAGAACAGGGTAGGGATCATCCCTCTCTGGAGGTCCAGTAATCCTTGCCATCGTTGGAAAAGATTTAACAGGAGGTTGGATCATTGTATGAGGTGCAGTTTCCATTAAATGAAAAATTTCCTCTAGGAGGTTAATGAGTTTTTCTATTTCCCCTTCACTTATATTTGAGGATTCCAAAAGATCCATGTCCATAGACACTTCTTCATTTTCATAATCTGTATTTGTTCTCTCAAGTACAGTGTCTGTGTCATGATCAGGTTCACTGTGGTTGGGAACAGATGAAATCTTCTCTGCTAAAAGATCACCAAGTCTTTTAATCTCTGACAAGATTTCATAGAAATGGCATTTCTGAAGAACAGCTGAACCAGCAGTGACAACCCTCACTGTCTGATCTAAAAGTATGAGCTCCAGGAGTTTTTGATAGCCACTTTTTTCACCCTGACTACCTCTTAAAAAAGCTTCCATTCCTTCTGTCATACTAATGACACTGTCCAAAGCTTTAAAAGCATTTAACTTAAGGGAAGATGAAACATGATCTGCAAATAAAAGGTCAAATAATGAACTGATCACTCCTGCTTGTAATAATTCTGTGATTCCTTGAGTTCCACATTCTGCTAATGACGATACTAATTTGGTCCCAGCTTTTAGCTGTCGGACGTTTAAGGCAATGGGTTGTCGAAAGGCTACTTGTAAATTTAAAGCTTGCATTGTCCAGTCCACCAACTGGCCAAGTGAGTCTTGTTTTGTGTTTTTCAACTGCAAATAGCTTAATCCTTTTATTATTAAACCTGGAATTTCTTCTAGAGCAGTTACCCATTTTGCACCTCGATCTTCCCGATACAAATCTAATAGTTCAGTTAACTTCAATGAGGCTTCTATTGCCCCAGAATTTTCTTTATCTGGACCTTGGTCCTTCATTCTACTGATTTCAATTTCAAAAGTAGTCTTGTAAGGACAGCTGAAGTATAAGAGTGGTACTAGCTCTCTGTCATATGGATCATATGTCATAGGAGGAACAGATGCTAAGTCTTCAGCAGTGTATTCAACATCAAAATTTGGATACTTAAATGTTTCCCGCTCCAAGTCAGCAATTCCATCTTCATCACTGGAAATTTGTTCATAACCATCATCCCCTGAAAATAAGTTTAAAAATATTATATCACTATTGTTTAATACATACATTTTTTCACAAAAATAATTGATTTTATAGTATGCCAAACATTAAAAATTAATTTTTCTCAATATAATCCATTAGTTTCCCTTTACACAATGATTATTATTTTCTTTCTTTCTTTTTTTTTTAAGTGCCTATCTTGGGGCTTGAACTCAAAGCCTGAGTGCTGTCTCTGAACTTAACCACAGCTCCACTTCCAGAATTTTTTGGGGGGAATAACTGGAGATGAGTCTCATGGACTTTCCTGGCCAGACTAGTTTCAGGCTAGCTTCAAACTATGATTCTCAGATCTCAGCCTCCTGAGCAGCTGAGATAACGGGCATGAGCCACTGAGGCAGGCTTTTTTTTTTGTTTTATTTTTGTTTCTGTGCCACTTCTGGGATTTGAAGTCAGGGCCTGGGCACTGTCCCTGAGCTTATGTGCTCAATATTAGTGCTCTACTTGAGCCAAAACTCCACTTCTAGCTATTCTGGTGGTTAATTGGAGGTAAGGGTCTCATAGAGCAGGCAGAGGTGGCTTATACTTGTAGTCCTAGCTACTTAGGAGATCTGAGGATCACAGTTCAATGGACAGGAAAAGTCTGTGAAATGCATATCTCCATCTTAACCAACAGAAAACAAGTGGCTCTGTGGCTCTAAGTAACAAGAGTGCTAGACTTCAGCAAAAGAATTCAGAGTCAGTGCCCAGACCCAGAGTTCAAGCTCCACAACCAACAAAACCAAAAAAGAGGCTCCTAGACTTTCCTGCCCTGAGTGGCTTTGAACCGTGGTCCTCATATCTCAGCCTCCTGAGTAAATAGGATTACAAGCAAAAGCTATCTAATTAACCAGCAAAAAAGCCTGAATAAAGTAGGAGGTATGGTACAAGTAGCTTTATTTCCTAATTTCTAACAGTTAAATAAATATGAACAAACTTTTTAACATTTCTCCTATTTTATCTGTTCCGCTTTCCATCTAACTATAATAGATACTTTGTTCTCACTGAGATAAAATGAGAAACACTTCAAGCTACCAAATCCCTAATCACCATATTTTTACTTCATGACAGTTTTCCTAGTCAAAGCTGATGGGAACAGGCTCAATTCATATTGTGGCAAAAAATACAAAATTGTTCTCCCAGGAAATTGCAAATGGGACTGAAATCAACTCAGAGAGTTTACGTAGGATAAACAGAGATTTGGTTGTGGAGAAAATAAACAAGTTAGTTGACAAAAAATCAAATAAACATAAAAGGCAGATAAAAATCTCATTTCTAGTCACATCTTGAAGCCAACTGATGTAACTCTTGGTTTCCTGATCTCTTTTATCTTTGATAGAAATTTTCTTGCAATGCTCAAAGCTATATCTAGTTAATTTCTAGTACTTAAGACCAAAAAGTTGTAATTAATATAACCTACCTTCACCTTCTTCATCTTCTTCACCTTCTTCTTCATCTTCCTCTTCCTCCTCAGGAATACTATCTACTGTATGGCGATCATCTTCATCCTCATCTTCTTCCTCCTCTACATCCACATCATCATCATCATCTTCTCCTTCTTCTTGTTGTTCCTCTTCTACTTCTCCTTCATCAGAATATTGACCTTCCTGGGGAACAGAATTCCGATCAGGAGAAATGGGCTCAAAGTAATCTTCTCTGTGGGGAACGTCCTCTTCCTTATCACCAGACACTGAAAAAACAATTGAGATTTAAGACAGATTATTTCAATGATTTAAATAACACAAAGCAGCATGACTGGATATTACAGCAAGTTAATGGCATTCTGGATGACTTAGCTTATGTAAACCTCGTCTAAAAAGTGGCAGAATACTTGCTTTCAAAAAATACTCAGAAGGGGGCTGGGAATATGGCCTAGTGGCAAGAGTGCTTGCCTCGTATACATGAAGCCCTGTGTTTGATTCCTCAGCACCACATAAACAGAAAAAGCTAGAAGTGGCGCTGTGGCTCAAGTGGCAGAGTGCTAGCCTTGAGCAAAAAGAAGCCAGGGACAGTGCTCAGGCCCTGAGTCCAAGCCCCAGGACTGGCAAAAAAAAAAATTCTCAGAAGGGCTGGGAATGTGGCTTAGTGATAGAATGCTTGCCTAGCATGTTGAAGCCGCATTTGATTTCTCAGTACCACATAAACAGGAAAAGTCGGAAGCGGCACTGTGACTCAAGTGCTAGCCTTGAGGAAAAGAAGCTTAGGGACAATGCCCAGGCCCTGAGTTCAAGCCCAAGGACTGGCAAAAAAAAAAAAAGACATACAAAAAAATACTAAGAGGGGCTGGGAATATGGCCTAGTGGCAAGAGTGCTTGCTTCATATACATGAAGCCCTGGGTTCAATTCCTCAGCACCACATATACAGAAAATAGCCAGAAGTGGCACTGTGGGCTCAAGTGGCAGAATGCTAGCCTTGAGCAAAAAGAAGCCAATAACAGTGCTCAGGCCCTTTGTCCAAGCCCCAGCACTGAAAAAAAAAATACTAAGAGCGAGGGAAAAGGTGACGTTGTTCAAAACAAATGTACTCTTTACCTGGCTTATCTAACTGTAACCCCAGGCCCTGAGTTCTAGCCTCAGATTGGGGGGTGGGGGGTGAGGAGAGGAGAGCTCCAGGAGCTAGTGTCTTTTGCTACTCAGGACACTGAGTTATAAGAATCCAGGTTTGAAGCCAGCCTGGGCTTCAAGAGAAAGTTTTTTTGGGGGGGTATCTGTGCCAGTCATGGGGCTTAAACGCAAGGCCTAGGTGTTAACCCTACACTTTTGTGCTCAGAACTAGTACTCTACCACTTGAGCCACAGGTTCACTTTCAGATTTTTAGTGGTTAACTGGAGTAAGGACCTCATGTACTTTCCTGCCTGGGCTCCTTTCAAAACACAATCCTCAGAGCTCAGCCTCCTGAGTAGCTAGGATTGCAGGAATAAACCACCAGTGCTCATCTGTTTAAGAGACTCTTTAACTCCAACTAAGCAGCAAGAAGTCACAAGTAGAAGTATTAGCCTTGAGAGAAAAAGCTAAGCAAGAATGCAAAGCCCTGAATTCAACCCCAAGTACCAGAACCAAAAAATAAAAATAGGGCTGGGAATATGGCCTAGTGGCAAGAGTGCTTGCCTCCTACACATAAAGCTCTCGGTTGGATTCCCCAGCACCACATATATGGAAAACAGCCAGAAGGGGCGCTGTGGCTCAGGTGGCAGAGTGCTAGCTTTGAGCGGGAAGAAGCCAGGGACAGTGCTCAGGCCCTGAGTCCAAGGCCCAGGACTGGCCAAAAAATAAAAATAAATAAAAATAAAAGTTTTTCAATTGAAAAAGCACTTATTGGGGCTGGGAATGTGGCTTAGTGGTAGAGTGCTTGTCTAGCATGCACAAAGCCCTGGGTTCAATTCCTCAGCACCACATATACAGAAAAAGCTGGAAGTGGCGCTGTGGCCAAGTGGTAGAGTGCTAGCCTTGAGCAAAAAGAAAACAGAAACAGTGCTCAGGCCCTGAGCCCAAGCCCAGGACTGGCAAAAAAGAAGAAGAAAAAAAAAAAGCACTTATATTAACACTAATTGGGGGCGGGGGGAGAGAGGGTTAACAACTCCATAGCTTTGATTTTCTACCTGGCAAAGGCATAGGATCTTCATCATCATCATCTGGTGGAGGAGGCCCTGGAGGAGTTCTTGGTCCCCTTGGCTGTGGTCTTGGAGGACTTCCATTAAACTGATCTTCTTTCTCACCATCAGCTAGAGTGTTATTAGAGAAATGAAAAAAAAAAAAATCCTTCAAATTGTTATAGTGAAATGAATGCTGGAAAAATGCTTTTCATTTGAATTATCTTCAGAATTTACTGATAATAAATTAAGCTACTTTTACTTCAGAATCAACCCATCCAAACAAATTTGAAATGCACTCCTATAACAAAAAAACCATTAACATGAATGTTCCAGGAACACATGCCAAACTATCTAGTTAGTCTTCAATTCTTTTGTTAAAAAAAAAATAGCCACTGGATTGCAGAAAGAAAGAAGAAAATCCGGTGTCAACTTGAAAAACTCTGAGATGCTCAATTGTAAATCATTTGCCTAGCATGTCTGGTCTGCAGAAGAGAAAGAAAGATATGTGAGGTAAGGAAGGAAAGAGAGAAAAAAGGGAAATACAGACATTTTCTTTAAAAATAAAATTTAAAAGCTATCTAATAGAAGATAAATATAAACACAAGTCATTGTAGAAAAGAACTGGTTCTAATGATAGAAAAGTTATTTGAATTAGCCTTTCTTACAACAGACATAAGTTTCACTGGCAAAATCAAATTTACAATTCTCACCATGCTTTGGATTCCTTTTTAAACTTGGTTGTGTCTGAGGAGGTGGTGGAGGTGGAGGTGGTGGCGGTGGAGAGTCTCTGTCATGACTTATCACTCTATCAACTGATCCATATATTGCCAGTGTCAGACAATTGTACCAGCCTCTTAGCACCAGACCATCAGTATTCACCTAAAAAAAAATTGGGGGGGAGGAAATCTTTCAAATTAATATTTAAATGTACTAGAAGTAAAGTGAAATTAAGTTAGTTTACAATTCAACTAACAATTCAACTAACATCTTTAAAAGCATGCTGAAACTCAAAGATAAGCCAGGCACTCGTGGCTCTTGCCTATAATCCTAGCTATTCAGGAGGCTGCAATCTGAGGATAGTAGTTCAAAGACAGGCCAGACAAGAAAGTCCATGATACTCTAATCTCCAGTTAATCACCAGAAAACTAGAAGTGGCACTGTGACTCAAAGTGGTACAGCACTAGCCTTGAGCACAAAAGCTCAGGGACAATGCTCAGGCCCTAAGTTCAAGCTCTAAGATAAGCACACACACACACACACACACACACACACACACACACACACACACACACACACACACACACACACAAAAGGCTCAAAGACTAGGCCCAGGAACTGATAGCAACTCTAAACAGAAATTCCACTGGAAGGAAGATAATTTTTTAATAAACAGGATGCAGAGAATTAAGTACTATGCCCCCAAAATTAAATAGCAAACTGAGTAATTGAACATTAGGTCACAATTATTTTTGCATTTCAGATCTTCCATTAGATGCTTCTAGAACGACATTTGGTACATAAAAAAAAAAACAAGGCATGTTGATGATATAAAAGGAAGAAATAGGAAATGTTTATTTTAAGAAAACTCAAGGGATATAAGCTGGAAGTTAAGAATAAAACATGGCTGCAGTCTTGAGTTACAATCTCGAGATGCAGACCTCCTGAAACCCAAAAAAAAAAAAAAAAAAAAAAAAAAAAAAAAAAAAAAAAAAAGAAAACTCAAGGCACACAGCCAGTGTGTAATAAGTTGCCTGCCTGAATCTATTGACCCTGTCCACCTAAATCAAAGGTGGGGAATTTTTCTTCTCCCAAAGGCTATTTACATATTTATAAGGGCACTTGCAGCTCAGACAAAATTATCAAGATGGAAGATGAGTTGGGCCTCCAATGATAAGCATACAAGAAGTAAATGTGAAGCCTATATGTGGGTCTTGTCATGAATCAAATTATTTCACTGGCTTTATATTGCCTGAGGGCCAGATGTTCCCCTACCCCTGACCTAAATTTTTTTAAAAAGGAAGACAAGAATGCTGGCCACTTGAAGACTCATGTATAAAATAATAGGAAGAAAAATATTGAGACTCTTTAGAGGCTGGCTTTATAAAAACTACCTTAAAATAACATCTGGATGCAAGAGGACACAGACAAGAAAATGATATTCTGAAGCACTAGAACCAAATTCTGTACCATTCATTTGTGTGAACCAAAAACTTGGAAAGTGAGGATAGTCAGCAGTGACAAGGTGAAAATAACTCTCATAATTACCTTTGAGTTGGGTCTAAAGATGATGGAAGTATTCTCATCATATTCCAGGCTGTCAAAAAGTAGAAACAAATAAACACACACATACAAACACCAAGCATCACAAATTATGAAAAAGTCTTTCTAGCTACAATAATTCAAAACAAATGTCATTAAGATTTTTGTTTTGACTTAATTAGCCACAAGCTTCTTGAGCTTAATTACTTCTCCCTAAAAACTGTAATAAAAAAAGTCAAACCCATAAAGACTATGACTTTAGTTTGGGATACAGACATACGTAATTTTTTTCATTCTTCCAGGCAATTATAATCTACAGGCACAGTAAATAACTACTGTACTACGGTCTTACAAAAGTGTACACTGGGGGCTGGGACAATAGCCCAGTGGTAGAACATGAAGACTTGGGTTCAATTCCTCAGTACCACATCTACAGAAAAAGCCAGAAGTGGCACTGTGGCTCAAGTGGCAGAGTACTAGCCTTGAGCAAAAAGAAGTCAGGGACAGTGCTCAAGCCCTGAGTTCAAGCCCCAGGACTGGGGGGAAAAAAAAAGTGTACACTGGAACCAACATTTGTGAAAAGCATTATAGAACTGGGGTTATAGTTCACTGGTGAGCACTTATCTCACATGACAAAGGCTCTGGGTTTAATCCTCAGGATGGCAATTTTTTTTTAAAGAAGGTTCAATTATCAATACAATTTCATAAAGTTTAAGAAAATATAAATTTCCTCATAGAAATTTAACATGTTTCCACCTTAAGCTTTTTCATTTTTAACATGAGTTCTAAAAAAATATTCAACCAGGCACTGATGGCTCACACCTATAATCCCAGCTACTCAGGAAGCTGAGATCTGAGGATTGTGATTCAAAATCAGAAGTCCATAGGACTCTAATTTCCAATTAACTACCAGAAAGCCACAAGTGGAACAGTAGCTCAAGTAGTAGACTGTCAGCCTTGAGGAAAAAAGCTAAGGGAGAATACAGTACCCTGAGATCAAGCCCCAGACGTGGCATTAAAAAAAAATAATGATAATAACTCTGAGGGCAAGGAAATAGGCTCATGCCTATAATCCTAGCTACACAGAAGGCTAGATTTAAGGATTATGGTTCAAAGCCAGCCGGGGAAGGAACGTCTAAGAGATTCTTATAATAATAAACTTCTTAGAAAAAGTGAGATGTAGAAGTGTGGCTCAAGTGGTAGAGCACTAGGTAGCCTTGAACAAAAAAGGCTTAGGGACAGTACCCAGACCCTGAGTTCAAGCCCTAGGACCAGCAGGCACGCGTATGGGACGCACATGCAGACATGCGTGTGCTCACACACACAAAAGAGAATGATCATTGATCAAGAAATTGATCAAGAAGCATTATGCTCATAACCGGACTTATGAAATTGTAACTTCTTTGTAGAACTACTTAATAGTGATACTAAAAAAATAACTCTCATCTTGTAAAATGTGAAAATGTACCCACAGAAATTTTTGTTTTTATTTTTATTAATGTACATTAATTATTGTGATATTTCCAAACATGCATATAATATACTGATAGTGACATGAGTTTCAAATTTAGCATCAGTATGGTATAAAAGACCCATAACATTAGCTTTGATAGGGCACTATAGTGCCTACAGTTTTAGCTATTCAGTAGGCTGAGATCTGATGACTATATAGTTAGAAGCCAGCCTGAGCAGATATCTTATCTCAAATTAACAGTAAAAAGGCTGGACTAAGAGATCCAAGTGGTAAAGAACCAGTTATGAATGAAAAAGCCAAGCTAAAAGCAAAGTAAGAGCACAAAGCTTGGCATTGAAGCCCCAGTACAACCACAAACACACACACACACACACACACACACACACACACACACACAAAAAATACCTTTCACTGTGTTTATATAGTTCTTCAAAAAAATCCAACAGCAGGGGCTGGGGATATAGCCTAGTGGCAAGAGTGCCTGCCTCGGATACACGAGGCCCTAGGTTCGATTCCCCAGCACCACATATACAGAAAACGGCCAGAAGCGGCGCTGTGGCTCAAGTGGCAGAGTGCTAGCCTTGAGCGGGAAGAAGCCAGGGACAGTGCTCAGGCCCTGAGTCCAAGGCCCAGGACTGGCCAAAAAAAAAAAAAAAAAAATCCAACAGCAGAGCTAGAGTATGGCTCAAGGGATATAGTGCTCATTTAACAAGTACAAGGCCTTAAGTTCAAACCCCAGTGCCACAATAAAAAAGAAAGAAAAGAAAAGGCAATCTTTTCTGGCTGGAGGTATGGTTCAGTGTTAGAGCGAATGCCTTGGCAGTGTGAGGCCCTGAGTTCAAACTCCAGTCTTGCCCCCTGCCTCAAAACAATTCTTTCCAAATAGCTACTAACAAACCACATGAATCACCTGTATAAGAAATGTAGGGCTAGTAGACCTCTCAGTGGATCACAATAGCTCAAAAGCTATATATGTATGATCATATAAGACAAGGATAAGTAAATTCTATTGTTGACGTTATATTTAAAGTTCTAGCTGAATTTCCTTTGGCGTATGCCACGTGGCTACTGTATATATATATATATATATATATATATATATATATTTTTTTTTTTTTTTTTTTTTTTTTTTTTGCCAGTCCTGGGCCTTGGACTCAGGGCCTGAGCAGTGTCCCTGGCTTCCCTTTGCTCAAGGATAGCACTCTGCCACTTGAGCCACAGCGCCACTTCTGGCCGTTTTCCACATATGTGGTACTGGGGAATTGAACCCAGGGCTTCATGTATACGAGGCAGGCTCTCTTGCCACTAGGCCATATTCCCAGCCCCACTGTATATGTTTTTGGTACACTGGGTATTGTATATATGCCTGCCTGATCTAGGGAAGGGAAAAAAAACCGAGGGTGTAAGCTATCACAAGGAATGTACTCACTGCCCTATTATGTAACTGTACCCCTTTTGCACAACACCTTGTCAACAAAATTTAATTAATTAATAAATAATAATAATAAAAAGAAATGTAGGGCTGGGAATATGGCCTAGTGGTAAAGTGCCTGCCTCGTATACATGAAGCCCTGGGTTCGATTTCTCAGCACCACATACATAGAAAAAGTCAAAAGTGGTGCTGTGGCTCAAGTGGTAGAGTGCTAGCCTTGAGCAAAAAGAAGCCAGGGACAGTGCTCAGGCCCTGAGTTCAAGCCCCAGGACTAGCAAAAAAAAAAAAAAAAAAAGGAAAGAAAGAAATGTATATAGGCTGAGAACCTATAGCGCATGCCTATAATCCTAGCTACTTAAGAGCCTGAGATATAACTATAGTAGTTCAAAGCCAGACTGGACAGAAAAGTCCATGAGACTCCAATTAACCACCAAAAAGAAAAAAACAACAACCCAGAAGCAGAGATAGGACTCATGCTAAAGTACTAGCCTTGAGCCAAAAAAAAGTACCCTGAATTCAAGCCCCAGGACCAGCACAAAAAAAGGAGAAATGTATGTACAAGTAAAAAGGAAACAAAATATGAATTATAATTTACACAATTAAGTCTATTACATAAACATATTCTTACAAATCTGACATTTCTTTCATATTGACAATTGATAAAAAGTTAAAACTTGAATTCTTGGTTCTGCCACCAGATACTACCTTTTCTTCTTATCTGAAGAACAAAACTGGTTTGCTTTCTAACTCATGAAGTTCCCGATGAAATTACATAGCAGGTACATACCTTCCCAACCTATCAAAAACTGGGGCACTTGGTTTGCTTACATTGTTGAAGAATAAATCTAGTTGAAATGTGTGTGGAGATGTTTCCCTGTGAAGAAAGAAAAAAAGATCAAAATGTCAGCCTTTGTAACAACTGTTTATTAAAAGTCATAGCTAGTAAAAAGTGAAGAGCAATCCTAGAATTAGGATATAATAATCTTCATAACTAAATAGCAAAAATGCAATTAACTATGATACTTAGCAAAATCTTATTCATATCCAATCCCAAAGTAGCCAATTGTTACCTTTAAAAATTATTAAAAACTAAATCATCAGTATCATTTTAATTGTTTTTTACCTGCTATTTTGCATTTACCTTAAGCTTAAAATTTTTTTTTAATGATGGACATGTAGCTTAATGGCAGGGCATTTAATATGTGTGAGTCCTAGGCTTCAAGCCACAGCAAAAAGAGAAGGGGAGGGGAGAATGTGGGGTCATGAGATAGATTCTCTCGATGGAATTTAAGCTCACCTTAAACTCTTTTTTTTTTTTTTTTTGGCCAGTCCTGGGCCTTGGACTCAGGACCTGAGCACCATCCCTGCCTTCTTCCCGCTTAAGGCTAGCACTCTGCCACCTGAGCCACAGCGCCCCTTCTGGCCATTTTCCATATATGTGGTGCCGGGGAATCGAACCGAGAGCTTCATGTGTAGGAGGCAAGCACTCTTGCCATTAGGCCATATTACCAGCCCTCACCTTAAACTCTTGATCCTGAATCAGCCTCGTGTTACAATTACAGTTAAATGCCATTACATCTAGTTAACTGCACTAGACTTTTATAAGTGACTTAAAAAAACACACACATAAAACTCCTGTAAGAACAATTACCAAAAAAAGTAGTAATAAAATATATTTACAAAAACACACTAGGGGGCTGGGAATATGGCCTAGTGGTAGAGTGCTTGCTTCATATACATAAAGCCCTAGGTTCGATTCCTCAGCACCTCATATATAAAAAAGACCAGAAGGGGTGCTGTGGCTCAAGTGGTAGAGTGCTAGCCTTGAGCAAAAAGAAGCCAGGACAGTGCTCAGGCCCTGAGTTCAAGCCCCAGGAATGGCAAAACACACACACACACACACACACACACACACACACACACACACACACACACGAAAGGCACTGGGGCTCAGTCCTGTAATCTTGGCTACTCAGGAAGCTGAGATTTGGGGATCAAGATATGGGGAGCTGTGGCTTCAGTGGTAGAGCATTAGCCTTGAGCAAAAAGAGCTCAGGTTAATACCCAGACACTGAATTCAAGCCCCAGAACCAGCACACACACACATACACACATACATAAACACAAATATATATTAAAAAGCAATACATCAAAAGCTGTCAGAAATCTCTTTAGATGGAGCAATTGTAAGGATTTTAATTGTACCTATGTGTTTATGAATCTTGAGAAAAATACTTACAAAAGTGTGCTAAACAAGTATTACCTGATTTCTAACATTACTTTTTAAAAAATAATTACTTATTTATTGTCAAAGTGATGTACAGAGGGGTGACAGTTTCATACGTAAGGCAGTGCATACATTTCTTGTACAATTTGTCTAACATTACTTTTAACCTTGAGAGTTCAGGCTTCCAAATTCCTTTTTTTGGGGGGGGGCAGTCTTGGGGCTTGAACTTAGGGCCTGGGCACTCTCCCTGAATTTCTTTTGCTCAAGGCTAGCACTCTACCACTTGAGTCACAGCGCCACTTCCTGCTTTTTCTGTTTATGTGGTACTAAGGAATCAAACTCAGGACTTCACACATGTTAAGGCAACTACTCTACCACTAAGCCACAGTCCCAGCCTCCAGATTCTTATATCTGTGATACTCCATCCATCCTTTTATTGTTTTAGAACCATCTGTAAAATATTTCTGCTAGTTACATTTGTTTTTTGTTGTTGTTGGTTTTGTTGGTTGTGGGACTTGAACTCTGGGCTCGGGGAACTGTCCCTTGAGCTTTTCAGCTTAAGGCTAGTGCTCTACCACCTGAGCCACAGCACCATTTCTGGCTTTTGGTGGTTAATTGGAGGTAAGAATGTCATAGACTTTCCTGCCCCGGGGTTGGCTTTGAACCGGGATCCTTAGATCCTCAGCTAGGATTACAGGTATGAGCCACCAGCACTTGGCTCTGGTAGTTACATTTGGAGTCATTATAACACAAATAGTCATTCAAGAAAAAAAGAAGAAAAAGGAAGAGAAGAGAGAAAATGTAATAAAACCTCCTATCCATTGTAACTAATAGTAAAAAAAAAATCCATTTTGCTTGCCCTGGTAGCTAGCTTCCAAAACGGTGCCTATTATGTAGTCCCCTCCACACTGTACTAAAATATGTACCCAGTAGAATATGTTAAAAATAGCCTGGCATTGGTGGCTCATGCCTGTAAACCTAGCTACTAAGGACATTGAGATCTGCTGATCATGGCTCAAAGCCAGCCTGGGCAGGAAAGTCCATGAGACTTTTATCTCCAATTAATACCAAAAAGCCAGAAGTAGAGAGCTGACTGAAGTGGCAGAACACTACCCTTGAGCATAAAAGCTCAGGGACAGCACTCAGGTCCTAAGTTCAAGCCCCAAGACCAGCACCAAAAAAAAAAAAAAAAAAAAAAAAGACTGAAGCTGGATGCCATTCACCTTGTATTGTACTAATTTCAACTCAAACTGCTTCAAAGACCTGATGTAAGACCTGAAACCTCAAAACTGACTACAGGAAGGAGAAACATTAGAACCTATTGGCAAAGGCAGAAACATTCTGAGTAGAGTTCCACCATCAAAGCAAACTGGAGAAAGAACTGAGAAATGGGATTGCATGAATATGAAATATTTCTACTCAACAAGGACACAGTTACTAAGCTAAAGAGACAGCCTAAAGAATAGGATATCTTTGCCAGCTATACATGTAACAATGGCCTAATATCCAGGATATATAAGAAGTTAAAGAAACTAAACTCCCAAAAAATAAAGGTACTACTAAACAGAAACTTCAGAATTAAGAATAGCCAACAAGCTAGGCACCAAGTGGCTCACATGTGTACTCCTAGCTACTAAAGGAGGCTGAGACTTGAAGGTCAAGGTTCAAAGCCACCTCATGCAGGAAAGTCTGTGAGACTCATCTTCAATTAACCACAAAAAAAGCCCGAAGTGGAGCTGTGGCTCAAGGAGTAAAATACTAACTAGCCTTGAGCAAAAAAGCTCAGAGGAAATACCTAGGCCCTGAGTTCCAGCTTCAGGTCTGGCACACAATGAAAACCAACAACAAAAGAAGGGCTAATAAATTCATGAAGAAATAAAGAAATGTTCAACATCTCTGGCAATAAAGGAAATGAAAATCAAAACAACTCTGACTGCCAGGCACCAGGAGCTCACACCTATAATGCTAGCTATTCAAGAGGTTGAGATCTGAGGATTGTGGTTTGAGCCAGCCCCGGCAGAAAAGTCCCCCATGAGACTCTTATCTCCAATTAACCACTCAAAAACCAGAAGTGGTGCTGTAGCTCAAGTGGTAGAGCGCTAACCTTGAACACAAAAAGGCTAAGGGACAATGCCCAGGCCCTGAGTTCAAGCCCCACAGTCTGGTGGGGGAAGGGTTAAGGAACCTCTGACATTTCATCTCATCTCACTAAGGTTGGCCATCATCAAGAATATGAACAATAAAATCCTAGCAGGGATGTGGCTCAAGTGGCAAAGTGCTAGCCATGAGCAAAGAAGCTCAAGAGCCAATGCCCAGATCCCAAATTCAAGCCCCATGATTGAGGAATACCATTCTTGAGTATTTATCCAAAAGATAAGCTAGAGTAATGACAATTTCATATCCATGTTCACTGCTGCACTGTTCACCATAGCCAACTTATGGAAATAGCCCAGAGACCCTACAATGATGAATTAATCAAGAAAATGTGGTAAATATTGGTAGACACTTGTGGCTTACATCTGTAATCCAGGTTGAAATCTGAGGATCACTATTCAAAGTTAGCCCAAGCAGAAAAGTCCATGAGAGTCTTATCTTCAAGTAACCAGCAAAAAAGGGGAGCTATGGCTCTACTTTGTCAAGCCTTGAGGGAAAAAAGCTAAGGGACAGTATCTGAGCCCTTAATTCAAGTACCAGCACAAACACACAAAAAAAAATCTTAGAAAACATTTTGTTACATGAAGTAACTCAGGCTGACAGAGACAAATGGCAGATGTTTTCTCTCGCATATACAAGTTAGATCTAAACAATAAACATATATGAAAACATATACAGATATAGATATATACAAATAAATTGAAAGATGGTATATTGAAGGGAGGATTCAAATGGTATAGTTCCTCTGAACAACTAATGAACAGTACTAAACATGAGTATCAGAAAGCTGAAGCATGGTTTTGTTAGGGGGAGATGAAATGGGGCAGGGGGGAAGCAGGTGAATGGTGAAAGGTTAAATGAATGGTCATTATTAAATGTACATGTGAATATAGAACCACTTATCTTGAGAGTATGGATGGGATTGGGAAGGATGTGGGAGAACAATAAATAGGATGAAACTGATCAAAGTGCACTACATTCAAAATCTAACTTATGGAATTAAAACCCTCTTGTATAATTAAATTTTTAGAAATAGATAAAACAGGCTGGGCACTGTTGGCTCACTCCTATAATCCTAACTGCTCAGGAGGCTGAGATCTGAGGATGTCAGTTCAAAGCAAGCCAGGGCAAGAAAGTCCATGAAACTCTTAGCTTCAATTCACCGTCAGAAAATAGGCAGTGGCACTGTGGCTTAAAGTGGTAGAGCACTAGCCTTAAGCAAAAGAATTCAAGGACAGTGCCTAGGCTCTGAGTTCAAGCCTCACAACTGACAAAAAGAAAAGCCAGTCCAGGATGAAAACTCTTATGACAGCCAGATACTGGTGCCTCACACCTGTAATCCTAGCTACTCAGGGGGCTGAGATCTGAAGATCTCAGTTTAAAGGCAGCCAGAGCAGAAAAGTCCCTATGAGACTTTTATCTCCAATTAACCACTCAAAAGCCAGAAGTGACACACCATGGCCCAAGTGGCAGAACAGTAGCCTTGAGCACAAAGAGGTTCAGGGACAGCACCCAGGCCCTGAGTTCAAGCCCCACAATCAACCAAAAAGAAAATTATCTCCAATTAACCACCAGAAAACCAGAAGTGGAGCTGTGGCTCAAAATGGTAGAGCACTAGCCTTGAGTAAGAGCTCAGGGATAGCACCCAGGCCCTGAGTTCAAGTCCTATGACCAACAAATAAACTGATAACCAAATAGACCTTTCCTGACCAAAACAGTATAACGAGAGAAGCCTGAGAAGCCTATTGGATATACTATCATTTTCCAGCTTTTCTATTTTATAAACACTTATTTCCCTTTGCTGATAAGTATGAGAAAATGTATAGAATGAAGACATAAGTTTTCAGTTTCTTTTTCTTTCTGTCAGTCGTGGGGCTTAAACTCTAGGACTGGGTGCTATCCCTGAACTTTTGTGCTCAGGCTAGCTCTCTACCACTTGATCCACAGCTCCACTTCCAGATTTTTGTGGGTAAGTAGAGACAAGAGTCTCATAAACATTCCTGCCCAGGCTGACACCTCTGAAGATTTTATATATAAACACTTTTCCCCAGGGCTGGGGATATGGCCTAGTGGCAAGAGCGCTTGCCTCGTATACTTGAAGCCCTGGGTTCGATTCCCCAGCACCACATATACAGAAAATGGCCAGAAGTGGTGCTGTGACTGAAGTGGCAGAGTGCTAGCCTTGAGCAAAAAGAAGCCAGGGACAGTGCTCAGGCCCTGAGTCCAAGGCCCAGGACTGGCAAAAAAAAAAAAAGACCAACACTTTTCCCTTTTAACTCTGAATCTGTCCAATAATACTCATAAGTAGATTTTTTCACATGATAGAAATTAAATTATTCATAACATCAATAAAATGAAATACATTGATATATAAAACTAATTTGTCTCTAACCTGTGCAATTAAAATTGGAAAATAATTATTCATATTGCAATAAAGATCACATTCCTCTCTTTGATATTAGTTGTTAAAGTTACCTATACCTCCATCTCTGAATTTTTTTTTTTTCTGGTAGTAGTTCAATTCAGTACCTCACACTTGTTAGGTAGGTATTCTACCATTTAAGCCACTCTGTCAGCTCCAATAATTTTACATTTTATATCACACAGAACTGAAGAAAAAGCAGCTGGGTGCCTTATGCCTGCAATCCTAGCTATTCAGGAGGAAGAAATCTGAGGCTCACAGTGCAAACCTGGCCTGGACAGAAAAGTCCATGAGACTCTTATCTCCAATCACCAAAAAGTCAAAAGTAGCACTGTGGCTCAAGTGGTAGAGCCCTAGCCTTGAGTGCAAAGAGGCTCAGGGACAGCACCTAGACCCTGAATTCAAGCCCCAGGACCAGCAAAAAAAAAAGAAAAAGTCAGCTTGGGTAAATTAGCGAAAACCCATCTCAAAATAAAATTTAAAAAATGGGGAGGGAAGGAGGGAAGAATAGCTAAGAGATCCTAAATTCAAGTATCAGTAGCAAATGAAAAGAAGAGAGAGAAAAAGAGTATAATAAAAATATATTGCCAGGGGGTTGGGAATATGGCCTAGTGGTAGAGTGCTTACCTCATATACATGAAGCCCTGGGTTCGATTCCTCAGCACCATATGTATGGAAAAAGCTAGAAGTGGTGCTGTGGCTTAAGTGGTAGAGTGCTAGCCTTGAGCAAAAAGAAGCCAGGGACAGTGCTCAGGCCCTGAGTTCAAGCCCCAGGACTGGCAAAAAACAAAATAAAACGAAACTATAGTGCTAGGTGCCAGTGGCTCATGGAGCTACTCAAGAGGCTGAGATCTGAAGATCCCGGTTCAAAGCCAGCCCAGGCAGGAAAGTCTCCGTGACACTCTTTTTTGTTGTTGTTGTTGCCAGTCCTGGGCCTTAGCACGGTCCCTGGCTTCTTTTTGCTCAAGGCTAGCACTGTGCCACTTGAGCCACAGTGCCACTTCTGGCCGTTTTCTATATATGTGGTGCTGGGGGATCGAACCCAAGGCTTCACATATACGAGGCAAGCACTCTTGCCACTAGGCCATATTCCCAGCCCCCCGTGAGACTCTTATCTCCAATTAACCACCAGAAAACCTGAAGTGGCACTGTGGCTCAAGTGGTAGAGCTAGCCTTGTGCTGAAGAGCTCAGGAACAGCGCCCAGGTCCATAGTTCAAGCCCCATGACAAACATAAAAAAAGAAAAGAAAAATATATATGTATTCAAATTAATCCTTAATTACTTTAAAAGGAAAAAGGCAAGTCAAAAACACTTCATTTGGGGCAGAGAAAATAGGTCAGTGATAGAGTGTTTGGCTAACAAGTATAATGAAATGGATTTGATCCCCAGCACAATATATATTCAATCATTTTCTTTTTTGTTATTGTTGTTTTAGTGCCTGTCCTGGGGCTTGAACTCAGGCCCTCTCATTCTTGCTTAGCTTTTTTGCTCAATGCTCAAGACTGGTGCTCTACCACTTGAGCCACACCTTTACTCCCAGCACTAATATGTGTATATTAGTCTTAGTCAAAGTAGTTTTACAAAGAGGACTTGACTTACCCATATGCTCTGTTGTCAGGTAGGCTACTATGGGCTCTTACTCCTGGGGGTATGACTCGGACTTCATTTATATAAACAACACATGGAAAGCGAACCACATCTATATGAGAACTTTGCTTTAAAAAGAAAAGGAGGAAATGGGCAAAGTATAAGTAAAGCAGTCTTTTCCAACTGAAAATACACTTATCTTTTATTTAGCTTTCTTCATTCAAATATCACAAATAACCTTAAAACAGAGATGTAGCTGAAGTTGTAGTGTTTGACTAGCACGTGACAAGTCCCAGGTTGGATCCCTGAATACTAAAACATAAACAGAGTCCATGTTATTAAATACATGTTTTGAGCCTCTCAGTATAAAACGCTTTGTAGTGCACTTAGTTCTCTACTGATGTTTTCCTTAGACCACTAGAGTCCACCACAATCCCTTGTGTGAAACCAGTTACCTTTCAAAATCCTGAATTTCTGGATTTTTTTTGTTGTTGTTGTTTTGCCAGTCCTGGGGCTTGAACTCTGTTCCCAGGCTGAGGTCTGGGGGCTCATACCTGTAATCCAAACTACTCAGGAGGCTAAGATCTGAGGATCTCGGTTTGAAGACAGCCCAAGTAAGAAAATCTGTGAGACTCTTATCTCCAATTAACCACCAGAAAACTGGAGATGGCTCTGTAGTTCAAAGTGGCAGAGCACTAGCCTTGAGCAAAAGAGCTCAGGACAACACCCACGCCCAGAGTTCAAGCCCCATGACAAAAAAAAAAAAAAAGTTTCACAGACTTTCCTGCCTGGACTCGTTTCAAACTGCAGTCCTCAGATCTTAGCCTTTCTGGATAGCTAGGATTACAGCCATGAGCCACCAGCACCCAGTGAATTTGCTTTTTGTTTGGGGAATTTTTGTTGTTGTTATTATTTTACAGTCTTGGAACTTGAACTCAGGGCCTAGGCACTACCCTGAGCTTCTTTTGTTCAAGGCTAGCACTTTACCACTTGAGCCACAGCACTACTTCCAGCTTTTTCGGTTTATGTGGTACTAAAGAATTAATCCAGGGGCTTCATGGGTACTAAGCAAGCAATCTACCACTAAGCCACATTCCCAACCCTTTCTGGGTTTTGTTGTTTATTTGCTGCTGGTCCTTGGGCCTTAAACTCTGGGCCTGGGCTCTTTGTTCTCCCCCTCCCGCCCCACCCCCCACCAGCCTCTCTTTGCTCAAGGCTAGAGCTCTACCACTTGAGCCACAGTGCCACTTCTGGCTTTTTCTGTTTATGTGGTACTGAGGAATCCAACCCAGGGCTTCATGAACACAAGGCAAGCAATTTACCACCAAGCCACATTCCCAGCCTCTTTCTGGGTTTTTAGAAGGCACTGTGATGCAAATATTGCACAATACTGCGCCCTCTCTTGGCTTCTGGAACAATACCTCATAATCAAAACATTAGCGTTTCATATAAATATGGTCAATGTAGTTTCTCTGCATGAAAATCTAACATTGAAACCTGTGGAGGAGACTGGACACTGGTGATTCATTCACACCTATGATCCTACCAATCAGTAGGCTCAGATTTGAGGACTGCCAGTCAGGGCAGAGCAGTCTGTGAAACTCCATCTCTAAAACCACCACCAAAAAGTTGGTCTATACAGGTATGGCTCAAGTTGTAGAGTACTAGCCAAGCACAGAAGCTGACAAAACACAAAGCTCTGGTTCAAACATCCAGTACTAGACAGGAGAAGAAAAAAAAACTAATCTTAAATTATTTTGTTCTAGCCAGTTACCAGTGCCTCACACCCATAATCCTAGCCGCTCAGGAGTGGGAGGGATCACAGTTTGAAACCACGCCAGGAAGGAAAATCCATTAGACTCTTATCTCCAATTAACAACCAGAAAACCAGAAGTGGAGCTGTGGTTTAAAAGGAGCCAAAGAGCTCAGGGACAGCACCCAGGCCCTTACCTGAGTTCAAGGCCCAGGACTGACCAGAAAAACAAGCAAGCAAACAAATGCTGGAAGTGGAGCTGTGGATCAAGCTAGTCTTGAGCATAAAAGCTCAAGAGAGCACACCCTGAGTTCAAGTCCTAGGCAGGACTGGCATTTAAAAAAAAATTGTTTTGTTTCACACTTACTCCCAGACTTTGCTATTACTGTCAATGGTCCCATCCATTCTCTACTCTCTAAAACTAGAATTTTGATACTTTTTAACTATACCCAGTCAGCTGTTATCCTATCAAATCCTTACTGAAAATATATTTTATATGCATTTCTTCGTCTTTAGTCAGGTGAGAATACAGCACTAGAGCCAGAAAAACATGTGGTGTATTTTTATTTTTGTATTTAGCAACAAGCTGTTAGTAAGTACTCAAACTTCCCTGTCTCTGGAGTGCTGGGATAAATAAGAACCACCACATCCAGCTAGCTTGGTGTATCTTAATCTAGCTATGCCACCTTAAGGTAGTCACTTAACTTCTCACATTCAGTTATCTACAAAATAATGATAACTATCAAAACTAGTAGCAGGTTAGTGTCTTGACTTATGCCTGTCATCCTAGCTACTCAGGATAAGATATGAAGGATCATGGTTCAAAGCCAGCCCTAAAAGGCAAATTGAGCAACTGAGGCGCCTTGGGTTCAAATACTGGTACATTAACCAAAACACGGTTTCTAGCACAAATTAAGTATTCAACTTGCTAACAACTGTGAATTTCCACCTACTAATTCAAGCTATTTTGATTCCCTGATGTCATATGTCTTGTTCTTTCCTTCCAATTTTTTTTTGCCACCTGTTTTCCCTGGATATTTAAGGTACTGTAGATTAATTAACCTGGCTTTAAAAAGAAATCAATGTTTAGGCAAGAAAGTCTTGAGACTCTTACCTCCAATTAACCACAAAAAGCCAAAAGTGGAGCTTGGCTCAAGTAGTACAGTGCTACTAGGCTTGGGCACAAAAGCTCAGGGATAGTGCCCAGGCCCAGAGTTCAAACTCCAGGACTGAAAGAAGAAAAAAACTAAAATTATACTTTTAGACTAGAGAATAAAAAGTGGAATCACTGATAGTAGGAAAATCTGGATGTAAGTTTGATGGGGCAAAAAATAATAATTATCCGACTTCTCAAAAAAATCCTACTTCCACTAGACCAGGCTTTCACCTCTAATACTAGCTACATGGAAAACTAAAGTGGAGCTGTGGATCAAGTGGTAGAGAGCCAATCTTGAACTTTAAAAAAGCTAAAGAATGCTCAGGCACCCAGTTCAAGCCCCAATGCCTGCTCAAAACAAATCAAAAGGCAAGAAATAATCTCCACAGAAAGAGCCGTTCTGCAAGCTGTTTATCTTAAGACAAACAAATGAGAGTTGCTTTTTCGTTGTTTTCGATTTCTCTGTGGATGCCTTTAAATTACAGTCTAAAACCTATATTCAATTTAAGGATCTCACTCATTCACGTGAGCTCAAATCACATACCCCACCCACGCGAGACCCTCGAAACGACAATATATCTTGTTTGGGGCCAGTTTTGATTACAAGTCCCCCTGCTTCGCAAAAGGAGATGAGAGCATCTCAGGCCCTAAAGTGTGATATTCCCCCTAACCCCGCTCAAAGAATGTCCCAAGTGTCGTGACGAACTGGAGAATACTACACAGATGGGCCAAGATGACTCCCGTTAGAAGGGGAATCTCAGGATAGGGAATTTAGAGACGTCCCCACTGGGAAACCACGGAGCCAGGGTGCACTGCTCAGACCCCCACCCCACTGTCAAAGACCAGCGGCCCAAGCTCCCTCCTGACCCCCACCGTCCTCAAGGATCGAGGCTGACAGGACAAAATAAAAGCAAAAACAACAACAACAAAAATGCCAGCACAGCAATCAAGTCGACCAAAGCCGCAGAGAAAGCAGTGAACGCGAAGAAAAACTAGGGCTGGGACCGCCGCAGCCCTGCAGCGGGCGCCTCTCACACCCAAGCTGGGGGAGGGGGTGTGTACGTGAAGAACTGAAGCGACGAACCCCGGAAGAAAAGTCCAGACGCCTAACGACTTTTGCGTGTGTGAGTGAGTCTCCAAGTCCGCAAACGGTGTTAGAATCAAGTCTCCAAGCCTTACCTCAGCGCTCGGATGTTTAAAAGTATCTAAAAATAGCAGCTCCATGGACGAGTCCACCGCCATGTTTGCCGCGGGCTGGGGTAGGGGAGCACTTCCGGGGCAACGCTCCAACCTGGAAGGCAGCGGTCCTGCAGGAGAAACGCAGCACTTCCGGTGATCTGAGCGTTCGCGACGCAAGCCTCCACCAATCCCAGCGCGCCTTGCCGCCGGAAGTCGCTGGCCAGGCTCTTTCCAGCGCGGCGCTGACCGCTTCCGAACGCCCAGACGGTGAGAACGCGGGGAGGAGTGGTCTACGGAATCTCCAGTGGCTCAAACTCCGTGGTGGAAGCGCGTTGCCCGGAGGTGGGTGGAGAGGGCTTTGGTGAGGTGAAAGAGACGGAACACACGTACTCGGGGTATATGGGCACCTTTTGCCCCTCGCCAGAAAGACATTTTTCCAGTTTTGGAAGCAAAAAGATGACGTGAGAAATAAGACATTACTTTAAAAAGAAGAAACTTGTCTCAGTAAATGAGACTTTCTGTTTTTTAATGAGTAAAATGTGAAAAACTGTCCGGGCTCCGGTGGCTCACACCTGTAATCCTAGCGAGCTCTGGACGCTGAGATCTGAGGACCGCGGTCAGGAAAGTCGCGGTGAGACTCTTCTCTCCAATGCACCACCAGAAAATCGGAAGTGGGGCTGTGGATCAAAGTGGTAGAGCGCCAGACTTGAGCAAAGGGATAGAGATACAACCTTAGAAAGGGGCGAGGGCCGGGGGAATAATCACTAACCCACGGGCTGATTGTAGCAAATAAAACTCAAAGAATTGTATAAGTGAAAATTCATGAATATACCAAGGAAGCAAAGAGGAAAAATGTTACTGTCCGATATTAGAGCAACTGGAACTGTGCACAGGTTTTGTAGTATAAATTGTCCACAAGAACTTGGGAGAATACTTTGGAAATTGCAAGTAAATTGTTTATTTCTCTCGTGTGTGTGTGTCTGTGTGTCTCTGTGTGTCTGCCTGTGCACATGTACTGGGTCTTGAACTCGGGTTGGGAGCTTACAAGTCCTTCAGTTTTTCCACTCAAGTCTAGCCCTAACTCACTTGAGCCACAACTCCACTTCTGACCTTCGGTGTTTTAATTGGAGATGAGTCTTACAGACTTTCCTGCCCAGGCTAACTTCTGGCCTGGCTACTCAGGCTGAGTAGCTCTAGGATTCTTGAGCCTCTGCCCCTGGTTCTATTTTCCCTCCCTTCCTTCCTTCCCCCTCCCTCCCTCCCTCCCTCTTTTCTTTTCTTTTCTTTTCTTTTTTTGCCAGTCCTGGGGCTTGGACTCAGGGCCTGAGCTCTGTCCTTGGCTTCTTTTTGCTCAAGGCTAGCACTCTGCCACTTGAGCCACAGCGCCACTTCTAGCTTTTTCTGTTAATGTGGTGCTGAGGAATCAGACACAGGACTTCATGTATAGGAGGCAAGCACTCTACCACTAGGCCATATTCCCAGCCCTCTTTCTTTTCTTTTCTTTTTTTTCTTCCTGCCTCATTTCTCTAGTGCTGGAATTACAGACATGTGCCACTACTACTGGATTATACTCACTTTATAGTTGTACAAAAGCTGGAAACTTAGTGCCACTATACAAATAATAAATACACTGTGGTCTATTGATTTAGTAGTAGGTAGGATGAACTAGTTCTAAATCCTCTAACATGGGTGATGGTAAGAAATAGTGTTAAAAAGGAAATAAAATAATGGGGCTGGGGATGTGGCTTAGTGGTAGCGTTCTTGCCTAGCATACATGAAGCCTTGGGTTTGATTCCTCAGCATCACATAAACAAAAAGCCAGAAGTGGCACTGTGGTTGAAGAGGTAGAGTGTTAGCCTTGAAAAAAAGAAGCCAGGGACAGTGATCAGGCCCTGAGCCCAAGTCTTAGGACTGGCAAAAATAAAAATTAAAAAATAACATTTCAAGTGAGTAGAGAGCTGGAGAGAATTAGTAGAGAACAAAGGGACTTCATGCTTTGACAATGTTTTATTCTTCAGTTGAAGGTAGTTTCACAAGTATTTTTAGTATGTCCAAAATATTTAATAATACATTTATTTTTAAAATAAATCTCCTATTACCCCTTTCTTCAGCTAGCAGTTTCCTCTATTGCCTGACAGTTATCTCTTTGCCATTATTTTTGTCAGAGCTCCAGTTCTTTCATTCATATTTGTTTCTGGTATTGTTCTAATTTCTTTTTCTTTTTTTCCTTTTCCTTCTTGCCAGTGCTCTGGGCCTGGGCAATGTCCCTGACTCCTTTTCTTCAAAGCTAGCACTCTACCACATGAGACACAGCACTACTTCCAGCTTTTCCTGTGATTAATTGGAGATAAGAGTCTCATGGACTTTCCTGCCCAGATTGGCTCCAAATCTCAATCCTCAAATCTCAGTCTCCTGAGTAGTTAGGAATATAGACGTGAGCCACTGGCAGCTGTCTATTTTTCTATTTTCTAATAATCAGTCTATGATTTTTAGTGTCCTGATTCTTTCCTTCATCATATCCAAGATAATGTAGTTTCTCTCCTTGTTATCTTCTAGGAGTTTTGTAGTTTTACTTTTTTTTTTTTTTTTTTTGACAGTCCTGGGGCTTGAACTCAGGGCCAGGGCACTGACTGTCCCTGGCTTCTTTTTGCTCAAGGCTAGCACTCTGCCACTTGAGCCACAGTGCCACCTCTGGCCTTTTTCTATATATGTGATACTGAGGAATCAAACTCAGGGCTTCATGTATACGAGGCGAGCACTTTACCACTAGGCCATATTTCCAGCCTAGTTTTACATTTTGGCATAGGAGTTTTCTTCTACATATATATGTCTATTTGTTTCGGCATTTTCAGAAGCATTTTACAAAGAAGTTGTTGGAATGTATTTAATCAACAGTTTCACAAAATGCTTTCCTTGAAGAAATCTTTTTTCCCCTAATATGTATTAACAGTGAAATAAGGGAGCATAATTTAGGAAAACCTCCATAAGTTGCCTGCCTTCTGACTTAGCTGGTCATTGTGGCTACAATTAGCTTATACTGGGGGCTGGGAATATGGCCTAGTGGCAAGAGTGCTTGCCTTGTATACATGAGGCCCTGGGTTCAATTCCCCAGCACCACATATACAGAAAAAGGCCAGAAGTGGCATGTGGCTCAAGTGGCAGAGTGCTAGCCTTGAGCAAAAAGAAGCCAGGGACAGTGCTCAGGCCCTGAGTCCAAACCCCAGGACTGGCAAAAAAAAAAAAAAAATTAGCTTATACTTAGAAGTCAAGTCAGTAACTTCAGAACTGGGAGTGATCTAGCAGCCATAAGATTAGATGTCGTTTTACAACTTTTAATAACAAGTGACTATTATTTCACATGAGTATTTTGTTTGCCAAAGATTGTCACACCAAAATCATGTATCTTGTTTATGATACTAGAAAGAAATTAATCATCATTCAGTAATAACTTCTGGGATAGGCAAATGTGAGGGCAATGGCTCTGTGATTTTAGAATCAAAATTAATAGCACTTGACAGAGCAATGATGGACTTTTTGATGTTTCCAGAAAATACTCTCTACAAAACATGCTTTTCTACCTTCTCTACTTTACAAAATGAATAGGACTCACCTGTGTCTTCACCAATATCTTGTGCAATTTTCTCCTTTTTTATTATGCTTAATATGCCACTTGTAAACCTTCCAAAAATATCTAACTGGTTTAGAGCTCTGGAGAAAAAAATAGAATCCCAAGGTGAATAAATATAAAAGAAAATGTGAAAACTACATCCATGAAGAAGCAGAAAGGCTCACACTGCTCATACCTACTTATTTAGAAGGTTGAAAGCTGAGACTGAGGTTTGAAGCCAGGGGCAAACAAATCCAAGAGACTCTTATCTCCAATTAACTAGCAAAAAAGCAGGAATTGTCCAGGCACTGGTAGCTCATGCCTGTAATCCTAGCTATTCAGGAGGCCAAGCCCTAAGAATTGTGGTTCAAAGCCAGCCCAGGGAGGAAAGTCCGTGAGACTCTTACCTCCAATTAACCCAGAAATGGAACTGTGGTTCAGAGTGGTAGAGTGTTAGCCTTGAGCACAAAAGCTTAGAGACAGCACCTAGGCCCTGAGTCAAGCCCTAGAACTATGGGAGGGGGGGTAAAAAAAGGCAGAAATAGAAGATAATGAGACCCCTGTACCAGCACCTGCACGCACGCGCGCGTGCACACACACACGAAAGAAAGGGAGAGAGGGAGGAAGGGAGGAAGCAGGAAGGGGAAAGGGAAGGGATTTTTTTTACATCCCTGGGTTTGTCTTAGTTCCCAAATTTTGATGTCCTGATTTGGGGCCACATATTTATATAAAACTAAAAATTCACACTAAACTCTGGTTTTTAGAAACTTTGGAAATATTTTGTGAGATCAAGTATTGTGTTTGACCTTGTACCCAGAAAAATATATTGTCTTATATTGGTAACAACAGCTGCATGTTTGCTTAGTACCTGCATTATTGAGCATTACTTAGTTGATAGGCCATCTGGTTTCAGGTTGTTTTTTTTTTTATTGCAATCATAACTGAAACAATCCTTTAAAATCTATATTCTTATCTATATCCCTGGAGTTCAGGAAATAAGCAAAGAAAAGTATAGGAAGGATTAATAAATATTTGTGCAATACACTGTGATGACATTAGGCAGATTTGCCAATTTACTCTAGTTAGCACTACATATATCCTTGTATATTGTGTATAATGTAACTATGGAATTGTGTAGGTATCCACTATGCATTCACTAGAAATATGCTTTTTTTTATAGCCAAAACATGGAGAGGTTACTAGTATGTAGAAGTTGAAATAAATCTAGGTCAATTGGTAAATATGATAAGAGCTTGTTCCCTTCACGAATTGTTTTGTTTTGTTTTGCTTTGTTTTTTGCCAGTCCTGGGGCTTGAACTCAGGGCCTGAACACTGTCCCTGGCTTCTTTTTGTTCAAGGCTACCACTCTACCACTTGAGCCACAGCACCACTTCTTGCTGTTTTCTATATATGTAGTGCTGAGGAATCGAACCCAGGGCTTCATGTATAGGAGACAAGTACTCTTGCCCCTAGGCCATATTCCCAGCCCGACAGTCATCTTTTTAAAAATATTTTTGTTGTTATTTTAAAGGTGATTTTACAGAGGAGGTTGCAGTTCTATAAGTCATGTAATGAGTACATTTCTTTTTGAACAATGTCACCTCTTTCCTCATTTATTGATTTATTTTTATTTTTATTTTGCCAGTCCTGAGGCTTGGACTCAGGGCCTGAACACTGTCCCTGGCTTCTTTTTGCTCAAGGCTAGCACTCCATCACTTGAGCCACAGCACCAGTTCTGGTGCTGCCTTTTCTGTTTCTGTGGTGCTGAGGGAATTGAACCCAGGGTCTCATACATGCTTGGTAAGCACTCTACCACTAAGCCACAGTCCCAGCCCTCTCCCCTCATTTATGAATCATCTTGAAATTTAATTTTACTGACACATTTGATTTGGGAGGAAGGGAAGGTGTTGATCTAGGGGCTCGAACTCAGGGCTCTCTCCCTGAGGTTTTTTGCTCAAGGCTAGCACTTCACCACTGGAACCACAGCTCTACTTTTAAGCTTTTTGGTAGTTAACTGGAGAGAAGAAATCTACAGACTTTCCTGCGTAAGCTGGCTTTGAACCTGTAGACCTGAGCCACTGGTACCTGGCCTTTCTTCCTTTTTAAACCAACCATTTACCACTCCATATGGTCCACACATGGGTGCAATCTTGAGCCCCTCCCCTAGAAGATGTCTTCAGATTACTCAATTCACATTCAACAGTGACAGCTTCAGAGGTGGTGTATTCATGACTAACACTGGGAAAACCACAGCTCTTGCCACCACTACACATCTTTTCACTAAAGCAGAAAAACTGGGAGTATGTGAAACTTAGTTCTGATTGATGGATATCTAAGTTACTGCCACTTTAAATTTTGTCTAATTCAGCGACATAGAGCATTATTTGTTCTTTTCTTTTCCTGTCATGGGGCTTGAACTCAGGACTGGGGTGCTGTATCTAAAGTTTTCTCCTGAAGCCTAGTACTCTACCACTTTGAGTCACAGTGCCACTTCCAGTTTTCTGGTGGTTAATTGGAGATAAGAGTCACATAGATTTTCCTGCCTGGGCTGGCTTCGAACCACAATCCTCAGATCTCAGCCTCCTGAGCAGCTAGTATTACAGGCGTGAGCTACCAGTAGTTGGATGTTCATGTTTTTTATTTTAATTTTTACTTTATTTTTTGCCATTCCGGGGGCTTCAACTGTCCCTGGGGCCTAAGCACTGCCCCTGGCTTCTTTTTGCTCAAGGCTAGCACTCCACTACTTGAGCCACAGCACCACTTCTGGCTTTTTCAATATTTGTGGTGCTAAGGAATCAAACCCAGGGCTTCATGTATGTGAGGCAAGCACTCACCACTAGGTTGTATTCCCAGCACAATTTTTTACTTTATTTTTGAGACATGGTCTTGTTTTATAGCCTAGGCATATACCACCAAACCTGCTTGGAATTTTATTTTAAAGTATCCCATTTCCAGTAATGATAAGTCAACAATACAACCTTTAGCACCACTTTATAACTATAACATAACCAGCCCATTTATACTTTATAAATGTAAAGAAAGATTATTTTACAATATTTTTTAAATGTGTGATTTAACATGACCTGAAAGACTAGCAAGAGCCTGTCAAAAAAAAATCAAAATAAAAAGCAAGCTGGGTTCCAGTAGCTCACACCTATAATCCTAGCTATTCAAGAGGCTGAAATATGAGGATTGCAGTTCAAAGTCAGCCTAGGAAGGAAAGTTTGTGAGGAAACACTTATCTCCAATGAACCACTCCAAAACCCAGAAGTGGCACTCTGGCTCAAAGTGATAGAGCACTGGCCTTGAGCAAATGCTCTAGGACAGCACCCAGGTCCTGGGTTCAAGCCCCAGGACACACATACACACACACACACACACACACATACATGCACACACACACACACACACACACAGAATAAAAATAATTACCAGAAAAGATATACTCTCTGTGCATATATGCCATTGTTAAAAAAAAAAATAAGGGGATGGGGATATGGCCTAGTGCTAAGAGTGCTTGCCTCATATACCTGAAGTCCTGGGTTCGATTCCCCAGCACCACATAAACAGAAAACAGCCAGAAGTGGCACTATGGCTCAAGTGGCAGAGTACTAGCCTTGAGCAAAAAGAAGCAAGAAGCCAGGGATAGTGCTCAAGCCCTGAGTTCAAGCCCCAGGACTGGCAAAAAAAAAAAAGAGGAGAAAGCATAATTGTATATTCACCCTATCCTCTCTCTCTCTCTCTCTCTCTGTGTGTGTGTGTGTGTGTGTGTGTTGGTACTAGGGCTTCAACTCGAGACCTATGCACTGTTCCTAGCTTTTTCAATCAAATGCTGACACTATACCATTTAAGCCACAGTTCCACTTTGGCTTGTTGGTGTTTAATTGAAGATAAGAGTCTCAGGAACTTCCCTGCCTAGTCTGGCTTCATAGGTCAGCCTCCTGAGGAGCTAGGATTACACCCAGCCATCCATATGATCTTGTATCTACCTTCCAGTTGAACTCTGATCCCTTTGCTACACACTCATAGAATAATACTTTGTGTAAATAATTGTCCAGTAGCTAATAAATGAATTTTAACATGCCCAGACTAACAACAAAAGGTACAATTTGCATTTAATTTTTCATGATTTTTTTTCTAGATTTAAAATATGAGTGTAAATTTTATTTTATTTTATTTTATTGCTAGTCCTGGGGCTTGGACTCAGGGCCTGACCACTGTCCTGTCTTCTTTTTGCTCAAGGCTAGCTAGCACTTTACCTCTTGAGCCACAGCGCCACTTCTGGCTTTTTCTGTGTATGTGGTGCTGAGGAATTGAACCCAGGGCTTGGTGTGTGCTAGGCAAGCACTCTACCGCTAAGCCACATTCTCAACCCAGATTGTCAATTTAAAAAAATAATATATTTCTATTATATTTGACTTTTATTAAATATTTCCTCAAATATTAATATTTACTTACACAGCTTGGAGTTCATATTCTATTTCATTGTTTTAAACATTTTTTGTTGTTGATGATGATGGGGCTTGAACTCAGGCGCTAACTCTAAGCTTTTCTGCTCAATGCTAACATTCTACTGTTTGAGCCACAGCTCCACTTCCAGTTTTTGAGTGGCTAATTGGAGATAAGAATCTCATGGTCTTTCCTGGCTTCGAACTAATCCTCAGATCTCAGCCTCCTGAGAGAGTAGCTAGGATTACAGGTGTGAGCCACCAGCACCCGCTTAAACTTTAAATAATACAAGTAAGGATCACAGTTCAAATGCAGCCCAGGAAGAAAAGTCTGTGAAGTTCTTATCTCCAATTAGCCAAAAAAAAAAAAATTCTGGAAGTAGAAGTGTGGGTCTACTGGTACAGCAGTCAGGGACACACTTAGTTGCTCTGAGTTCAAGCCCCAGGACCAGCACGAAACAAATAAATAAATTGAAAGGTCCAGAGAGCTAGCCAGCCCCATCCCCCATATAAAGACACTGTAAGAAATTTTCATCCACAAAGCAAAAGTAGGGGCTGGGAATGTGGCTTAGTGGTAGACTGCTTGCCTAGCATGCCTGAAGCCCTGGGTTCCATTCCTCAGCACCACAGAAACAGAAAAAGCCATAAGTGTTGCTGTGGCTCAAGTGGTAGAGTGATAGTAAAAGAAGCTCATGGATGGTGCCCAGGCCCTGAGTTTGAGCCCCAGGACTGGCAAAATAAATAAAGAGATGCTGGAAAATAGTCAATAATTCTTGTGGAGAGAAACAAATGGGATAATAGGAGAAGCCTTGTATAAACCTGTAACACTGGGCCTGAGGCAGTAGCTCACACCTATAATCCTAGCTACTCAGGAGGCTAAGATCTCAGGAGCTGGCTTCACGGTTTGAAGCCAGCCCAGGCAGAAAATTTCCTGTGAGACTCCTATCTCCAATTAACCACTCAGAAATCCGAAGTGGCTCTGTGGCTTAAGTGATAGAGCATTAGCTTTGAGCAAAAGGAGGCTCAGAACAGCACCAAAGATTGGAGGGAAGATGGCGCTGCCAGAGTAGGGAGGCACCCCAACTCGCTCCAACTGAATAGCGAGCTGGGAACTCCAGCACCCAACACCCCATCAAGAATCCAGCAAACCCAACAACCAGAAGCAACAGAGAAACACAGGAAATGAAAAAGAACAAAAAAAGAAGAGCCTATAACCTGCACGGAGCCGGAAAATCTCCGGGGTACCCCCCCCACCCACCGACCCTGACCCAAACAGGGCCAGGCTGGGAAAGGGGACCCAGCGCCAGCAAACCAACTGCCGAAAAGTCATGCCAGGAGCACAGAGTCCAGACAGCAGGAGCTCCAAGGACCCCAGATGGAGCGCAGACCGACCTAGAAAGACAGCGGCGGTGAGGGACCGGAGCTGCGGGACCGAATGGCGGGGATCAGACATAAGCAGCAGGGGAACCGGGCAGCGCAGAAGGGGAGAGCCGGGACCGCAACCACCAAACGACCAATTGCCACACCCCAGCACCCCACCCCCCAAAAGCCCACAGCAGCGCAGGACACACACACAATCTAGGACCAGTAAGTTCCCCATTATCCCCCCAACAACGGGAGACCAGCTCTAGCAGAGACTCAAACCCCACAAAGGAGCTAGAGCTCCCTCCCTACCCCGAGGGAACAAAGGAGCCCCAAATCAGGCTGCAAAAAGTCCCTACAGACTCTTTTTTTTTTTTTTTGGCCAGTCCTGGGCCTTGGACTCAGGGCCTGAGCACTGTCCCTGGCTTCTTCCCGCTCAAGGCTAGCACTCTGCCACTTGAGCCACAGCGCTGCTTCTGGCCGTTTTCTGTATATGTGGTGCTGGGGAATTGAACCTAGGGCCTCGTGTATCCGAGGCAGGCACTCTTGCCACTAGGCTATATCCCCAGTCCCCTACAGACTCTTGGAGGACACAGGAGCTAGCAGGGGCGGAGCAGCGCCAAGGCAGCAGAGGAGCCTGAACCGGGCCGCACCGGCCCTGCCTCCTCCCCAACAGGACCCCAGGGACCGGTAGGCATTGGAAGCCCCACCTGAGGCGCCTGGTCCTTGCGGACTTTTTGAACAACAGTAACAGGCTCACTGGTGGGCAGTACCAGCCCAGCAGGGACACCAGGGCCTGAACACACACACCCCTCACAGCTGAGGTGCAGAGTCTGTGCGCACCAACCCGCGCCCAGACACTTGAACCTGCTGGGGCTCACACATACCGCCCCCCACAGCAAACTCGCAAGAGGGCACATGCACACTCCAACAACTCGGGGCAGCACGTCCCCAAAGGAAGCACTAGAGTGCACATGCACGAGCCCCCCTTCCCCGGTCCAGCATGGGCCAGCGTGCTAGCCCTCCAGCAGGAGGATCTCCCACCCAACCCTCTACAGGAGCGCACAAGCGGGAAAACTACAACACCCGCTCAGGTAGGCGCACTCCGCACAGGTGGGAAGGGCCCCCAGCGGCAGCACCCGCTCTGATAGGTGCACCCCGCCCAGGAGGGCAGAGCCCGCCAGCGACAGCGCCCGCTCAGATAGGCGCATTTCGCACAGGTGGGTGGGCCGCCCCTCAACAACAACACTGGCCCTGGAGCAATCCACATAGGTGGGCGAGCCACCTGTCAGCGGCAAATCTCAATCTGAGAGGTGAGCTCCTCTGACCAAGATACCGACTGAAAAAAAGAACCAAAGAAGCAAAAAGCCTCCATGCCACGCTGAATCACCGACCCGCAAATGCCCACCAGGGGCACGCTAGGGTCAGCACAACACAGCAGCAAGACACTATCCCGCAGAGAAAGACACAGAACCAACCCACCCCCAAGAGCAGGGAGGGTGACCACCTCAGCAACAATCAAGACGGTCATGCTCACCCATTGGGCAGTAAGGTTCAACAGCCAAACTCAAACCCAGAGCCAGGACACAAACAAGTCTCCCACTGACGGTCCAGCAGGAACCAGCACAAAGCCAACCCAAGGAAGCCACCTACAGATCTCCAGATGCGCAAATCACAAAGAAAAATTGCAAATTACATGAAAGGGGAACCCAACTCGCGAGCTCCAAAAATCAGTACGACCGAAGAGGAGATGGAGAATAAAAAAACAACTGAGGCTATGATAGCAGAAATGATGGAAAGACTCAGGAATGAATTCAGAAAACAATTCCAGGAGTTTAGAATAGAAGTCTCAAAGGACTTTCAGGAAATCAAGAAAGGAATGGAAGCAAAAATGGAGTCAGTGAAAACCTCCGCTAAAGAAGACCTTAACATCCTGAGAAGTGAAATGAATGAAAAAATATATTTAAAATACAACTCTGGGAACATGGCCTAGTGGCAAGAGTGTTTGACTCGTATACATGAAGCCCTGGGTTTGATTCCCAAGCACCACATATATAGAAAACGGCCAGAAGTGGGCTGGGGATATAGCCTAGTGGCAAGAGTGCCTGCCTCGGATACAGGAGGCCCTAGGTTCAATTCCCCAGCACCACATATACAGAAAACGGCCAGAAGCGGCGCTGTGGCTCAAGTGGCAGAGTGCTAGCCTTGAGCGGGAAGAAGCCAGGGACAGTGCTCAGGCCCTGAGTCCAAGGCCCAGGACTGGCCAAAAAAAAAAAAAAAAAAAAAAAAAGAAAACGGCCAGAAGTGCGCTGTGGCTCAAGTGGCAGAGTGCTAGCCTTGAGCAAAAAGAAGTCATGGACAGTGCTCAGGCCCTGAGTCCAAGGCCCAGGACTGGCAAAAAAAAAAAAAATAAATAAATACAACTCTTTAAAGGAAGAAATTTCCACAATCAGAGCTGATCTGGCAACCATAAAGAGCTCCCTGACATCCATAAACTCCACACGTGAATCCACAGCACAAAGAATTAACCATATTGAATCCCGAATCTCTCTCTTGGATGACAATGCAGCCGATAAGGACCAGAAAATTAACACAATCCAAGAAATGGTAAAGCTCCAGGGCAGACTAATCCAGGAGCTAGTGAACAAAGACAAGAGATATAATCTGCACATAATTGGAATAGAAGAAGGAGCAGAATACCAGAGCAAAGGACTTCAACATATTTTCAATAAAATTATTGCAGAAAACTTCCCCAATCTCACAAGGGATCTCCTCACCCAGGTAACCGAAGCCTATAGGACACCAGGCAGACTAGACCCTACAAAATCCTCCCCCAAGCACATAATAATCAAAACTTCAGATCTCAAGAATAAAGAGCAAATTTTGACTTCAGCCAAAGTGAAGAAAGAGATTTACTACAATGGGAAAAGGATCCGAATAACAGCAAACCTCTCCACACAAGCCTACCACGCACGAAGAGAGTGGAAGAACACAATCCAAGTCCTACAGGCCAACAATTGCCAACCCAGAATAAGATATCCAGCTAAACTACAATTCATATTCGAGGGTAAAACCAGATCTTTCCATAGCAAAGAGGATCTAAAGGAGTATGTGAATAAAAATCCAGCCTTACAGCGAATTCTAAGAGGGGAACCCCACCCAACAGAAATGGCACAGGACACACAGAAACAGAAAGAAACTACAATAGCCAGAGCCCAAGAGAAAGAGCAGCTCATTAAAGACAAGAAAAAAAAAAAAAAGAGGAAAAACAGCCTAACAGAAAAATGGAAGGGGAAAAAACACTCCTATCCTTGATCTCTTTGAATATAAATGGCATAAACTCTGCGATAAAGAGGAGCAGACTGGGAGATTGGATCTGCAAACAAAAAGTTGCCATCTGTTGTCTACAAGAGACCCACCTTACAACAAGGGATAAAAACAGGCTCTGAATGAAAGGATGGAGCAAGATCTTCCAAGCAAACGCACCTACCAAAACGGCAGGTGTAGCCATCCTGATCTCAGACAAGCTGGACTTTTCATTAAAATCAACTCAAAAAGACAAAGAAGGACACTACATTTTAATACAAGGAAAAATCCAGAATCAAGACATCATGGTGATAAAGATATACTCACCAAACAAAAGAGGCCCTACATATGTCAAGCAAATTCTTACAGAATTACAGAACAAGATAGACGCAAACACAATCATAGTGGGAGACTTTAATACCCCACTCTCTCCAAGAGACAGATCCAACACCCAGAGGATCAGCAAGGGAGCTGATGACCTAAGTAACACCATATCCCAAATGGATCTGACAGATCTACACAGAATCTTCCACCCTACAGAGACCCAATATACCTTCTTCTCAGCAGCCCATGGATCATACTCCAAAATAGACCATGTCATAGCCCACACAAAGAACCTCAGCAAATACAAAACTATTGACGTCATCCCATGTATTATATCTGATCAGAGTGGATTAAAGGTAACCCTCAATAACAACAGTTACCACAGAGGCTATACACATTCTTGGAGGCTAAACCCCACACTGTTATCCAACACTTGGGCCACAGACCAAATTAAAGATGAAATCAACGAATTCATAAGCCACAATGACAATGAAAATACATCACAAAGAAACCTATGGGACACAGCTAAGGCAGTACTGAGGGGCAAGATCATTGCCCTCTGCACTCACATTAAAAGAATGGAAGCAGAGCAGTTGAATAACCTCAAGATGAAACTAAAACAACTGGAGAAACAAGAAATGACCGAACCTAAAATGACTAGGAGGAGAGAGATCACAAAGATTAAAGAAGAGATAAATCTGATTGAAAATAGAAAGACTATTCAACAAATAAATAAGACTAAAAGCTGGTTCTTCGAGAAAATAAATAAAATTGACTGACCCCTCGCAAGACTTACAAAAAAAAAAAAGAAGAGAAGAGACTCATATACTGTTGGTTTTTAAATTTGCCTGGCTTAGCTCCATCCCTCCCCAACACGTGGGGAAGGGTCCTGGGCTTACCTATCTATTCTGCGGGGGATCCATACCTACTCAATCACGCCCCCTCCAGCCGGTAGAGTATCAGACGGGGGAGTGGGGTCCCGGGTTTAGCCTTGGGTCGCGTGTGGGTGCAAGACCTCCATACTTGCCAGCCCAAGGGAGACACAAGCGCGTGAGATCTGGGAGACATCTCTGGGATGGTACTAATTTATTCAGATGAGAAACCATAAAGATATACCCTAGAGGTGGGCACAGGGAAAAGGAGACCAGATTGGCCACTGAGGGGTGTCCATCAAGGGATGTCAGGGGACCTCCCTTGGGGGAGGAGGCCCAGCCCCCCAAAGATGGGCCCCTGGGGTACCCCTCCATTACACACGTGCTGCCCCAGGAGCAGGGCCTTCTATTCCTGCCAAAGGCAGGAAGGGGAGAGGCAGGCCAAGGTCAGCTGTGGCACAGCTTAAAGACACAGCTGACCCCAACAATATACGTAAAATCAGGGACTCCACTGGAAAAATTACAACAAATACACACAATATTCAAACAATCATAAGGAACTATTTTCAGAACCTCTACTCACTAAAAAACAATAATTTTACAGAAATGGATCAATTCTTAGAGAAGTATAAACTGCCCAAACTGAACCAAGAAGAAATAAATCAAGTAAATAAACCAATAATTTACAGCGAGATACAGGAGGTAATCAAGAACCTCCCAACAAAGAAAAGCCCAGGCCCAGATGGATTCACCAACGAATTCTATAAAACGTTTAGTGAGGAGCTAATACCAATACTCCTCACACTCTTCCGCTAAATAGAAACAGAGGGAGAAATCCCAAACTCATTCTATGAAGCTAATATCATACTCATTCCCAAACCAGGCAAAGATCCAACAAAAAAAGAGAATTACAGATCAATATCACTAATGAACACAGACGCAAAGCTCCTCAATAAAATATTAGCTAACAGGATTCAGAAACTGATCAAGAAAATTATACATCATGACCAAGTAGGCTTCATCCCACAGTCACAAGGATGGTTCAACATCCGTAAATCAATCAATGTAATTCACCACATGAAAAGAACTAAAACCAAGAATCACATTGTTATCTCAGTCGATGCCCAAAAAGCCTTTGACAAAATACAACATCCATACCTATTAAAACATCTGGAGAGAACAGGAATAGATGGAACTTTCCTCAAAACAATAAAAGCCATATACAACAGACCAACTGCTAACATCATATTAAATGGGGAGAAACTAAAGTCATTCCCCCTAAACTCAGGAACAAGACAAGGATGCCCACTCTCCCCACTTCGTTTCAACATAGTGCTGGAATCCCTAGCCATAGCAATAAGGCAAGAGGAGGACATCAAAGGGATCCATATTGGCAAGGAAGAAATAAAGCTATCCCTATTCGCAGATGACATGATCTTATATCTGAAGGACCCAAGAAACTCAGTCCCCAAACTCCTACATCTAATAAACCATTTTGGCAAAGTAACAGGATACAAAATCAATCCACGAAAGTCAGCAGCTTTTCTGTACACCAGCAATGTAGAAGCAGAAAAGGAAATTATGGAAATAATTCCATTTACAGTAGCCAAAAAAAGAATAAAGTACCTAGGGATCAACCTAACCAAGGACATGACAGACCTATTTAATGAGAACTATAAAAATCTAATAAGGGAAATCAAAGAAGACACAAGGAGATGGAAAGACCTCCCATGCTCATGGTAGGCAGAATCAATATAGTGAAAATGGCCATATTGCCCAAATTGTTATACAAATTCAATACAATCCCCATCAAAATCCCAGCCACATTCTTCACTGAAATAGAGAAAGCAATCCATAAATTCATATGGAACAGCAAAAGACCTAGAATAGCCAAAGCAATTCTAGGCAAAAAAAAAAAAAGCAGTGTAGGAGGTATCAGAATACCAGACTTTAAGCTCTACTATAGAGCCATCATACCAAAAGGAGCCTGGTATTGGTATAAAAACAGACCTGAAGTCCAGTGGATTAGAATTGAAAATCCAGAAATAAAACCGCACTCTTACAGTCAGCTGATATTCGACAAATGAGCTAAAGACATACAATGGAATAAACAAAGTCTCTTCAACTACTGGTGCTGGGAGAACTGGGCAGCCATATGCAGAAAACTCAAAGTAGACCCAAGCCTATCACCATGCACCAAGATCAACTCAAAATGGATCAAGGACCTCAATATCAGACCTGAATTCCTGAAACTACTGAAGGACAGAGTAGGAAAGATGCTAGAACTTATAGGCACAGGTAGGAACTTCCTGAATAGAGTCCCAGGGGCACAACAGATAGGGGAAAGACTCGACAAATGGGACTACTACAAATTAAAAAGTTTCTGCACAGCTAAGGACATAGCCACCAAACTAGAAAGACAGCCAACCATATGGGAAAGGATCTTTACCAGCACAGCAACAGACAAAGGCCTAATATCTACAGAGAACTCAAAAACCTAAGCCGCTTCAAGCCCAATAAACCAATTAGGAAATGGGCAAAGGAGCTAAAGAGAGACTTCACAAGAGAAGAGATAAAAATGGCAAAGAAACATATGAGGAAATGTTCAACATCCCTGGAAGTAAAGGAAATGCAAATAAAAACAACCCTGAGATACCACCTCACTCCAGTTAGAATGGCCTATACTCTGAACTCAGGCAACAACAAATGCTGGAGGGGGTGCAGGGAAAGAGGAAACCTCCTCCATTGTTAGTGGGAGTGCAAATTAGTACAACTGTTGAGATCCATCTTTCCCCTTGATGGAAGGGGCTTGATGCCCCTCCCCCAGCCCTGGGGAATGCGGCCCTGCTACCCTCTCTGGATCGGAATCCAGAGAAACCGGTTGGGCAAACAGCCCCCAACCCAACCCACTAGCCAGCCCGGCGCCTACCAACCCCGCCCTGGTTCGGCGCGCTCGAGTGACGTTAGCCCTTGGGGGTCAGGTGATACCTTTCAGCCTATTGACATCCTGGCCAAACCCCTCCCCTCGGAATCATCTCCCCTTGTCCTTGTCTCAATAAAGTTAGTTCGCTCTAAGAAGCTAGCCCCATTGCATGTGTACATCAGACTTCTAACGATAAGGAGGCGGGCACACATCTGCGGCAGATCACGTGCGCAACAGGTCGGAGCTGACTCCCCCGTTCCCCTCTAGCTTATCTGCAGGTCGGATGACTAGGGGAGAGGGCGTGAAAGGGAGGGTGGAAAGAAAGAAGTAAGAGTCCAAGCCGGGAGGGGCTAAAAAGCCCAACATTTAACCACTTTCGAGAACAGTATGGAGGTTTCTCAAAAAGCTCACCATAGATCTACCCTATGACCCAGCCATACCATTCCTAGGCATCTATCCTGAACAACAGGTCCCAAGATATCAAAAAGATATCTGCACTTCCATTTTTATTGCTGCACAATTCACAATTGCTAAAATATGGAAACAACCCCCAGATGCCCCTCCCCAGATGAAGGGATCCAAAAAATATGGTACCTATACAAAATGGAATACTACATAGCGAATAGAAATGGTGAAATATTGGTATTCGCAGGGAAATGGTCAGAACTTGAACAAATAATGTTGAGCGAGACAAGCATAGAACACAGAAAACAAAGGGGCACGATCTTCCTGATATATGACTGTTAAGGTAGGGGAGAGGGAGACAGTAGAGACCAGGTCTGTGAAACCAAAATCTTCTTGTCAAATGGCATTTCCCACAGGTTTGGGTCAGTGACCCTACGTTATGTAACTAAAACCAAACAACTACTCAACATATAAAGGTCAAAAATTGACCTCTCAGTGGATCACAATAGCTCAATAGCTATGTATGTACGTTCATATAAGAATATTGTTGACATATTGTCTATTGTTGACATTACATTTAAAGCCCAGTCGAATTTTCTTTGGCATAGGCCACGTGGCTACTGTATATGTTTTTGGTACATTGTATATTGTATATATGTCTACCTGACCTAGGGAAGGGAAAGAAAAACAGGGCGTAAGATATCACAAGAAATGTACACACTGCCCTACTATGTAACTGTACCTATTTTGCATAACACCTTGTCAAAAAATGTTTGTTTAATTAATAAATAAATTACAAAAAAAAAGAACAGCACCAAAGCCCTGAGTTCCAGCCCCATGACCAACCAAAAATAAAATAAAATAAAAACCAACTGTAACACTGGATCTGGAATTTGTGGGAAGAGAAGCCAGTGTTACCAGAACTTTAGTGCTACTAAGTTGACTTCAGTCTTTCATCTGACAAGAAAAGAATTCAGGCAAGACATGAACATAAGATGATAGGAAAGTTGCTTAGAAAAGAAATAAGGTAAAGAGCATGTGACATAGACATAACATACGAAGACAGCACTTTAGCCCATTTCAACCATCTTGTTCCATCTTCTCAGTTAGAGACTGGCCTTGGGTTAAATAGGGAGAACTGGAGTCTTTAAAGATGGATTTCTGATTCATGTGTCTGCATTCTGTTTTCTGTAAGGCTGTAGTACCAAAGATCTAGGGCCCTGTCCTTATTTCCTCATTTGTTTATAACCCCCGCCCGCATTTTGTTGTCAGGAAGATAACCTGCCATTAAGTTGCATAGGTCTCAATTCCCTGACTGTCTGCTTTCCTACTATACTTGTATTGTCAGTTCTTTGAAAAATGGGAAAATAAGCCAGGGGCCAGTGGTTCACTCCTGTAATCCTAGCTACTTAGGAGGTTGAGATCTGAGCTAGCCTTGACCGGAAAAAGCCCTAGGAAGGCTGAGCCTATGGCCTAGAGGTAGAGTGTTTGCCTCATATACATGAAGCCCTGGGTTCGATTCCTCAGCACCACATATATAGAAAAAGCCAGAAGTGGCGCTGTGGCTCAAGTGGCAGAGTGCTATCCTTGAGCAAAAAGAAGCCAGGGACAGTGCTCAGGCCCTGAATTCAAGGCCCAGGACTGGCAAAAGAAAAGAAAAAGCTCTAGGACAGTCCCTGAGTTCCATCCCCATAAAGACACACACACACACACACACACACACACACACACACACACACAATGTATAGGAAGCTCTAACGCCAAACTGTGTGTGTGTGTGCGTGTGTGTGTGTGTGTGTGTGTGTATACCAACCTAACACCACTGGGTCAGAAAGGGAATGGGAATGCTGTGGCTCATAGTACTTCCTCTGAAGTACAGATACAGGTCCTCTGAAGGAAGCAGATTTACAAGGACCTGCCATGGTGACACTGCATGTACCTATTAAGGTCAGTTCCTCCCTTTCTCAATGTGGACATGGTCCAAGCCACTCCCCTTGATGAACTCTATATAGCAAAGCACACCGTCCTGTCATGAGAATAACTTTTGCTCTGGTTTTTTACCTCCCCTGGCCACTATGGTTTGGCACTTGAGTTTCATTGGGGCTTACTTTTATTATTGTTGTTGTAGTTGTTATCTTTAAAATAAATGCATCTTGATCAACATCATACCTTCCAAAATTCTCCCACCACCCATTTTTCCATGTAGGAAAGAGATCCTGCAATATTTGAAAGAGATCTAACATTCCAGACAAGTAGATATTTATTTTATCTTAAAAGGGCATACTACACAGATATGGTGGAGCATGCCTGGAATCCCAGAACTTTGAATGTTGAGGCAAAAAGTTCAAAGCCAGCATTAGAAAGACTTTGTTATAACCAAACAAAGAACATTCTAGACTCATGTAGCTTATTACTTACAAGCACAAAATTAAATGGAAGTCTTCAAATAAATATCTGTTAATTATTTGGAAGCATATAGTAGTAGGGATTTTTTTCCTTCCAGAGTTCGTTTCTATTGAGATCTTACTTTTTATCCATTGACTAATATTGACACCATTCCTAAATACCCTAAATGTTTTATTTTGTTGTGCCTTATCTTTTTGTCTATTCTGCTTTCAAGTAAAGATGCTGACATTATTCTCATTTCTACACAGAATTCTTAAACCAAAAACAAAAGCTCTCAGCTATGTTTTCTACTATGTAAAAAGATCATCTTTATAGGGCAACCATTTAAAAAGAGAACACGAAAGGCAGGGAGTTGTAACAAACCACCAAACTGTAATTCTACAAATTAGTTCGCTGTCCTGACTTGGTGTGGCCACCAGGAGGAGTCTAACCTGTGACTCTTTTAGCAGCAGTGCCTGGGCAGTTTTCATCAGGTAAAAACTTTGCTTTTGACCTGCTTGAAATCCAAAAGTGTACCTAAATTGCTTAAGGCGGCCCAGTTTTCTTCAAATGTCATCATGCCTAGGGGATTTTCCTGCCTGCTGAATGTTTCACCAAAGTGGTTAAGAGGTCAGTATGACAAAGTGAGTGTTCCAAATAGATGTGAATACTGGAATCCCAACTCTAACTACAACTTGTATGTAGAGAACACCTAGCAGATTCTGTGGTTTAAAAAAAAAAAAAAAAAGAAGCACACTCAGCTTTTCATGCAGATAATGTGCTCTGTTATCATTCATTTAAATAGAAATTCTCAAGCCACTGGCAAACCACTGTCGTCGTCTTCTTCTTCTTCTTCTTTTTGGAAGGGGATCCTGGGGCTTGAACTCAGGGCCTGGGCTCTGTCCCTGAGCTCTTTTGCTCAAGGTTACCACTCTACCACTTTGAACCACAACTCCACTTCTGGTTTACTAGTGATAAATTGGAGAGAAGAGTCTCATGCATTTTCCTACCCCAGCAGGTTTTGAACCAGGATCTTCAGATCTCAGCCTCATGAATAGCTAGGATTACAGACATGAACCACCAGCACCTAGCTTCTTCATTTATTTTTTACTGTTTCCTAGATTCTCTTAAAATGCTCCTATAAAGAAATTATCCAAGAATGGAGCTAAGACTATAAATTCAATTTATTACTATGTTGTGTTATGAAAATTTTGATCTTCTGAGTCCAAAGAGAGTCCATCAAACCCTAATTTTATAGAGTAAATTAAAATATGTACTTCATATATTTTAACATATCAATTAAGATATATTAAATGTTATTCCTCTTGCCCACAGTAACCAGGATAAAACTGTTCAGTTGTACTCACTTTATTAATAGGTCTTTCAGTGCTTAATGATACCATGTACCTGCCTGATTTTGCTTAAGCACTGCTCTCAACCTCATTCATTCATGTATTCATTCAGGAAACATTACTACAGGCTTGCAGTATGTCTTACACTATCTCAATTTTATAGAAGGAGGCTGTTTTTTAAGGTAAAATTCATAGGAATATCATTTTTAAAGCCTTCCTAAAATTAAAAATTAGATATAAAATTAAAGACCTTCATTTTTAACAGATCAGTGGCAAGCATTTAATATTTAAATTAAAATAATACATGATTATAGATTATTTTGTCTCTACACATTATGTGTATTCTTACTATATAATACAGTCATACTCTTGTTAATGTATCATTCTTATGCATGTCTGCTTTATATTAGATGCAAGATGGGTATGATGACACACACCTGTAATCTTAGCACTTGAGAGGCTAAAACAGAAAAATTAAAAGTTTGAGACTGTCCTGGGATGTCTGGCAAGATCCTGGAAAGAAAGAAAGGAAGCAAGGAAAGAAGGAAGGAAGGAGTAAAAAAATAGGGGAGCAAAAAAATTGATATCGCTTATTTTCTTGCATAGGCAGCTAAATATCAGCTGCTAATCTAGGGCAATATAGAACAAGTGAGTATTAATTTCTCAAGGCCCTGAATACAGTATTTGTCAGTGTATATTACTATAAATATTTTCCCTTATATTTTGGTGGTTCTCAATCATAACTTTATATTATCTGCTTTTAAATAAACACAGTGGTTGTTTAGCCTGCTTTCTAAAATTCAGATTCAGGGACTAGATCAGCAGTAGAGTACCAGCTTGGTATGCCCAAATTAATTGAATTAAGATTCAGGATTTGGGCACTAACATCTGATTATTTTGGCAGATGGTGAACAATGCTGACTTAGGCATACTAAGCAAACCCTTTATCAAGCTATATCCAAAACCAGGGATGTGATGTGTGTGTATGTGTGTGTGTGTGTGTGTGTGTGTGTGTGTGTGTGTGTGTGTGTGTATACAAGTATTTGTCAGTACTGGGACTTAAACTCAGGGCCTTGAAGTTTCTCTCAGACTCTCCTTTAATGGCTGATGCTCTACCACTTGAGCCACACTTCCACTTCCAGCTTTTTGCTGGCTAATTAGAGTTAAAAGTCTCAGGTTTTGGGCTGGGAATATGGCCTAGTGGCAAGAGTGCTTGCCTCGTATGCATGAGGCCCTGGGTTCGATTCCTCAGTACCACATATACAGAAAATGGCCAGAAGTGGCGCTGTGGCTCAAGTGGTAGAGTGCTAGCCTTGAGCAAAAAAGAAGCCAGGGACAGTGCTCAGGCCCTGAGTTCACAGCCCAGGACTGGCCAAAAAAAAAAAAAAAAAAAATTCTCAGGTTTTTCTTCCCTGGCTAGCTCTGACCTCAACTCTCAGATTTCAAGCTCCTGAGCAGCTAGGATTATAGGTGTGATCCACTTAGTGCCTGGCTAATCTGACGTTTTAAAAAGCCATAAAGAAATGACTTTAATTTGTTATCATCTTGAGTGTTGTAGCTTGTACAGTAGATACTTTGAGGTGAAACTTAAGAATGCAGAAGTTGGTGCCAGTGGCTCACGCTTATAATCCTAGCTACTTAAGAGGCCAAGATCTGAGGATCTCAGTTTGAAGCCAGCCCAGGCAGAAAAGTCCTGTGAGCCACTTATCTCTGCTTAACCACTCAAAAACCAGAAGCAGTGCTGTGGCTCAAGTGGTAGAGTGCAAGCCTTGAGCACAAAGGGGCTTAGGGACAGCGCCCAGGTTCTGAGTTCAAGCCACACAACTGACAAAAACACACACACACACACACACACACACAAATTTTTTGTCTTCACACCTCCATGTGTCTACACCCAGGCCACTTCTTTCCCAAGGAGTCTAGCCCCCTGGCCCCCTGAAAGGGCTCACTACAACTTAATTATTCCCTGAAATAGTCTGTCCATCGGCCCTACATCATGGGAGGCTTAAATAACTGGTCACTTCTCTTGGCTGATCGGAAGCTCATTGAGGCAATGCTCATTCTCCTCTAGGCCCTAGAGTTTATACAGACACAAAGCTGATTCAGAAGGCCCAAAGGTGACTCTCATTTGGAGAAGACACTTTAGAGGAACCAAATTTGGGCTGACTACAAGGCCCTACATTTTATGTGTGTGGTAGAATACATACAACAGAATTTATCATTTCAGTCATTTTGAACTGTACAATTCAGGGACAAAATGTTGTGCAACCATGATTGCTTTCCATGAGAATTTATGACTGCAACACAGAAACTACCCATTAAACAAGACCCATTCTTCTTACTCCTGGAAACCAGAATTCTGCTTCTCATCTCCATGGATTTGATTGCTCCAGGCACTTCACATAAATACAGTATTTATCCATTTGTTCCTAATTTATTTAATTTACTATAACATTTGTAAGGTTTAGTGATAGTGTAGGCTTGTCCAGGATTTCATTTCTTTTTCAGGTTGAATAATATTCCACTTGAGGTATATATCACATTTCGTTTACTCATTCCTCAGTGGGTAGAAACAGGTTGCTGCCACCATTTGTGAGATAATTTGTAGGATACTTTGTCCATAATGTTGCTGTGACCATTGGTATACAAGTATCTGTTCAAATCCTTGCTTTTAATTCATATACCTAAGGAGTAAAATTGTTGGGCCATGGGGTAATTCAATTTAAAATTGTGAGAAACCACCAAACTGTTTTATATCCCCATCAGCAAAGCATGAAGATTGCAGTATCTCTAAATCTTCATCAAGAGATGTGTGTGTGTGTGTGTGTGTGTGTGTGTGTATTTGTTTTGTTTTTTGGTATTGAGGTTCGGACTCAGGGCTGCACTCTTGGTTGGCTTGATTCGTACTCTATAACTCGAACCATACCTACAGCTTGATATCTTTTTTGCCAGTCCTGGGGCTCGAACTCAGGGCCTGGGCACTGTCCCTGAGCTTCTTTTGCTCAAAGCTAGCACTCTACCACTTGAACCACAGAGCCACTTCTGGCTTGAGGAATGGAACCCAGGGCTTCATGCATGCTAGGCAGGTACTCTACCACTAAGCCACATTCCCAGCCCCAGCTCTCAGCTTGAATTTTTGGAAATGGAGTCCTCCGGAGACCTCTTTTTTTTTTTTTTTTTTTTTTTTTTGTGCCAGTCATGGGGCTTGAACTCAGAGCCTGGGCACTGTCCCGGAGCTTTTATGCTCCAGGTTAGAACTCTATCACTTGAACTACAGCTTCACTCTAAACTTTTGATGGTTAATTGGAGATAAGCATCAAGGACTTTCCAGCCCTGACTGGTTTTGAATGCAGATCCTCAGATCTTAGCCTTCTGAGTACTAGGATTACAGCCATGAGCCAGCAGTGCCTGTCCTCTGGAAGTGGGTCTCAAAATCTCAGCATCCTGAATGCCTAGCATAACAGGTGTGCTCACTGGCACCTGACCTTTTTTCTATTCTTTTCTTTTCTTTTCTTTTCTTTTTGAATTGGGAGTCTATCGGAAAGCCAGAGAATGCAGGCAGGCAGACTCCTGTCACCAAGACCTGCCTTGAAAATACACTTCAAACTGTTAGAAAACTGAGCCATGACAGTAGTAAAGCAATATAAGAGCAGAAAAACAATACCAACAAACCAGATCAACTCCAATGGGGAGCTGAAGCAGGATGCCATGGTGATGAGAAAGCTGAGACAGGAAGCACAACGTAACCTTTCTTTCCTTAATGATAGTAATCCTAATGGGTATGAGGGCAATCACACACCCAACAAACAATTGCACTTGTTTGTAAAGAATTGTCAAAACAATTAACATCTAACACAGGACAGTTGAAATGCAAAGTTTGCTTTGTTTACTTACCCACCCCAGGATACTTCCCAAACTTTGCCTAGGAAAACATGCAAGTAGGCAACAGAACTAGACAGCCTTGTGAATGCAAGACTAGTTAAGAACTGAAAGAGCTACCAAAAAGATGCTGAGGAAAGCAGAGCTCAGAGAAAATGGAGCAGAGACAAAAGAACACAATATAAAGATAAAGGGATGAAAGAGTTGAGGCTACAGACCAAAAATTCACAGGAGATTTTACCAAAATAGAAATATTACCAACTGTCACTCATCCCAACAAAGCCTGCCACCAGAAAAGCCAGTTTGGTAGCTTAGAAGGAGGAGAGGGTAAAAGTCAAAGCTTTTGATTTGAACATTAAGAACATACCTAGGCCCGAAGCCTTTTACATGTTAATCTTTTCCCCTTACTCTACTAATCCTATTCTGACATAAATAATTTCTGAAATTAACATAGGCATTAGATAATCATAAAATTATTAAGGCATCTGCAATGAATCCTTTAAAAAAAATTTTTTTTTATTTTTTGCCAGTCCTGGGGCTTGGACGCAGGGCCTGAGCACTGTCTCTGGCTTCTTTTTGCTCAAGGCTAGCACTCTACCACTTGAGCCACAGCGCCACTTCTGCCTTTTTCTGCTTATGTGGTGTTAAGGAATCAAACCCAGGGCTTCATGCATGCAAGTCAAGCACTTTACCACTAATCCATATTCCCAGCTAAGGGACAGTGCCCAAGCTCTGAGTTTAATCCCCAGGATAGGCAAAAAGAAAAAAAAGTAAAGTAAAACACAGGTAAAGGCACGGTAGAGAATGCATAGTCCCAACTACTGAGGCACATGATCTTGCTTTCTTTTTTCTCTCTCTTTTTTGCCAGTCCTGGAGTTTTTGCTCAAGATTAGCACTACCTCTTGAGTCACAGCTCCACTTCTGGCTTTTTCTGTGTATGTGGTACTGAGGAATTGAACCCAGGGCTTCATGCATGCTAGGCAAGCGCTCTACCGTTAAGCCACATTCACAAGGATCTTTTGAGCACAGGTGTTCAATAACAGCCTGAAGGACTATCTTTGTAAAAAAAAAAATGACTACATTTGTTTTTGTGTTTGTTTTTAAGATTTCACACAAGGAGCTACGTTGTATCTCAGTAGTAGAGTGTTTGGCTACTGTGCTTGAGGCTCTCAGTCCAATCCACAGGCTCACACACACACACACACAAAAGAATTCACAACATACAATTGGCCCTACATATCTGTAGGTTGAAAATAGAAGCGAGGGGTGGGGGGAGGAAGCATCAAAGTGCTCGGTGCTCGTGGCTCATGCCTATAATCTTAGCTACTCAGGAGGCTGAGATCTGAGGATAGTGATTCAAAGAGGCCCTGGGCAGGAAAGTCTGTGAGACTCTTCTCTCCAATTAAACACCAGAAAACTGGAAGTGGCGCTGTGGCTTTAGTGGTAGAGCACTAGCCTTGAGCCCAGGCCCAGAGTTCAAGCCCCAAAACTGACCCAAAAAAAAGTGTCAAAGCATCTGTACTGAAAATATACAGAAATTTCAAATTTTAGTAATAATTTCAATAGCACTTACATTAAATATTATAAGTCAGGCCTGGGGATATGGCCTAGTGGCAAGAGTGTCTGCCTATTATACATGAGGCCCTGGGTTCGATTCCCCAGCACCACATATACAGAAAATGGCCAGAAGCGGCGCTGTGGCTCAAGTGGCAGAGTGCTAGCCTTGAGCAAAAAGAAGCCAGGGACAGTGCTCAGGCCCTGAGTCCAAGCACCAGGACTGGCAAATATATATATATATATATATATATATATATATATATATATATATATATATTATAAGTCATCTAAAGATGACTTAAGAGTATATGGGAGGGTTATGGATATAGCTCAGTCACAGAGCATTTGCCTAGCATGTACAAACTCTAGTATTGCAAAAAATAAGTACATAAATAATATAGAATACTGTGTCTACTGTGGCAGAGATCATGGAAGAAATTAGGGATTTGAGCATCCTCACATTTTGGTATCCACAACATGTCCTGAACTAATCGTCCACGAGTATTGACAGACAACTGTATTTTCCTTTAAAAAGGTATGTGTTCCTGGGCTGTGAATATGGTCTAGTGGCAAGAGTGCTTGCCTCATATACATGAAACCCTGGGTTCGATTCCTTAGCACCACATATATAGAAAAAGCCAGAAGTGGCACTGTGGCTCAAGTGGCAGAGTGCTAGCATTGAGCAAAAAGAAGCCAGGGACAGTGCTCAGGCCCTGAGCCCAAGTCCCAGGACTGGCAAAAAAAAATTTTTAAAGCTATGTGTTCCTGGTAGCACACACCTGTAATCTTACTCAGTAGGCTGAGGTTTGAGGATCATGTTTCAAAGGATTCAAAGCCAGCCTAGCCAGGATAGTTCATGAGACTTTTTTTTTTTTTTTTTTTTTGTATGCTGGTCCTGGGGCTTGAACTCATTCATGGCCTGGGCACTATCCCTGAGCTTTTGTGCTCAAGCCTAGTGTTCTACCACTTTGAGCCATAGCTCTTTTTCTGGTTCTAATTGGATATAAGAGTCACACAAACTTTCTTTTTTAGTTTGTGGGGTTTTTTCCCAGAGCAGAGGACTGAACTCAGAGCCTTGTGCTCACCAGGCAGGCACTCTTCCGCTAAGCTAAATCCCCAGTCCAGGTTGTTGGGTTTTTGTTTTTTTTTGCCTGTCCTAGAGCTTTGAACTCAGGGCCTGAGCACTGTCCCTGGCTTCTTTTTGCTCAAGGCTAGCACTCTACCACTTGAGCCACAGCACTGCTTCTGGCTTTCGCAATATATGTGGTATTGAGGAATCGAACCCTGGGCTTCATGTATGCAAGGCAAGCATTCTACCACTAGGCCATATTCCCAGCCCCAGAGTCTCACAAACTTTCTTGTGTGGACTGGCTCTGAACCACAATCCAGCCTCCTGAGCTAGTATTAAGCACAAGAGCCATCCATGCCTGACTCTGTGAGACTCCTCTCTCCAAAAAACTACTAAAACACCTGAAATGGAGCTATGACTCAAGTGGTAGAGTGCTAGCCACATGCAAAAGAAGCTCAGGGACAGTGCCTAGGCACTGAGTTCAAGCCCCAGGACCAGCATACCAAAAAAAAAAAAGTGTGTTTAAGTGTGTTTGTGTGTAAACATATGTATACTTACACATCTCTATATGTCTTATCTATCATATTTTATCTTGATAATATGTATTCATATTATGTATGCATATATGTATATACAAACACATATATATACACATTTGCCTTCTCTTATAATTAGTTCTTTAAATGCCTGTCCCACTCAGAAACATATAAAATCTTCAGATTTTGTCCTTTTATGATCCTTCACAGTACAATAAGTATTTGTTGAAATATATCAACCAAAGAACTGAAATGTAATATATTATGTATTTCTACAATGCATTTCTATGTAGTCAATGTATTTCTACAAATGTATTTCTACAGATTGGTTTCTAATATTGGTTAATTTAAAAAATTCAACACAAGGGCTGGGGAGATAGCCTAGTGGCAAGAGTGCCTGCCTCAGATACACGAGGCCCTAGGTTCGATTCCCCAGCACCACATATACAGAAAAACGGCCAGAAGTGGCGCTGTGGCTCAAGTGGCAGAGTGCTAGCCTTGAGCAAAAGGAAGCCAGCGACAGTGCTCAGGCCCTGAGTCCAGTCCCCAGGACTAGCAAAACAAACAAACAAACAAACAACTTTTTGTGGGGCTGGGAATATGGCTTAGTGGTAAAGTGCTTGCCTAGCATGCATGAAGCCCTTGGGTCCAATTCCTCAGTATCACATACACAGAAAAAAAAGTTTTGTGGTATATGCAATCAATTCTTGACTGCATTCTCATCCCCTTTCCGCCTTCATTGGTCTACCCCTCTTTCCTTGACCCACCTCCTCTCTTTTCTTTTCTTTTCCTTTCCTTTCTTACTTTCTTTTTTTTCCACTGGGGGGGATAGAACCTAAGGTCTTGTTCATGCTAACCACACTCACCCCCAACCATAGATTTTCAGATTCAGTGGGTTTTCATTTCCTCACTCACCCGGAATTACCTTTGTCCGGATCCTCATCACTTCACTTTCTCATCTTACTCAACAGCTCAGCAGCATTTGACCTACTAGACCACACCCACTTACCTTGATATATCCTCAGCTCCCATAAGGTTAATCTCTCCTCCCACTCACATTCTTTTTTCTCATCTCCTTTACTGGCTCTACTTTTCTGCCTCTCTCCTGTTCCCAATAGGAGGCTGTGCTCTTTTCTGCCTTGTCTGCACTGTGTCCATAAGTGGTTGAACTTAGGTACCTGGATTTAAATAATATCTATACACTAATAATATTTACAGTTTGACCTGTACCTTCTTCCACTTAACATCTTTGGATATCTACTAGGATCTCATACTTGACTTGGCCTCCCTCCCTCCCCTACTGAAGAGTCTCCCAACCTACCCAGATGTTTATTCTCTGACCTTATCTGGCTTATTGTATCCTTTGCTCTCTCCTGTCTCTTGTTTATGTACTTGTTTACTTATTTATTGGTGGTCAAGATAGACCACACAGGGCTAGGAATATAGCTGGCCTCCTATACAAGAAGCCCCAGGTTCTCTGCCCCCACACCACATACATAGAAAATGACCAGAAGTGGCGCTGTGGCTCAAGTGGCGGAGTGCTAGCCTTGAGTGGGAAGAAGCCAGGGACAGTGCTCAGGCCCTGAGTCCAAGGCCCAGGACTGGCAAAAAAAAAAAAAAAAAAAATTCAACACAAGATTTTCAGTAGAGAATTTTGAAATGTATGGTTTAATTTTCAGGCTGTTGGTCCAAACTGATAAAAGTGGAGATAAGCTCTCACAATACTGAAAACTTCATTGTATTCTGTGTTGTTGTTGTTGTGTGCTAGGTGTCAAATCCCGGCCTTTGTACATTCTAGGCAACCACTCTACCCTTAAGCTATATCTCTATCTCTGAATTTGGATCTATGTTAGTACCCATTCTTAGACTAAGTTTTAAGGTAGCAGAAGTCTATCTTAATTTATCAGTTAAGAAACTTTTGTCTCAAGCTATAGGAATCAGTTCTGGAAGGCACCTTATATGTTAAAAATTAAATCATTAAAGCAGTATGATAGAGAATTACAGAGAATATGATACTCACAAAAGACATGGGAGGATTCAGAGGGATTGGTTAACTTAAAATGAATTTTTTTCTGTGCTTCCCCATATGACCTCTCAAAGATATATAAATGAACAAGCAGAAAAAAAGGCAAAGAAAACAAAAACAATAAAAAAGAAAAAAACTCATATTCATTTCTTGGAGTAAAAAAAGTTAGTGGCTCAGGTACTTGCTCAGAACATGACCCTAAGTTTAAAGCCAACTACTACCAAAGAAAAAGAAGAAGCTGGGGCTGGGAATATGGCCTAGTGGTAAAATGCTCGCCTCATATACATGAAGACCTGGGTTCGATTGCTCAGCACACCACATATATAGAAAGGGCCAGAAGTGGCGCTGTGGCTCAAGTTGGCAGAGTGCTAGCCTTGAGCAAAACGAGGCCAGGGACAGTGCTCAGGCCCTGGGTTCAAGCCCCAGGACAGGCCAAAAAAAAAAAAAAAAAAAAAAGCTGGTCTTAAGTAAAAAAAAAAAGTAGCAATTCAGCTTCTCTGGAGATTTGAAGATTGCGGTTTAAAGCCAGCCTGGGCAGAAAAGTCTGTGAGACTCATCTCTAATAAACTACCAAATAAGCTGGAAGTACAGGTATGGATGAAGTGGTACAGTACAGTGCTATCATTGAACAAACAAAGCTCAGGGACAGCTCTTGAGCCCTGAGTTCAAACCCCAGGGCAAGCACAAAAAGTAGAACGAAGAAGGCAGAAAACAAAATTGCAGACTACTGAAATAGACTGAGGAAGGAAACAAATGAGGAAGTATAATGTCTGAAAAAAGTGGACAGATGCCCATAAACCCTGAGCCTAACCCTAAGCCTAAACCCTAACGCTAGACCTAAACCTAAAATAAAAATTTTAAGTGGACAGATGGAGAGGAAGAGGGCATTAGACCAGAAGAAAAAGTTCACACCCTAGATGAGAGATAATAATCCCAACATGTAGTTGGAGAACTGATTCCAGAGCTATTTGCTATTTGAAAAGTAACCCATACATTTTGGGGTCTTTTGGTTTAGGTTGTGGGAATTGAAGTTTAGGTAGCATGGTTAAGATAAAGGACAAATCACTAGGATACTACAGGCAAAGGAAGAAGTATGGGAAAAGATACTGTGGCACCTTCAGGAGGATATGTCCCCATGTCAAGTCTAGAGCTAAAGATGATAGAGATAGGGAAGTACGAGACACTGATAATTAAAGGACTGGAAGTAGATGAGATTACATAGGAGAATGGAATGTGAGAAGGGAGTAAGAGGGGCCCAAAGAAATGTGCACCAAGTCTTCACAGATGTCCCAAAGAGCCTTACTTGTCATTGTTCATGCTCCTGTGCAGTCCCCTTCCACACCAGATCTGAGTTGGCTACAGTTACAGGTTACAGGACTACACACATCTGCAAAAGCACATCACAGTATGATTAAGAAATGTTATGCCATGCTGGGCACTGATGACTCACACCTATAATCCTAGCTACTAAGGAGGCTGAAATCTGAAGACTGCAGTTTAAAGCCAGCCCATAGAGAAAATCTTGTAAGACTCTTATCTCCAATAGCTGGAAGTGGAACTGTGGCTCAAGTGGAGAAGTGCTAACCTTGAACAAGAGAAGCTTGGGAACAGCACCCAGGCCTGAGTTCAAACCTCAGGACCAGGAAAGAAGGAAGGGAGGGAGGGAGGGAGGGCAAAGAAAGAAAGAGAGAGAGAGAGAGAGAAAGAGAGGAAGGAGGGTGGGAAAGAAAGAGGAAATGGAAGGAAGGAAAGAAAGAAAGAGGGAGGAAGGAGGGAAGGAAATGTTATGTTGGGTGCTAGTGGCTCACACTTGTAATTCTAGGTACTCAGAAGGCTGAGATCTGAAGGTCAAAACTATCCTGAGCAAGAAAGTCTCTGAACTCTTATCTTCAATTAATCACCAAAACAGCTGGACATGGATGTATGGCTCAAGTAGTAGAGTGCTAAGCTTGAGCACAAAAGTTTAGGGACAGCAACAAGGTCCTGAGTTTAAGCCCCAAGTTTAACACACACATACACACACACCATTTCATCAAGAAGGAGGGAAGAGAGGGTAGAAGGGAAGGATGAGGAAGGAAGGAGGCCTTGCTATAACAAATTCATCTCTACTAAGAAATTATGTGGAAAATGAACTATATAACTTGTAAGTGGGAATGGGAGGGAAAACTTGGAAGAGAATGAGGAAAGGGGTGACATTGTTCAAAAAGAAATGTAGGGCTGGGAATGTGGCTTAGTGGTAGAGTGCTTGCCTAGCATACATGAAGCCCTGAGTTTGATTCCTCAGCACCACATATACAGAAAAAGCCAGAAGTGGCACTGTGGCTCAAGAGATAGAGTAATATCTTTGAGCAAAAAGAAGCCAGTGACAGTGCTCAGACCCTGAATTCAAGCCTCAGGACTGTCGAAGAATAAGAAGAAAAGAAGGAGGAGGAGGAGGGGGAGGGGAGGGGGAGGGGGAAGGGGAAAGGGAGGAGGAGGGGGAGGAGGAGGAGGAGGAAGAAGAAGACGAAGAAGAAGAAGAAGAAGAAGAAGAAGAAGAAGAAGAAGAAGAAGAAGAAGAAGAAGAAAAAGAAGAAGAAGAAGACATATACTCATTACCTGACTTTTGAAACTGTAAGTACATCACTTTTATAATAGCAATACTTTCTTTTAAGAGACCTCAGTTGTAAGAGTGTCCGTTGTCTCTCCAGTCTAGCTGGAAGATTCTGGCATCCCTCTCAGGCTTTTATCCCCTAAATTTAAGTCTGTTGGTCTGTTAAAAAAAATAGATAGATAGATAGCTGTGTATGTGTGTATGTGTGTGTATGTGTGTGTGTGTGTGTGTGTGTGTGTGTGTGTGTGTGTGTGTGTGTGTATGGCCTATAACTTAGTAATTCTGCTCCTGAGTAATTTCCCAGACAAATTAAATTACACATCCTTGAAAAGAGTGTCACACAAATGTTCACAGTTGCTTTATTCCTAAGAGCCTGAAAACAATATGGATACAATCTACATGTTCACCAATAATAACATGGGTAAACAAATTGTACTATGTCCACAAAATGAAATATTATTCAGCAATCAAAAAATAATGTATATACATTATTAAGTCTCAAAAATACTAAATGAGGCCAGGCTCATGCCTGTAATCTTAGCTACTTAGGAGACTGAGGTCTGAGGATTGTAGTTCAAAGCAATCCTGGGCAAGAGAGTCTGTGAGACTCTTATCTCCACTAAACTATTATTTTAAAAAGTCAGAAATGGAGCTGTGGTAGAGTGCTAGCCTTGAATGCAAAAGCTTGGGGACAGTGTCCAGGCCTGGAGTTCAAGCTCCAGAACTGGCACACACACATACAAAATAAGGAAAAAAAAGAAAGAAAGAAAAGGGAAACTGGTTTGTCCTCCACTTTCACTAAACAAACATGGACCCAAGGGCTGGGAATATGGCCTAGTGGCAAGGGTGCTTGTCTCATATACATGAAGCCCTTGGTTCGATTCCCCAGCACCATATATACAGAAAACGCCCAGAAGTAGCACGGTGGCTCAAGTGGCAGAGTGCTAGCCTTGAGCAAAAAGAAGCCAGGGACAGTGCTCAGGCCCTGAGTTCAAGCCCCAGGACTGGCAAAAAAGAAAACACACACACACACACACACACACACACACACACACACACACACACACACACAACAAAAAACGTGGACCCCCTACATTAACAGAATATTTGTTCATTATAAGTGGTATCGACACGGTTTCTTTTTTAGGAATGAAGGGAAATCCTCCCATTTTTGAGCCATTCTTTGGTCATTTCTACAAAATTACATGTAACTTTATTTTTAAAAGATATAGTGTTGTGGGCTGGGAATATGGCCTAGTGGCAAGAGTGCTTGCCTTGTATACATGAGGCCCTGGGTTCGATTCCTCAGCACCACATATACAGAAAATGGCCAGAAGTGGCGCTGTGGCTCAAGTGGCAGAGTGCTAGCCTTGAGCAAAAAGAAGCCAGGGACAGTACTCAGGCCCCGAGTTCACGGCCTCGGACTGGCCAAAAAAAAAAAAAAGATATAGTGTTGTAAATATTTAGTATTCTAAATTGCTTTTGAATTGTAAATGTCAAGTATTCCATTTTTGGGGTTTTTATGTTTACTATACTTTGTTAAATAGGAAAATCGTACATTTTTAGAATGTTTTTATGAGTAAATTTAACATACTGAAAATAAAAAATGGAAGGAAGAAAAATAAAGCGATATCAAACTCTTTCTTTTGTACCAGTACTGGGGCTTGAACTCAGGGCACTGCATTCTCACACATCTCCATAGCTGGCTATATACTGGTTAATTGGAGGTAAGGTTTCATGGACTTTTCTTCCTAGGTTGGCTTCAGATCAGGATCCTCAGATCTTAGCTTCCTGAGTAGCTAGGATTACAGACATGAGCCAGCAGTATGTGGCTGGTATCAACTTCTCAATCTAGCTTTTGAAATAACTCATCCTTGTCATGAGCAAGGGCTATAGAGGGGGGCAAAGGGACATACATTAGAGAGGAGAGGTAGAGACTGTAATTTAAATATATTTTGCCTTTTCCATGCCACTGAGAAAACTAGCTGGCCTGAACTCCTTTGAGTTGAGAAACGGTCCACCATTTTATTAATTCTTAGAAGGGCAGAAAAGATGAGGAAGGTGCTAGAATAAAAGGAGTGTAGGTACTACTACAAAATAAAAAGTTTCTGCACAGCTAAAGACATAGCCACCAAAGTAGAAAGACAGCCAACCATATGGGAAAGGATCTTTACCAGCGCAGCAACAGACAAAGGCCTAATATCCGTCATCTACAGAGAACTCAAAAAACTAACCCCCTCCAAACCCAGTAAACCAATTATTAAATGGGCAAAGGAGCTAAAGAGAGACTTCACAGGAGAAGAGATAAAAATAGCAAAGAAACATATGAGGAAATGTTCAACATCCCTGGAAGTAAAGGAAATGCAAATAAAAACAACCCTGAGATACCACCTCACCCCAGTTAGAATGGCCTATACTCTGAACCTAGGCAACAACAAATGCTGGAGGGGGTGCAGAGAAAGAGGAACCCTTCTCCACAGTTGGTGGGAGTGCAAATTAGTACAACCACTTTGGAGAACAGTATGGAGGTTCCTCAAAAAGCTCAACATAGACTTACCCTATGACCCAGCCATACCATTCCTAGGCATCTATCCTGAACAAACAGGTCTCAAGATATCATAAAGACACCTGCACATCCATGTTTATCGCTGCACAATTCACAATAGCCAAAATATGGAAACAACCCAGATGCCCCTCCACAGATGAATGGATTAAAAAAATGTGGAATACTACATAGAGATTAGAAATGATAAAATATTGGTATTCACAGGGAAATGGTCAGAACTTGAACAAATAATGTTGAGTGAGACAAGCCTAGAACACAGAAAACAAATGGGTATGGTCTCCTTGATATATGACTGTTAGGGAGGGAGGAGGACAGTAGAGACCAGGTCTGCAAAACAACAAACTTCTTTTCAAATGGTATTTCCACAGGTTTAGGTCAGCGACTTTACATTATGTATGTAAAACCAAACAACTACTAAACATAAAAAGGTCTAGAATAAACCTCTCAGTGGATCACAATAGCTCAACAGCTATGTACACATGATCGTATAAGACAAGGATAGGGCTGGGGATATGGCCTAGTGGCAAGAGTGCTTGCCTTGTATACATGAGGCCCTGGGTTCAATTCCCCAGCACCACATATATAGAAAACGGCCAGAAGTGGCGCTGTGGCTCAAGTGGCAGAGTGCTAGCCTTGAGCAAAAAAAAAGAAGCCAGGGACAGTGCTCAGGCCCTGAGTCCAAGCCCCAGGACTGGCCAAAAAAAGACAAGGATAAGCAAAAACAACTCCAAGAGAAGGAAACAGGAGGATTCTACTGTTGACATTATCTTTAAAGTTCCAGGTGAAACCCAGATGCCCCTCAGTAGATGAATGGATAAGGAAAATGTGGTACATATACACAATGGAATTTTATGCCTCTATCAGAAAGAATGACATTGCACCATTCGTAAGGAAATAGAAGGATTTGGAAAAAATTATACTAAGTGAAGTGAGCCATACCCAAAGAAACATGGACTCTATGGTCTCCCTCATAGGCAATAATTAGCACAGGTTTAGGCTAGTCACAGCAGAGGCTCACAAGAGCCTAACAGCTATGCCCCTATGAATACATAAGATGATGCTAAGTGAAATGAACTCCATGTTATGGAAACAACTGTTGTATCACTGTTGTAATTACTTTCAACATGCCATGTGAAACCGTAAAAATAAATTAATTAATTAAATTTAAAAAATATAGTTCCAGGTGAATTTCCTGTGGCGTACCCAACGTGGTTACTGTATATGATTTTGGTACACTGGATATTGTATATATGCCTACCTGATCTAGGGAAGGGAAAGAAAAATGAGGTTGTAAGATATCACAAGAAATGTATTCCCTGCCTTATTATGTAACTGTACCCCCTTTGCACAACACCTTGTCAATAAAATTTAATTAAAAAAAAAAAAAAGGAGTGTAATCTTTCCAGCAGTGTTGCCAGTTTCAGCTCCTAGAGGGCAGAATTGAGGCACCAGGAATGGTGAAATGTTTCCAGAAATGGAGAAACTTGAGGCCAAATTTGGCATCTTGCCAGTTAACAAGCAAGAAAACTGAGCAGCCTGAAAAGGTACAGGAAACAAGGGCAGGGCACTGCTGCTGGGCGGAACAGGGTGTGGACAGACCAGAAGCATATTGCTGAGGTGGCAACAGGCTACTGAAAACTGCTGGGAGCCAGGGTGTCAAAGGCCCAACTGACCCTTGCATCGCCTCTGATGAAGGAGGGGGGAAACCAAGTTGTGGTTACTGCAAACAAGAATCAGCAGTCAGCATCTAAGCCTGGACCCTCAAACTTCTGTTCAGAAAAAGAGGGGCAAGTCCTCCTAGAGAAGAACATTTTCTGAGGGCACCTCCCAGGAAAGCTGGAAGGGATCCAAAAGCAAGTACAGACAGAAAATGGGGATGGCCTGTAAAAGTAGAGGAATGACTTTTCTGGGGAGTGGTGAAGAAATTCTCCTCGTCAGTAAATCAAAGCTTACCAGTTTGCTTTTCTTCTTGATTTTTATTTTTTCTGGGCCTGGGGCTTGAACTCTGGGCCTGGTGTTATCCTTGAGCTTTTATGACATTGGCGGTTGTCTTTTTTCTGATCGTATCACTCTGGTCCCAACTAAAATTTCAGTGCCCAAGAGAAAAGGAGAACGCAAAGTATTTGTTCATTATCTATTTTATAAGATGAATGTATGATTGATTGTGGAAAAGCTAATGGAGTCCCAAGCTTTGTGGAGATTGGAGATAGCACTTCCATTCTAGCTTTGTGTGGTCTATCTTTTTTTTTTTTTTTTTGCCAGTCCTGGGACTTGGACTGAGGCCTGAGCACTGTCCCTGGCTTCTTTTTGCTCAAGGCTAGCACCACTTGAGCCACAGCGCCACTTCTGGTCATTTTCTATGTATGTGGTGTGGGGGCAGAGAACCTGGGGCTTCTTGTATAGGAGGCCAGCTATATTCCTAGCCCTGTGTGGTCTATCTTGACCACCAATAAATAAGTAAACAAGTACATAAACAAGAGACAGGAGAGAGCAAAGGATACAATAAGCCAGATAAGGTCAGAGAATAAACATCTGGGTAGGTTGGGAGACTCTTCAGTAGGGGAGGGAGGGAGGACAAGTCAAGTATGAGATCCTAGTAGATATCCAAAGATGTTAAGTGGAAGAAGGTACAGGTCAAACTGTAAATATTATTAGTGTATAGATATTATTTAAATCCAGGTACCTAAGTTCAACCACTTATGGACACAGTGCAGACAAGGCAGAAAAGAGCACAGCCTCCTATTGGGAACAGGAGAGAGGCAGAAAAGTAGAGCCAGTAAAGGAGATGAGAAAAAAGAATGTGAGTGGGAGGAGAGATTAACCTTATGGGAGCTGAGGATATATCAAGGTAAGTGGGTGTGGTCTAGTAGGTCAAATGCTGCTGAGCTGTTGAGTAAGATGAGAAAGTGAAGTGATGAGGATCCCGACAAAGGTAATTCCGGGTGAGTGAGGAAATGAAAACCCACTGAATCTGAAAATCTATGGTTGGGGGTGAGTGTGGTTAGCATGAACAAGACCTTAGGTTCTATCCCCCCCCAGTGGAAAAAAAAAGAAAGTAAGAAAGGAAAGGAAAAGAAAAGAAAAGAGAGGAGGTGGGTCAAGGAAAGAGGGGTAGACCAATGAAGGCGGAAAGGGGATGAGAATGCAGTCAAGAATTGATTGCATATACCACAAAACTTTTTTTTCTGTGTATGTGATACTGAGGAATTGGACCCAAGGGCTTCATGCATGCTAGGCAAGCACTTTACCACTAAGCCATATTCCCAGCCCCACAAAAAGATGTTTGTTTGTTTGTTTGTTTTGCTAGTCCTGGGGACTGGACTCAGGGCCTGAGCACTGTCCCTGGCTTCCTTTTGCTCAAGGCTAGCACTCTGCCACTTGAGCCACAGCGCCACTTCTGGCCGTTTTCTGTATATGTGGTGCTGGGGAATTGAACCAAGGGCTTCATGCATATGAGACAAGCACCCTTGCCACTAGGCCATATTCCCAGCCACAAAACTTTTTTAAAGTAATGGAAAGGGTGGGTCAAAGGAGGGTGAGAATGTTGAAGGACCTAATCAAGATGCATTGTATTCATAAACTGCTTTTTAAATAGCAACTCTTTTGTACAACTACTTAAAGATGATTTTTTTTTAATTTTAGAAAAAGAAAGGGAGGGGAAAGAGAGAGAGGGAAAAAAGGGAAGGAAGGTAGGAAGGGAGGGAGAGAAGGAAGGCGGGAGGGAGGGTAGGGATTATAAGTTTTGATGAAAATAAAGTTTTATGAGACCTGAACCACAAGAGAGCAGTATCTAGAGCTGTTAGAAAAAGTCCACCAGGGGCCACCAAAGATAAAGATAAATCTCAAATAGGAGAGGCTTCTACTTTGGCTGAAAAAAAAATTAAAAAATTATTGTCTCTTCTTTCTTATTCTCATGTTCATTCTCTCTCTCTCTCTCTCTTTCTCTCTCTCTCTCCCTTTCTCTCCCTCTCTCTTCCTTCCTTCCTTTTTTTCTTTTCTTTTTGTTGGTCATGGGGCTTTTTGTTGAACTCAGCGCTTAGGCACTGTTCCTGAGCTTTTCTGCTGAAGGCTAGCTCTCCACTTTGAATCACAGCATCACTTCTAGTTTTCTGGTGGTTAATTGGAGATAGGAGTCTCACTGACTTTCTCACCTGGGATGTCTTTGAACCACAAGCCTCAGATCTCAGCCTCCTAAGTAGCCAGGATTACAGGATTGAGCAACCGGTTTCCTGTCCACTCTCATTAATTCAATAAATCTAGGATGGGACCGGGAAACTTATTTATTTATTTTTCTTAAAATCCAGCGGCTGAGTATTTCCCACAGGACTGGGGCAGCGACCCAACAGTATGGAACTAAAACCAAACAACTACTCAACATATAAAGATCAAAAATCGACCTCTCAGTGGAATACAATAGCTCAAAAGCTATGTATGTACGTTCATATAAGACTACTGTCGACATATTGTCTAATATCGACATTACATTTAAATCCCTAGGCGAATTTTCTTGGGCTTGGCCACATGGCTACTGTATATGTTCTTGATCCATTGTATATTGTATATATGTCTACCTGACCTAGAGAAGGGAAAGAAAATCAGGGCGTAAGATATCACAAGAAATGTACACACTGCCCTACTATGTAACTGTACCCTTTTTGCACAACACCTTGTCAAAAAAAATTGTGTTCAATTAATAAATTAACTAAATTTAAAAAAAAGAAATAAGTGCCAACCCCCCCCCAAAAAAAAGAAAGTTAACAGTAATATTTTTCCCAAGTACTTGGGTCATTTGGAAAATGGGCCTTCTTAATAGAATTCAACAGCTTAGATGCAATGAACTGAAAAATGAGCAAAGCAAGAGAATTATCAGAAACAAAATAAATCAAGTTAGTTACTATTGGTGGGAGAATTTTTTTCATAAGAAATATATACCAGTTGTGAATGAAGAAGACGTGGTTGTAAGCTAAGTAAAAGACTACAACTTAGAAATGTCCTATGGTATTTTTGGTGACTGGTGGTGACAGAGGGTATTCAGACATAGCACAAGATTTGTCCTGCATCATCTGGGACCTTCAACAAGATGCATTTACAATTATAATTCAATGTAAGAATTGTTTCATTAACGTTGGAATCTGATTTTCATCCAGTCAAAAAAAAAAAAAATCCAGGGGCTGAGGACATGGCTCCAGTAGAAGAGAGCCTGTGCCAGGCCCTGAGTTCAAACCCTTATCCCACCAAAAAGAAAGAAAGAAAGGCCAGGCATTGGTGTCTCACTGGCAAAAATAATAGTAGTAGAAAAAGAGAGAGAGAAGGGAGGGAACTAGAGTCTGAAATAGAATCCTCAATTAGTTCTGATTTAGTGGAATTAGAGTAGAAAACATGGGAGGCATATTCCCATCAAACAGAATAAATACCTTCCGGTGAATAGTTAAAATCTTTCTGTCTAACTATTTTTCTCTAACCTTTAGTGATTGCTATAATTTGTCTTCAAGTGCATTCTAGACAGTGAATATTTACAGAAAAACTTGAGAACAAACAATCCTTAGACATTCTGTTCTTTTTAATGCATTATGTGTGCTTGTGACTGTGATGTATGTTATACTGCATGTAGAGAATTAGTGGTATTTTTTAATGTAGTGGAAGTTACTTTGTTTTGTTATGTAATAGTGGATTTCATTGTTTTGCACAATTTTTCCTTCATATTACACATAAATTTTCAAGTCTTCTGCCTACTTTCAGAACAGATTTGAAAATAATTGAAAATAGCTCTGGAAGCCAGCCGCCAGTGGCTCATACCTGTAATCCTAGATACTCCAGAGACTGAGATCTGAGGATCCATTAGAATCCAGCCAGGGCAGGAAAGTGGGTGAGACTCTGATCTCCAATAAACTATTTAGTAAAAGCCAGAAGAGGCGCTGTGGCTCAAGTGATAGAGTGCTTTGAACTTTGAGCATAAAGAGACTCAGGGAAAGCACGCAGGTCTTGAGTTCATGCTCCAGGACCGTAAGTCAGTCAATCAATCAATCAATAAAAGAAAATAGCTCTAGAAACTATAATATGCTAACCCCTCCTACATTCCTCTGGTAAGCAATTCCAAGGGAGGCCTGAAAAAAGTCAGATCCTTGTTCCCCTAGAGTTCAGCTCACTGGAAGAAAATTCCAAAGTGGAAGTAATTTGATGTATTCAGAAGAAGCAGGAGAAAAACAAAAATGAAAGTAGGAGCTTCTTCCAAGCAGCCATTATCCTAACACTCTATCTCTGCACACCATTTTACACTTCCCAATACATTAGCCTTACTAGCCTACTTCATCTTTATATTTGTTCCAGGGGAAACTATTGAAAAACACAATTACATGGAAGTTTAGGTAAGTTAAGACAATTTGCAAGATTCTTTAGGTAGAGAAGCATAAACTTAATCAGTGACTTATTCACAATTACAGAATTTGGAAAAAAAATGTATGAACTCAGCAATGACAGGGAACAAGTTGTTGATACGTGGGGCCATTAGTGTGACAAATTATTATTACTGTTGTTTTGTTGTTGTTGGAGATCATAGGGCCTAAACTCAAGGCCTGGGCTCTGTCCCTGGGCTTTTTTGCTTAAGGCTAACACTCTACCCCAATGAGCCACACCCCCACTTCCAGTTTTCTGGTGGTTAATTGGAAGTAAGAATCTCACAGATTTTCCTGCTTAAGCTGGCTTTGGACTGCGATTCTCAGATCTCAGCCTCCTGAGTCATTAGGATTACAGGTGCAAGACATCATTTGTATGATAACTTGCTGTGTTGAATAGGAAAAAATGCCAAAAGGTTACATTTGGTATAATGAATTTGTGGAAATGGAATAGTGGTTGTCAAGGGTTGGATATGATGGAATGAAGTCAGGCAGGAGGGAGGTGGACATGGTGGTAGCAGGACAACACAAAGGATCTGTATGCTGATAGAACTGTTCAGTATCTAGACTCTGATAGGGAATATGTAAACCTTCCCATGTGCATGCCTTTAATTATGAATTCCAGGGTAATTTAGATACATCTAATTTATTCTAAATGCAAGTCAACCTGAGGACAGGGAGGGACACACACACACACACACACACACACACACACACACACGTAAAAGCTAGGGAAATCTGAATATCAAAATCCTGGTTATGTACTATCGATTTGCAAAATGGCACAGAGGAAAAACTAGATAAAGGGCACACTAGATTTCTTTGTATAATTTCTCATGGCTACATATGTATCCATAATTATCTTAATACAAGCTTCTATTAAAGTAACAAATGAGTCAGGTTGTTTCTGATTGCCTGTTCTTGTCTTTGCATTATATGTGAAATGGAGTAAGATATGATCTTGCTCTTACAGTCTCCAAGTTGACTCACTATACTTTGAGTGAGTAAGAAAGGGGGTGTACTGAAGTGAAGCTGTGACTCAAATGGTATGGTGCCAGCCTTGAGTGAAAGAACTTAAAGACAGCACCTTGCTCCTGAGTTCAAGCCCAGTACCAGCACAAAAAAAGGGGCAGTATATGTAAAATTTTACCCTAGAAGATATAATTAAAGGTAAGGAGTTCGGCACTGGTGGTTTACACTATAATCCAAGTTACTCAGGAAACCAAAATCTAAGGATTATGGTTCATATCTAGCCCAGGCAAGAAAGTCCTTGAGACTTTATCTCCAATTAATCACCAAAAGCCCCAAGTGGAGCTGTGACTGAAGTGATAAGGCATCAACCTTGCAGGGCACCCATGGTTCATGCCTATAATCCTAGCTAGTCAGAAGACCGAGATCTGAGGATCTCAGTTCAAAGCCTGCCCAGGGGTTGATGGAGAGACAGTAGAGACCAGGTCTGTGAAACCAAAAACTGCTTGTCAAATGGTTTTTCCCACAGGATTGGGGCAGCGACCCAACATTATGTAAATAAAACCAAACAACTACTCAACATATAAAGGTCAAAAATTGACCTCTCAGTGGAATACAATAGCTCAAAAGCTATGTATGTACATTCATATAAGACAACTGTCAACATATTGTCTAATATCAACATTATATTTAAAGCCCTAGGCGAATTTTCTTGGGCTTGGCCACATGGCTACTGTATATGTTCTTGGTACATTGTGTATTGTATATATGTCTACCTGACCTAGGGAAGGGAAAGAAAAACAGGGTGTAAGATATCACAAGAATTGTATACACTGCCCTACTATGTAACTGTACCCTTTTTGCACAACACCTTGTCAAAAAATTTGTGTTTAATTAATAAATAAATTACAAAAAAAAAAAAAGCCTGCCCAGGCAGAAAAGTCCGTGAGACTCTCATCTCCAATTAACTACCAGAAAGGGGCTGGGAATATGGCCTAGTGGCAAGAATGCTTGCCTCATATACTTGAGGCCCTGGGTTCGATTCCTCAGCACCACATATACATAAAATGGCCAGAAGTGGCGCTGTGGCTCAAGTGGCAGAGTGCTAGCCTTGAGCAAAAAAGAAGCCAGGGACAGTGCTCAGGCCCTGAGTTCATGGCCTAAGACTAGCCAAAAAAAAATAAAATAAAATAAAAAAATAATAATAACTGCCAGAAAATTGCAAGTGGAGCTGTGGCTCAAAGTGGTAGAGCACTAGTCTTGAGCAAAAGAACTCAGGGACAGCACCCAGGCAGAGTTCAAGCCCCATGACCTAAAAAAAAACAAACAAACAAAAAAATCAACCCTGAGTTCAAGTCTCAGTTACCAACACACAAAAAAAAATAAATAAAAATAAAAACTAAAGACAATTAAATAAGTTACCTAGAAAAAACTCCCAGAATATTTCTTACCCTGAAAGCCAAGGGACTCTAACTTCCACAATAGACATAGTAACATTTCTTATGTTTCTGAGCCTACTGTTCCAACACAGGCTCCCTGAGTTTTCCCAAATTCTTTAGGACTCAATGGTTGATGAAGGATAATATTCAGAGTAGGAAAAGGATGAAACAGCAGCAGACCTATAGATCTGTGTGGTAAGGACAAGTAGGGTGATGGTAGGAATGGTGATCTTGCTACGTTTTTCTACTGTGACCCTGTTTTAGTTAACATGCCACTTTTAAATAAGAGAAAGGCCAGACATAGGTGGCTCATGCCTGTAATCTTAACTACTCAGGAGGCTGTGATCTGAGGATCTTGGTTAAAAGCCAGCCTAGGCAGAAAAGTCTGTGAGACTCTAGTTCCCAGTTAACAACGAAAATCCAGAAGTAGAGCTGTGGCTCAAGTGGTAGAGCATTATCTTTGAGCCGGAAAGCTCAGATGCAGCACCCAGGCCTTGAGTTCAAGTCCCAGGACTGGCAGAAAACAAAACAAAACAAATAAAAATTGTGAAAAAAAGTATGAAAGCCCAAAGATACCCATAAGCTAAAAGAGTACAAATGTTGCTGTAAGTTTCTATGACCTCCATATAAATCTGCAGCTCCAGTCTAGAGCCATCTCTCCAGTGTGTCTCTACAAAGAAACAACTTCCTGATGCAAGAGGGCTTTGTTGGGGTTAAGAAACTAACACAGTGTGAGCTCCTCCTCCAATTTGCCACTTGACCTAGAGCAGGTTATTTCCTCACCTATAAAACAAAAGGGCTGGATTGGCAATCCTCAGTCTAAAGTCCCTCTTAGCTTTGCCTGAGTCTTGGGAAACAAGTCTTTGCAGCCAGGAGTGGTGGAATGCTGACAAGAGGCTGGCAAGCCTAGGAAGAGAATGAAAAGTGGGAGGGCCACTTCATTCAGACCTTTCTTGGAGGCTAGATATTCTGAGTGAGCAGGAGATACAGTGTTCATATGGTTATTATCAAAGCATGTGCCATCAACCCAAGGCAGTGCAGGCCAACGTTGTAATTATACTTGGGCAAGACCTATAAGCACGGCTCAAGTGGAGGTGGTAAATCAGAAGAGGAGGAGACAGCTGACAGAATCAGGAGAGGAGGAGGGATTTGGCAGAATGACTGTCAAACCAGATGAGGGAGGTGACTCATTTCATGCACCTAGCCAAAGGTGCCAATGGATGTGATTCAAACAGTGGCCAGAAGAAGAAAAAGATAGTCCTCATGAGGGCCTGAGTTAAAAAAAAAAAAAAAGAATATGGAAATCCAGGTATGGTGGCTCATTCCTGTAATCCTAGCTACTCAGGAGACTGAGATCTGAGGGTTGCAGCTCAAAAACAGCCTAGGTAGGAAAGTTCAAGAGACTCTTATCTCCAATGAATTGCCAGAAAGTCAAGAGCAGAACTGTGGCTCAAGTGGCAGAATGAAAGCCTTGAGCACAAAAGCTGAGGGACAGTGCCTAGGCTCTAGGCCCCAGGACCAGCACACACACACACACACACACACACACACACACACACACACACGAAACCAAAACCTAGTTCCTAGTGGAAAACACTACAGACCAGAAAAACGTTCGGTTTCACAAGGATAGCAGCCTACTATCCTCGAGGGCTCCAACAGGTTAGGGTTAAAGTAGGAGAGGAATTTATCCCTGGTGAGGGATACACAGACATTCTTAGTTATGCTTCATAATGTCATGGGTATTACTTAATTTAACCTTTACAGCCATCCCACAGGTATTCTTATCTCTACCTTGTACCTGAGGACAGTAAGGCTCAGGGAGGTTAAGTCACAAAGTAGGACCTTCGGCACATGTTTGTCTGCATTCTAAGTCTGAGCTCTTGCTGGAGAGAAAGTGATTCTTTTTTGCAGTCCCTGAGCTTGCCCCTAGTTCTGGTCTCTACTCCCAGTGCCCTAATACTTGCTTGCTCACTATTAGTGATTGATGGCAAAATGTGGTATTATCTGCTAGTGTGCAGGGACCAACATTTTGAATTGGAAAAGCCTTAATTTGAGTCTTGGCTTTGCTATTTTGATGCCTGTGGGCAAGATGTAAACCTCAGTAGGCTTCAGTCTGTAAAGTAAAAATAAGAACCAAAGTTGTTCTGAGGACCACATGAAAATGGAAATGAGGAAGCCCAATGTTTGGCATATTGTTAGGGCTCAATAAGTAATAATATTAATTTATATTACTGTGAGACTAAGCAATGGTTCTCTATCTTGGCTAAGCATTAGAATTAACTGGTGCCCTACACAGAGATTATTGTTTCATAAGTGTGCAGTCAGTTTAGGTATGGGGATTAAAAAAAATACTCCAGCTGGGCATCGGTGGTTTACACCTGTAATCTTATCTGCTCAGCTGTGACTCAACTGGTACAGTGCTAGCCTTGAGGAAACAAAGCTTAGGAATAGAACCCAGGCTCTGAGTTCAAGCCCTAGGGATAGACAGAGACACAGACACACACAGAGACACCACAAAACATTTTCATGTAATTCTTATGATTTTGGTAGTGCTTCAGAAGAGACCAGAGGGCCTTTGGAAGCTGTAGTTCACTTGGCCACAACTCCTGATTCTATTGTTGTTGTTGTTTATATGTTTCTTTCTTTGTTAGTACCTAGTACTGGAGCCTGAACTCAGGATCTTGAGCTCTCTGCTTCCCTGATAATGGCTGATACTCTACCCCGTGAACTCAGGGCCTGAGCACTGTCCCTGGCTTCTTTTTTTTGCTCAAGTGGCACTCTGCCACTTGAGCCACAGCGCCACCTCTGGCCATTTTCTGTATATGTGGTGCTGAGGAATCGAACCCAGGGCCTCATGTATACAAGGCAAGCACTCTTGCCACTAGGCCATATTCCCCAGCCCCTGAATATAATATTTTTAAAAATGTATTTTCTTGAGACAAATCTTGCAATGGAGTTTAGGCTGGTCTGGAACTTGCTGCCCTCCTGCTTAAGCCTTCCAGTGTTAGTATTATAAATGTGCACATAACTGATCCATGTTTTTATTGAAACGTGTGTACTGGGTATTATACTGTTTTACAGATAGAGTAGCTTATCTAATGTGTGTGTGTGTGTGTGTGTGTGTGTGTACATGTGCATTCACATCCATACTGAGGCTTGAATTCAGGGCCTCCCACTTGGCTTTTTGGCTCAAGGTTGGTTTTAAACAGCAATGCTCAGATCTCAGATTCCTGAGTACCCAGGATTATAGGTACCAGCTACAGTATTAGGCACAATTGTTTGATTTTGCTGAGTCCCCCGGGCCTGGATTTCCTCTTTTCTCCCATTTTCTCATGACCATCACCTTTTATTCCTTCCATTCCAATGGACCAAACAACTCCAAGTGTGGTCTGAACATTCATATTTCTTTTTTCTTTTTCTTTTTCTTTTTTTTTTTTTGGCCAGTCCTGGGCCTTGGACTCAGAGCCTGAGCACTGTCCCTGGCTTCTTTTTGCTCAAGGCTAGCACTCTGCCACTTGAGCCACAGCGCCCCTTCTGGCCATTTTCTATATACGTGGTGCTGGGGAATCGAACCCAGGGCTTCATGTATACAAGGCAAGCACTCTTGCCACTAGGCCATATCCCCAGCCCCTGAACATTCATATTTCTAACCAACTTTTTGTTGTAGTGCTTCTGGTTGAAATTAAGAGGTGAAATAGTACTTGTTTCCAGTTCCTTTCCCACCTGGAACTGGTGGCTCATGCCTGTAATCATAACTACTCAGGAGGCTGATATTTGAGGATTACAGTTTGAAGCCAGCCTGGGAAATAAATTCTGGGAGGCTTTTATCTCCAATTAAGTACCAAAAAAGCCACAAGTTGAGCTGTGTTTCAAGTGGCAGACAGTTAGCCTGGAGCAATAAAGCTCAGGGAAAGGACACAGACTCTGAGTTCAATTTCCAGAACCAGCACAAAAATAAATGAACATTCTCACATCCTTAAGTATGTATCTCAGTCACAGCACTTACCTAGCATGTACAAGACTCAATCCCCAACACTATCAACCATATTACATATAATATATACACAATATATGGTGATAGATTATAGATATCTATATAGCATGCTCACTCGCTCTCTGTATGTCTCTCTCTCTCTCTTTCTCTTTTCCTCTCTCTCTGTGTCTCTTTCTCTCTCTGTCAAAGAGAGTGCCCAGGCACAGTGTTCAAGTCACAGTACTGGCACCAAACAAACCAAAACTGTAGTATTAGCTAATAGGCTCCTTAATGTATTGCTAGGGTCCACAGAAATGGCTAAAGAAGGAAACACAGAGGTGCATCTGCTTCTATAGTCTTAAAACAAAGTCGATTTTTTTTTCTTTTTCTTTTTGCCAGTCCTGGGCTTGGACTCAGGGCCTGAGCACTGTCCCTGGCTTCTTTTTGCTCAAGGCTAGCACTCTGCCACTTGAGCCACAGCGCCACTTCTGGCCATTTTCTGTATATGTGGTGCTGGGGAATCGAACCCAGGGCTTCATGTATATGAGGCAAGCACTCTTGCCACTAGGCAATATTCCCAGCCCTCAAAGTTGATATCTTTTGAGACTTTAAAATTCTTCCTCTGCAGCTTATTTTAGTTTTTTTTAATCAGAAAAACAAGAGAGTCCTTTTCATGGCAAGGGTCAAGGTAGTGGAAAACGGCATTGACCTTTTTTTTTTTTTTTTCCCCTAACTGGGGCCTGAACTCAGAATTTTGGTGCTACTCCTTAATGGTTTTTCTCATAGCTAGTGCTCTATCACTCCACAACTCCACTCTGGCTTTTTTTTAATAGCTAATCGAGGATAAGAGTCTCATGGTTGTACTTGTTACACATGGCCTCAAACTGCTCTCCTCAGATCTCAGTCTCCTGAAGAGCTAGGATTACAGAAGTGAGCCATCAGTTCCTGGCATGACCAACTTCTTTTTATTTATTTATTTATTTATTTACTTACTTACTTATTTTGCCAGTCCTGGGGCTTGGACTCAGGGCCTGAGCACTGTCCCTGGCTTCTTTTTGCTCAAGGCTAGCACTCTGCCACTTGAGCCGCAGCGCCACTTCTGGCCATTTTCTGTATATGTGGTGCTGGGGAAGTGAACCCAGGGCCTCATGTATATGAGGCAGGCACTCTTGCCACTAGGCTATATCCCCAGCCCCCATATGTATTATTTTTGATCACTTAAACTTTGGCATTATGACACCTCAACCACACCGAAAAAAGTAGAGGATGTATGAATGAACGCCAAGACCTCCTTTACCCTCCTCCATCACATCTCACATTATATTGTTACATGGGAGTTCAATTGTGAGACACAGAGAAGCCACATTTTGAGACATATAATTGGGAATCTATTAGAAAGCCTATGACTACAAGCAGACACATGTACCCAGGAAACTTGCAACCTTGAGGACACAACACTGTTAGAAAACTGAGCCATGTACAGCTGTTAACTTTCCTACCAACCTATATTGGACCTGATAAAAATAACCAGCAAATAAAATCACATGCAGTTCCAAGACTAAAAAAAAAGAAAAGAAAACTGAGCCATGATGGTAATAAAGCAAAGAAATGAGCAGAAAAACAATACCAACAAACCAGACCATCTCCAATGGAGAGCCAAAGAGGGATGCCATGATGACTAGAGGAGAGTCAGGAGATGAGACACGTGGCATGGTGCAAAATGACAGCTGAGCTGGTGTGGAGGAGGGACTTAATAGGGTCCTGGTCAAGTCGTCAGGGTCATAGAGAGCTTGAGAGACGCCCAAGTTTATGGCACAGGACTGGCAGGTCCAGTAACTTGTCATCCAAGTCCTCACCCCTGCCTCTAGGAATTCGGGCATGCCCTTCACCTGGGGGTGGGACTTCACCTGCAGCCACCAAGAAGACAAGATGGTGCCAGTTAAATCCAATTCCCAATTATCCACCACATTGCCAAGATGGTATTGATTAGACCCAGAATCCTATTTCAATATAATTATATGACAAAAATGTAATATATATATATATATGCCAGTGCTGGTGGTTCCTGCCTGAAATTCTAGCTACTCAGGAAGCTATGATCTGAGGATGGTGATTTGAAGCCAGCTCAGGCAGAAAAATCCAGGGAACTCTTGTCTTCAGTTAAACATCAAAGATCTAGAAGTAGAATTGTGGCTAAAGTAATTGAGCAAAAAACCCTCAAGGGGAGCCGGGAATATGGCCTACTGGTAAAGTGCTTGTCTCCTATACATGAAGCCCTGGGTTCGATTCCTCAGCACCACAGATATAGAAAAAGCCAGAAGTGGCGCTATGGCTCAAGTTGCCAAGTGCTAGCCTTGAGCAAAAAGAAGCCAGGGACAGTGCTTAGGCCCTGAGTTCAAGCCCCAGGACTGGCAACAAAAACAAAACAAAAAACCCTCAAGGAGAGAAGGTAGGCCCTGAGTTCTAGCCCCAGGACTAGCCCCTCAAAAAAGAAAAAAACGTTTATGGGGATGGTTAGATACAACAGTGGTAGAGTATGTGCTTAGCAAGCACCAGAAATATGAGTTTATATAACATGTAATTGTACAGTAATAGAAATAGAAGTTTCGAAGAGAGTTGGGGATTTAGCTCTGTAGAAGAGCACCTTCTTGGGAAGTGCTAGTCCCTGGGTTCAGTCTTCATCTCTGAGAGAAAAAGAAATGCTTATGAGTATGGGCTGGGATGTAGCTTATTGGCAAAGCACTTAGGCTTAACCCTCAGTAGCAAAAAAAAAAAAAAAAAAAAAAGTTTTTTGTTTGTTTGTTGTTGTTTGTTTTGTCAGTCCTGGAGCTTGAACTCAGGGCCTGGGCATTGTTCCTGAGCCTCTTTTACTCAAAGCTAGCACTCTACCACTTGAGCCACAGTGCCATTTCTGGCATTTTCTGTTTATGTGATACTGAGGAATTGAACCCAGGACTCCATTCCATTCCACATTCCCAGTTCAACAAGAGTCTTTTAAGAATTAATTGAGGGCTGGGAATATGGCCTAGTGGCAAGAATGCTCGCCTCATATACATGAAGCCCTGGGTTCGATTCCTCAGCACCACATAAGCAGAAAAAGGCCAGAAGTGCCACTATGGCTCAAGTGGTAGAGTGCTGTCCTTGAGCAAAAAGAAGCCAGGGACAGTGCTCGGGCCTGAGTCCAAGCCCCACAACTGGCAAAAAAAAAAAAAAAAAAGGAATTAATTGAGGGTCTGGGAATGTGGCTTAGCAGTAGAGTGCTTGCCTAGCAAGCATGAAGCCCTGGATTTGATTCCTCAGCATCGCATAAATAGAAAAAGCCGGAAGGGGCGCTGTGGCTCTAGTGGTAGAGTGCTAGCCTTGAGCAAAATGAAGCTCAGGGACAGTGCTCAGGTTCTGAATTCAAGCCCCAAGACTGGCAAAAAAAATTCATTGAGGGGCTGGGGATATGGCCTAGTGGCAAGAGTGCTTGCCTCGTATACATGAGGCCCTGGGTTCAATTCCCCAGCACCACATATACAGAAAACGGCCAGAAGCGGCGCTGTGGCTCAAGTAGCAGAGTGCTAGCCTTGAGCAAAAAGAATCCAGGGACAGTGCTCAGGCCCTGAGTCCAAGCCCCAGGACTGGCCAAAAAAAAAAAAAATTCATTGAGGCCTGGTGGTTCAAGTAGTAGAGCACCTGCCTAGCAAATATAAGACCTTGAGTTCAAGCCTCAGTATCACCACCACCAAAACAAACAAACAAAAAAATAAATAGAACCTTTTGAGTCAAATGCTCATTTTCCCCAAACAGAAATATCTTTATGGAATTCAGAAGTTTTAGTCACCACTAAAAATAACCTATTAGAAATGTTTGAAGTGAAAGAGCAGTCTTTAAATGAAACACTATTAATAGTCGTGTATATATCCTCCCAAGCTTTTTTCTTTTTTTGATCGATCATGGGGCTTCAACTCAGGGCCTGGGAACTATCCCTGAGCTCTTTTGCTCAAGGCTAGCACTCTACTTCTTTGAGTCATAGCTCCACTTCTAGTTTTTGAGTTGTACTTACACACTGTTTTGTAACCTATGGCTTTTATTTATTTGTTTGTTTACTTCAGTATGGAAGATTGAATGGGGAATGAACCCAGGGACATATTGAGCAAGTACTTTACCACTTGAGTTACATCTCCAGCCCAGCCGGGCAGTGTTTTTCTTTCTTACTACAACATAATTGTTTCCTTATCTTATTTCTTTTTTCTTCTTTTTTTGCCAGTCCTGGGGCTTGGACTCAGGGCCTGAATACTGTCCCTGGCTTCTTTTTGTTCAAGGCTAGCACTTGCCATGGCACCACTTCTGGCCGTTTTCTCTATATGTCATGTGGCACTCTTGCCACTAGGCCATAGTCCCAGTCCCTCCTGATCTTATTTTTTAAGAAACTTGTTTGTTTTTGTCGGTCATGGGGCTTGAACTTAGGGCCTGGGTGCTCTCCCTCAGCTGTTTTGCTCAAAGCTAGCACTCTACCTTTTGAGCTACAGCACCACTTCCAGTTTTCTGGTGGTTAATTGGAGATAAGTCTCACAGACTTTTCTTACCAGGCTGGCTTTGAACTATGATCTTCGGATCTTAGCCTCCTAAGTAGATAGGATTACAGGTGTGAGCCACCAGGGCCTGACTTCTTTTTTTTGCTTGTTTTGGGTTTTTTTTTTTTTTTTTGTCAGTCCTGGGGCTTGAACTCAGGGCCTGAGCACTGTCCCTGGCTTCTTTTTGCTCAAGGCTAGCACTCTGCCACTTGAGCCACAGCGCCACTTCCAGCTTTTTTATTCTATATGTGTGGTGCTGAGGAATCCCAGGGCTTCATGTATACAAGGTGAGCACTTTACCACTAGGCCGTATTCCCAGCCCAGGGCCTGACTTCTTAGGAAACTTTTACACACACCATTGTAGTACTTGCCCTTCCTAGGATGTACTCATCAATTTTTTTTTTTTTTTTAAGATATGGGGATGGGGATGGGGATATGGCCTAGTGGCAAGAGTGCTTGCCTCATATACATGAGGCCAGGGACAGTGCTCGGGCCCTGAGTCCAAGCCCCAAGACTGGCCAAAAATAATAATAATAATAATAAAATAAAAAAATAAAGATATGGGGATCCCATTAAGTTGCAGGCTTCCGGGCCCCAAGCATTCTTCCAGTTTCCATTCTTCCAGTTTCAGCCTGTATTAGAATTAACTGTAGGCAAGCCACCACACCTAGCTTTACCATTGTATTTTAATTATTTGTTTCACTAGGTAGACAGTGAGCTGGAAAACCTGGGGTGGGGCTTTGTTCTTGTTTAAGTGCTCAGTGCACCAGGCTTTGGGCAGGCTGAACTGGGCAGGGGAGCCATTCCTTCACACAGAGGCAGGTGGTTCTAGGACAGAGTGGCAGGTCCTCTAGGACACAGTTGTGGTGGCCTCTACTAGTCAGGAACTATACACTTGGCTACTTGCTAACAATTCGATTTCTCAGCTTATTAACCGCGTACCTGTAGTCTCACAGAAACAAAAGTTCACAATGTTCCCTCCCATTGACTGGTTCATTACTTTGCTTCTTGCTGGCTGCTTGCTTATAATATTAAAAAATAAACACAGCTTTAGATGAATAAGAAGTTTTAAAGAGCCAGGAGCTCGTGGCTCATGCCTATCATCCTAACTACTCAAGAGATTGTGATCTGATGATCAAAATTCAAAGCCAGTCTGGGCAAGAAAGTCCATGAGACTCTTATCTCCAATTAACCCAGAAAACTGGAAGTGGCACTGTGGCATAAAGTGGTAGAGCATCTCCTAGGCTCCAAGTTCAAGCCCTACAACCAGAAAACAAGCAAACAAACAAATAAAAGAATTGCTGTTTGTGAGGAGTAACGGAAATGACAACTAGCTGCATTGAAACTTTTGTATTGCTGGGAGACTGTGACTCACACATATAATCCTAGCTACTCAGCAGGCTGAGATCTGAGGACCATGGTTTGAAGCCAGCCCAGGCAAAAAGTCCATGAGACTCTTATCTCCACTTAATCACAGAAGTGGAGCTGTAGCTCAAGTGGTAGAGTGTTAGCTTTAATTTTATTTATTTATTTTTTGCCAGTCCTGGGCCTTGGACTCAGGGCCTGAGCACTGTCCCTGGCTTCTTTTTGCTTAAGGCTAGCACTCTACCACTTGAGCCACAGCACCACTTCTGGCCGTTTTCTATATATGTGGAGCTGGGGAATCGAACCTTGGGCTTCATGTATAAGAGGCGAGCACTCTTGCCACTAGGCCATATTCCCAGCCCTGAGTGTTAGCCTTAAGCAAAAGAAGCTCAGGGACAATGCCCAGGCCCTAAGATCAAGTCCCAGGATCAGCAACAAAAAAAAAAAAAAGGAATAAAAAGAAACTCCTTTGTATAGCTACTTGAAGATTGGAAGGAAGAAAAGAGTACGTGGCTGGATTTGCAAACAGGTGTCTCTGCTTAAAAGCTGTGTGTGTATTTGAAGAAATCATTTAACCTATCCTGTGCTCCCTTTATTTGTCATTATCATTATTATTAGTAGAGTAGTAGTAATAGTAGTCAATCCTGGGATTGAACTCAGGACGCTGGGCGCTGTGCTCAAGGCTACCACTGGGAGCTACAGCTCCTCTGTTTGGGGATGTTAATTGGGGATAAGAGTCTCACAGGGACTTTGCACCCCAGCTAGCTTCTAACCATAGCCCTCAGATCTCAGCCTCCTGAATAGGCATGAGCCACTGGCACCGGCCTATTTTTATTCTCTTTAAGTAGTTGTATGAAGGAGTTGCAATTTAACGAAGGAGTTTATGTATACAATATATCTTAATCAATGTCACCCCTTTTGTTATTTTCAGCCAACCCTACTCACACCTTCCCTCATTCTTCTTCATTTTGTAGGATATATATTGACTTTTTTTACCAGTCCTAGGGCCTGAACTCAGGGCCTGTGCGCTGTTCCTGGGCTCCTTTTGCTCAAGGCTAGTGCTCCAACGCTTGAGCCACAGGCTGGCCTTGAACCTTGATCCTCAAATCTCAGCCTCCTGAGTAGGATTACAGGTGTGAGCCACTGGTGCCTGGCTCCCTTACCTTGAATTCTTGACTGTATTCCTCTTGACCTACCTGCTTTCTGCCCAATTCCTGGTGTTTTATTATTGAATATCAAATGAAATATTGCATATGAGACCTTCTATTTTCTTTTTGAATTAGTGTACAGTTGTATAATAAGAAGTTTCATTGTGATACTTCCATAAAGGCATCCCAACACACCAGGTTCTCATTCTTCTCCTCCCACTTGTCAAATGTTTTGTGGTTTTCATTATGTTGTCTGTCATGGAAATTAATTATCTATTTATTTTTAACAATTTATGATGCTAGTATTCAACCACTGAAGTACACTCTGAGCTTCTTAGTCCCTGAACCCTTGAAAAGGTCTATTCTCCTGAGAATGTGGCTTATTGGTAGAGTACTTGCTTAGCATGAGTGAAGCCCTGGGTCTGATTCCTTGGTACCACATAAACAGAAAAAAACCAGAAGTAGCGCTGTGGTTCAAGTGATAGGTGCCAGCCTTGACAAAAAAGCTCAGGGACAGTTCCCAGGCCTGAGTTCTAGCCCTGGGACTGACCAAAAAAATAAATAAATAAAATAAAATCTAGGATTAGTACAGAGTTCCTTTCACTACTAGTTTTCCTACATTTCTACATTTCCTACATTCTATTCAAATGCAAGGGAATAAACAGTCTCACAAGAAATTCACCAGAGGTGAGTTTTCGTTGTTGTTTTCTGTTGGATGGACTGAGGTTTGAACTCTGCACCTAGAGTTTGCTGGATAGGGACTCTATCACTTCAGCAATGCTCCCAGCCTTTTTGTATGTGTGTGTACTGGTACTGGGGCTTGACCTCAGGGTCTCAAGCTCACTGGGCTTGCTGGGGTACAGCTGAAATTTTATCACTTGAGCAATGCCTCTAGCCCAGGTTTTTGCTTGTTGTTCTGGTGATGGAGTTTTACAGGTTTTTCTGATTGGGCTGGCTTCAAACTGATATCCTCGCTGTTTCAGCCTCCTGATTAAATAAGGCTTGAGCAACTGGCATCTGCCTCTAAGCTCTGTGTGTATGTGTGTGTGTATGTCCAAGTCCTGGGGCTTGAACTCAGGGTCTTGGTGCTGGCCCTGAGATTCTTTTTCTCAAGGCTAGTGCTTTACCACTTGACCATAGCACCACTTCTAACTTTTTCTAAGTAGTTCATTGGAGATAAGAATCTCACAGAATTTCCTGCCTTGGCTGGCTTTGAACCTTGATCCTCAGATCTCATCCTCTTCAGTAGTTAGGATAACAGAAGTGAGCTTTCAGCACCAGGCTATCTGGGCTGGTTTTTGTTTTGTTTTGGGACTTGAACTCAGGGCCTGAGCACTGTCCCTGGCTTCTTTTTGCTCAAGGCTAGCACTCTACCACTTGACCCACAGTGCCACTTCTAGCTTTTTCTATATATGTGGTGCTGAGGAATCAAACCCAGGGCTTCATGTATAGGAGGCAAGCACTTTACCACTAGGCCCTATTCCCAGCCCTAGGCTTGTTTTTATGATAAGGTCTGGCTATCTTTTGCCCTGGTTCCCCTCAAACTGTGATCATCTCAGCGTTCATCTTCCATATAGCTGGAATTACAGGAGCATACCACCATTTCTAGCCAGAGAAGATTTTGAAACTCTTTCTAGAACATTGGTGCTAAATCAAATAGAAATCCTTCTTCGACTTAACATTAGATACCATCAGATCCTACTGAATAACATAGTTGACTTATTTACAGCCCTATCTAGTGCTAGGCACAATCCCTGGCAAGAAATAAACGTTGAATTAGTGAAGGTGGAATGAACTCTGGGCAGGTAGAGGATTTCTGGCTTTAGAATTGTGGTAAAGTGTGCAGAGGAAGTGTGTGAATGGAGCAAGGTGATCACTGTGTGTGTGTGTGTGTGTGTGTGTGTGTGTGCTGGAGATTGAACTCTGGGTGTGGCATGTACAATACCTGAGTTCTAGCAGAGAACCACACCCAAAGTCCTCATCCTGCTCTTTGAATCTCACTTATTTTAGTAGTATTGAATGTCAAATTCAGGGCCTAGTGCTTACTAAAAGTTCTACCACTTGAGCCATGGCCCTAGTCCCATCCTGGGCTTTTCAATCTTGGTGCCTTGATCGGGCAGAGCTGGCCTTGGCCATCAAGGATGGAACTATTTAACTTCTCTGTCTTGTTCCTATTGGAGCAACCTTACTTGGAGCTTTTGAGTAAAGTAAGGAAGTAGAAAAATGTGTGGAGGAGAAAACCACAGTCAGTATTTTGACTGAAATGGTTTAAATCAAACAACATCAATTAACAAAAGTAATTACAACAATTAAGTATTGAGAAAATAGCAGGCTCTACTTCCATTCAGGGCTTCGCTTGCTCAAAGGGGAATTTCCAGCTTCTCAGGCCTGGTACTGTTTTTCACAGCCTTGTGTAGCCTCTGAAGGGAAAAAAAAAATCTTCCTTTCTAATTGACTGTCAGTGTCTTAAACTTGTTTCCAAGATTAGATCAATGAATTAATTACTGGGTCATGGAGTTATTTTTGTTGTTGTTTGCAAACTAGGGATTGAATTTGGGATCAATGCTTTACCACTGAACCATACCCTCAGACCTGTCAAGTATTTACCCCGTGCCTTGAATACATACTATGTATAAGAAGGAAGAAATGCATGGTTTTAATGCCATGTAATAAGTTATCTAGGTTCTCTTTTTAAAAACAAAATATTGGCATTAATGATATGTAATCCACCATACCATAAAATTCACTCTTTTATGATTTATACAGTTCAGAGGCGTTTAGTATAAGAGTTATAAAATATATCACTACCTAATTTTTGAATATTTCAACCCCCTTTAAAAAAACCCTAAGATTCACTGTCTCCCTCCCACCTACATGAATTTGCCTATTCAAAGCATTTCATATAACAGAATTATAAAATACATTGTCTTTATGATGGGTTTCTTTCACTTAGGAAGTTTTCAGAGTTAACTCAGGTTGTAAATTGTATCAATACTTCCTTTTCTTTCTTTCTTTTCTTCCTTCCTTCTTTTTTTGTATGGGGGGCAGGGAGGTATGGGTGTGTGTGCCTGTCCTGGACTTGAACTCAGGGCCTGGGCACTCTCCCTGAGTTTTTTCAGCTGAAGGCTAGAACTTTAGCACTTGACCCACAGCTCTACTTCTAGCTTTTTGGTGGTTGGAGATAAGAGTCTCATGGACTTTTCCTCCCTGGGCTGGCTTCAAATGGTGGTCCTCAGATCTCAGCCTCATGGGTAACAAGGATTACAGGTATGAGCCAATGACACCCATCTGTGTTTAGCTTTTTTTTTTTTTCTTGCCAGTCCTGGGCCTTGAACTCAGGGCCTGAACACTGTCCCTGGCTTCTTTGTGCTCAAGGCTAGCACTCTGCCACTTGAGCCACAGCACCACTTCTGGCCCTTTTCTATATAGTGGTGCTGGGGAATTGAACCAAGGGCTTCATGTATACAAGGCAAGCACTCTTCCCACTAGGCCATATTCCCAGCCCTGTGTTTAGTTTTTTGAAGAACAGTTAGAAGATTTTCTGAAGTAGCTGCACCATTTTTTTGTCCTTCCAACAATGTATGAGAATTACATTTTATCCATCTCTCAACAACACTTATTATTGTCAGCTTTTTAAGTTTTAGCCAGTTTATTGTGGATAAGTGGTATTTCTTTATTTCTCTGATTTGAATTCCTGATGATAATAATGGGGACCATTTTTCACATGGTCACTGTAATATGCATATATATATGAATTTTTATATGATTTTCTTTTACAGTACTGGGGTTTGAACCCAGTTTGTTCATCTGTTGCTGTGCTACTTGAGGTATACCTTTAGTTTGGTATTTTGCTAGTTATATTGAAGATGGAATCTAGCAAACTTTTCTGCCCTGGTTGACCTGAAACTACAATCCTCCAGATCTTAATCCCTGAATAACAAGGATTATAGACATGAGCCACCTCACCAGGCTATTTTGTTTTGAGACAAGATCTTGCTATATAATCCAGGCTAGCCTCAAATTATATTCTCCTATGTTAGCCTCCTGAGTACTAGTATTACAGGTTTGGATCAATAATTTTTTTCAGTTTTTTTTTTTTTTTTTTTGGCCAGTCGTGGGCCTTGGACTCAGGGCCTGAGCACTGTCCCTGGCTTCTTCCCGCTCAAGGCTAGCACTCCGCCACTTGCCACAGCGCCGCTTCTGGCCGTTTTCTGTATATGTGGTGCTGGGGAATCGAACCTAGGGCCTCGTGTATCCGAGGCAGGCACTCTTGCCACTAGGCTATATCCCCAGCCCTTTTTTCAGTTTTGATAAGGCACAATTTGTGTATATATTTCTTCTGCCACTTGTGCTTTTAGAGTAATATTTAAGAAACCATTACTTAATTCTAAGTCATAAAGATATATTCTGGGTTTTGTTTTGTTTTTGTCAGTCATGGGGCTTGCACTCAGGGCCTGGGTTCCGTTCCTGAGCTCTTTTGCTCAATGCTAGCACTCTACCAATTTGAGCTACAGCTCCACTTCTGGTGTTCTGGTGGTTAATTAGAGATAAGAGTCTCACAGACTTTGCTGCCCAGGCTTGCTAGGAATCATGCTCCTCAGAACTCAGCCTCCTGAGTAGCTAGGATTACAGGTGCAAGCCACCTCTACCTGGCCACTCCAGGATTATTTTTTCTTACAAAATTAATTTTTAAGCCAGATGTTGGCAGTTTGTGCCTGTAATCCTAGCTATTCAAGACACTGAGCTCTAAGGATTGCAATTCAAAAAAAGTCAGGAAAAATCCCTGATACTCTAATTTCCAATTAATTACAAGAAGTATAAAAAGCCCTGGGTTTAGTCCCCAGCACTGATTTAAAAAAAGAAAGAAAATAGAATACAGAAATTTAACAGGCAAACTAATTTTAAGCAAAACTAGTGACACAAGACATCTCAAAGGCCTATCTTGAAAACTTAGCATATTCTCTGAGGCATCACAGTGTCTGGGTAGCCATGGATACAACAGAGAAAGAGCATTGGATTGGGAGCCAGGAGACCTGAGCTGAGTACAGTCCTGCCACTAATTAGCTGTGTCATGTTGGTTGGGCAAGCCACTTTACTTCTTCAGCCTCTTGTGAAACAAGGGAGTTGGAATAAAATACTAAAGTCTGTTCCAAACAAGAAAAATGGAAAGTAACATGGTAGTTAATATCTAACATGGTATGTATAGTTATTATAGAATGTCACTTTGGGTGTCCAAAGTGTTCTTCATAATTTATGGGTATTTTATAATCTGAGATTACAATATGTAGGTAGGTGGGGCGCTGGTGGCTCACACCTATAATCCTAGCTACTCAGGAGGCTGAGATCTGAAGATCACTGTTCAAAGCCAGTCCAGGCAGGAAAGTCTGTGAGACTCTTATCTTCAATTAGCCACCCCAAAACTGGAAGTGGCTCAAAGTGGTAGAGAGGTAGTCTTGAGCAAAAGAGCTCAGGAACAGAACCCAGGCCCTGAATGCAAGGCTCAAGACCAATACAACAAAACCAAAGCCAAACAAATGTGTCGTTTATAGAATTGAAGATAGATAGGACAAAAATATTAAGCAGGTTTATTATTAGTGGTCATGTGGGTATGCTGTAGCTAAGCTGTCATAGGGAAATGACAGTGACAGGGAAATGTTTTATTTAGTGACAGTATGACTAATTTTGGTTTAGTAACAATTTTACTTTATTTGTTTTGGTGTCAGTACAGGGCTTGAACTGAAGGTTTTGTTGTTGTTTTTTTTTTTTTTTTGCCAGTCCGGGGCCTTGGACTCAGGGCCTGAGCACTGTCCCTGGCTTCTTGCCGCTCAAGGCTAGCACTCTGCCACTTGAGCCACAGCGCCGCTTCTGGCCGTTTTCTGTATATGTGGTGCTGGGGAATCGAACCTAGGGCCTCGTGTATCCGAGGCGGGCACTCTTGCCGCTAGGCTATATCTATCCCCAGCCCCTGAACTGAAGGTTTTGAGCTCTTTCTTAGCTTATTGTGCTCAAGGCTGGCACTCTACCAATTGAGCCACATCTTCAGTTCCAGCTTTTTGCTGGCTAATTGGAGATAAGAGTCTCATATACTTTTCTGCCTGGGTTGGTTTCAAAACATGATTCTTAGATCTCAGTCTTGTGAGTTGAATTATAGGCATGAACCACCTATTCCAGGCTTTCTTATCTATTTACTTTTGCCAGTCCTGGGGCTTCAAGTCAGGGCCTGGATGCTGTCTCTGACCTTCTTTGCTCAAGGTTATCATTTTGAGTCACAGCTCCACTTCCTATTTCTTTTTTTAGTTAGTTAATTGGAGATAAGAGTCTCACAGTTTTTACTGTCTGGGCTGGCTTCCAATCGTGAGCCTCAGATCTCAGCCTCCTGAGTAGCTAGGACTACAGGTGTAAGTCACTGGTGCACAGTTTAACAGGGTTTTCTAAAACACCTAAGGTGCAAATTCCATGGAGAATAGTAGTCAAAGCATGATCTCAGGAGAGTCAGACACTAGGTATAAGTCCTCATTCTATCAGTATCATACTCATCATTTTGACAAGGTTATTTGTATTTAAGACAGGATCTCACTATGTAATCCAGGTAGGCCTTGAATTGTCTTTTTCCTGCTTCTTCCTTCCAAATGCTAGAATTATAAACATGTGACACTTACTTGGATCTTTGCTTCAAAACTGTTGATATATTTATTGATAAATAGATATAAATATTCACACAGGCACTACTGAGGTATTTCAGAAACCTTGGAACTGGGAACTCCTCTTCTTGGATATCTCTAGGATACTTTCTGACTGTGTGTGTGTGTGTGTGTGTGTGTGTGTGTGTGTGTGTGCCAGCCAATATGGTGGTTGAACTCAAGGCCTTGCACTCACCTTGCTTGCTCAAAGTTAGTGCTTTGCTACACTTTCTGCTCCAGCTTTTAGCTGATTAATTGGAGTCTTGAAGAATTTTTTTGTTTTGTTTTGTTTTGTTTTTGTTGGTCATGAGGCTTGAACTCAGCGTGTGGGGGCTTGCTGTCCCTGAGATCTTTTTGCTCAAGGCTAGCACTCTACCACTCAGAGCCACAGTACTATTTCTGGTGTTTGGATGGTGAATTGGAGATAAGAGTCTAGCAGACTTCTTTGCCCAGGCTGGCAGGGACCTGTGATCCTCAGATCTCAGCCTCCTGAGTAGCTAGGATTACATGTGTGAGCCACCAGTGCCCCTGGCTCTTGAAAACTTTTGACTTTTCTTCCTGGGATGCGTTTGAATTGTGATCCTGATTTCAGCTTCTGTGGTAGCTTGGATTCTTTTCTATTTTTGGACTGATAATTTTTTATGTTATTGTTTTACGTATTACATGTTATCCAAATAGAAAATTTTAATTTTAATTTTTAAAATTAGTATACATAAGTTGTATAAGTGGGGGGAGGGGTGGGCTACTCTGACATTTCCACACAAGTATAAATGTATCCCCCTCTATCAGTCTCACCCCCTCTATCACTCTTCCTTCCCACTTTCCTACAACAATTTCTGCAGGCTTCTGTTTTTATGCATGCAAACAAATTAGTTCAACTATGTTTAATTTTATTCACACCCTGCTGGCCCAACTACCTTCCTCAGGTACCCACCCCTCTAACAGAGCCTATTTTACCTTCCTGTCCCTTTTTTTTGGTGTGTATTAAAAGAGCACTAAGTGGGAGCTGGGAATGTGGCTTAGTGGTAGTGTGCTTGCCTCACATGCAGGAAGCTCTGGGTTGAATTTCTCAGCACCACATAAACAGAACAAGCTGGAACTGGCACTGTGGCTCTGTAGTAGAGTGCTAGCCTTCAGCACAGAGAGGCTCAGGGACAGTGCTCAGGCCCTTAGCTCAAGTATTCAACCCTGAAGTTCTAGCATTTTCTCATTAGAAATGCTGTAGGTTGAATGGTTCAGCTTCCCCTGGTTTTTGTTCTTTTACTTTGAGTCAGTCCTGGGGCTTGAACTCAGGGCCTGGGAGCTATTCCTGAGCTTTTGTGCACAAGGATAGTGCTTTATCATTTGAGCCAAGTTCCACTTCTGGCTTTCTGGTGGATTGGAGATAAGAGTTTCATGGACTTTCCTGACTGCGCTGTCTTTGAAGCTTGATCCTCAGATCTAAACCTCCTGAGTAGTTAAGATTACAGGCATGAGCCACCTGTACTTGGCTTATGAACCTGTGGGCCATGGACAGAGCCTGTGAGCTTCTGCTGTTTTTCATATCACAACCAAAGTCTGGCTACAACACTGGTGGTAACACCATAGGTGGATGCTAGTTTGCTTAGCAGCACCTGTCCTACCTACATCTGTGTTGTCACGGAGCTGGGAGATCTCCCTGCTCACCCACACAGACCCACACGGATGCTATCTGCTATCAACTGAGAAGTTCCTTTGCCCAATAAGTCCTTCTTTTCCTTAAGTTCCTGAATGTCAAGGTGCAGAGACTCCCGCTTGTTTCATCTGCTTGGCCAAACTTGAGAGATGGCCACTTCTGAGCCCTGTGGTCCAAGGCTCTCAGTTGAATGTGTGGGTTGCCATCCAGAAGAGTCCAGAGCATTGGCTAGAAAATGGCCCTTCAAGTTTACCAGGTAATTAGAATTCTGTGATGAAGACCATAAATGATCACACAGAGTCAACACATATACTTCTGGCATCAGATGTGCTACCATTGTGCCATGAACTCACAACTCACTGACTTTTAGAGATAGTGTCTTTTTATATTTCCCAGGCTGGCTTCAAGTCTACTACCTCATTCTCCCAAGTAGCTGAGAGATGTTAGGTACAGGCAACTAGATTGGCCTGAGATATTTATGCCTATCTTCTGGGTTTCCTCAGGTTTAAAGTAAGTGCAAAAACCTCCTTCTCATTTGGCAGTTAAATAAGATAAGGCTTAGAGATAATGAGATTAGGACTTAGAATGGTGGATAGTGTCAGATCAATAAACAAAAGCTGTCTTATTGTTATTTATGATATATCAAGAGAAAGGTCTCCTTTCTGTTCACACTCCCATCAGACCCTAGATCCTAATCTCAGAGGGAGCTAATGCTGATAGTTTTTTTTTTTTTAATGTCACCTTCTAGAATGATGGTTTGATTCAAAATAAGGCTTGCAGAAATGCATTGATTGGGGGCTGGGGATATAGCCTAGTGGCAAGAGTGCTTGCCTCATATACATGAAGCCCTGGGTTCGATTCCTCAGCACCACATATATAGAAAACGGCCAGAAGTGGAGCTGTGGCTCAAGTGGCAGAGTGCTAGCCTTGAGCAAAAAGAAGCCAGGGACAGTGCTTGGGCCTGAGTCCAAGCTCCCAGACTGGCAAAAAAAAAAAAAAAAAGAAAGAAAAGAAAAAAAAAGAAATGCATTGATTGGAATAAGATACTGCCTCTGTTAGCAAAAGCAGGTATATAAATTTGAGCAAAAAAGGAATTTTCTATCACTAGGAACAGTTCTTTGATTTCAGAAGTATTTGCTCTTCCTGCTTAGGCCCACATGATTGATAAGACATTCTTTATAATACTCCAATAAGACTGGGAACTGGTGTCTCATGCCTGTACATCTATCTATTCAGAAGGCTAAGATCTGAGAGTTGCAGTTCAGTGCCAGTCTGGGCAGGTAAGTTTGTCTTATCTCCATTAACCTACCTAAAGAGCTAGAAGTAGAGTGGTAGTTTGAGTGATTTATCACTAGACTTGAACAGAAAGGTTAGGGACAGTGCTGGAAATATGGCTTAGCGGTATAGTCCTTGCCTAGCATGCATGAAGCCCTGGGTTCCATTCCTCAGCACCACATAAACAGAAAAGGCTGGAAGTGGCGCTGTGGCTCAAGTGGTAGAGTGCTAGCCTTGAGCAAAAGAAGCTCTGGGACAGTGCCCAGGCCCTGAGTTCAAGCCCCAAACCTGGAAGGAAAAAAAAAAAGAGTTCAAGCTCCAGGACTAAAAAAAAAAAAAAAAAAAAAAGGAAGAAAGACGGAAAGAAAGGAGAAAGGAAGAGAGAAAGAGAGAGAGGGAGAGAAAAGAAAGAAAGGAGGGGGGAGGGAGGGAAGGAGGGAAGGAAGGAACAAAGAAAGAAGGAAAGAAAAAGAGGGAGGGAGGAAAAGAGGGAAGAAAGAAAGGATGATAAGGATGATAGATGGAAAGGAGGAAGGAAGGAAGGAAGGAAGAAAGGGAGGGAGGGAGGGAGGGAGGGAGGGAGGGAGGGAGGGAGGGAGGGAGGGAGGGAAGAAAAGAGGGAGGGAGGGAGGAAAGGAAGGAAGGAAGGGAAAGAAGGAAGGTAGGGAAGGGAGCATTTTTTTTGTTTGGTTTTGGGGTTTTTTTTGCCAGTCCTGGGGCTTGAACTCAGGGCCTGAGCACTGTCCCTGGCTTCTTTTTGCTCAAGGCTGGCACTCTGCCACTTGAGCCACAGTGTCACTTCTGGCTTTTTCTGTATATGTGGTGCTGAGGAATCGAACCCAGGGCTTCATGTATGTGAGACAAACACTTTATCACTAGGCCATATTCCCAGCCCCATGAGGGAGCATATTCTAATTAATAATTGGAGAAGTCTAGCTTCTTAAGAAGATCAGTGCTTGAACTCAGAAAGTATAAAAGCTACAGATAGTGCTTACTTGAAATAAATTATGGAGGAGTAACATTTAAGCAATGTGGTCTAGAGGGAGGCTTTATAGCTGGATTGAAATTTGAGCCAATGGGCATATACATTACTTCCTACTGCTCCAATTCAGTTTGAATTTTTGATTTATTTATTTATGGCAATATAGGATTTGAACTCTGGGCTTTACACTGCTAGCAGGTGCTCCAACACTTGAGCCACACCTCTAGCACATTTTTCTTAGTTAAAATTTAAATATTATAAAATCCAATAGTTGGGAGCTGGGAATATGGCCTAGTGGCAAGAGTGCTTGCCACATGAAGCCCTGGGTTCAATTCCCCAGCACCACATATATAGAAAACGGCCAGAAGTGGCGCTGTGGCTCAAGTGGCAGAGTGCTAGCCTTGAGCAAAAGAGAAGCCAGGGACAGTGCTCAGGCCCTGATTCCAAGGCCCAGGACTGGCAAAAAAGTAAATAAATAAAATAAAATAAAATCCAATAATTGGGTCTGGGAATGTGGCTTAGTGGTAGAGTGCTTGCCTAGCATGCACAGAGCCCTGGGTTCAATTCCTCAGCACCACATAAACAGAAAAAAGCTGGAAGTGGTGTCGTGGCTCAAGAGGTAGAGTGCTAACCTTGAACAAAATGAAGCCAGGGACAGTGCCCAGGCCCTGAGTCCAAGCCCCAGGACTGGCAAAAAAAAAAAAAAAAAAAATCCAATAATTTAAGAACCACTGTACATTTCTTGGGGAAAATTAGTACATACTATGCAGGACAGCTGCAAACATGCAAGTAAAAGATTCTGGCTGGGCACCGATGGAATGATGGTTCATGCCTGTAATGTGAGCTCCTCAGGAGACTGAGATCTGAGGATTGTAGTTCAAAGCCAGCCCTGGAAGGAAATTCTGTGAGTTTCATATCTCCAATAAACTACTCAGAAAAAGCCAGAAGTGGTACTGTGGCTCAAGTGGTGGAGTGAGCACTAGCTTGAACAAAAGAGCTCAGGAACAGCCCTTGCAGCTCTTACAGCCCTTTCCTTAGTTATTTCTGGATTCCACGTGCCTCCTATCACTGGTTTTTATACATCTTGGTAGAAAGCTCTTCCTTTCTTCCTTACTTGCTTCTATATCTGGTTATTCCTACTCTACCTGTGGATTGTAAATGCCACTGGATTTAAATGCCAGTGTTTAGTGAGCACTTTGCTGTTTCCCTAATGGCATTTTGTCCCACTCTTGTCTACTTGCAGGGCTCTGAAATTTTAGAACACTTAACACTCTTGTTATGGCTTTCTAATTGTTTTTCTTCCCCAGTTAATAAGGGCATAGTCTCTGTTTGCATTTATTTATAATCGTATTTCCAGTGCCTAACGTTTTGCTGGATTCAATCTAGGGTATGTTTAAACAGATAAATAAATAAATACTCTATTGGGTCTAACATTCTATACAGATATTAGTTCAATTCCAAAATCACAGATGAGGAAGCAATAATATGCAAATTAAGCACATATAGGCCCATTGTAAAATGATTGTCATTATCTCCCAATTGTAGGAAGTTTCTGCCTACTATTCTTTTGCAGCTTAACATTATATGCTCCACATAGACACAAAGCAGGATGACAAGTATTCATTGGTCTTTGGTATTACATTTTGCCAGAATAACTGGCCAAAATGGAGTTGATGGGTAGGCATTCTCTAGGGAAGGAGGCAAGAATACAGTACTTCCTTTTCTTCTGGAAGTCGTTCAATGCCTATTGTTGTCAATCTCATCTAGACTTTACAAAGTTTGCTGGCATGTTCTTTTCTCTGTGGATTTCCAGAGTCAGCCCTAAGCTCCTGAGATATATGGAAAGAGGGGAGCTGTGCTTTGAAGCCCTATGGTCAGAGTAAGAAGAGAGAAGTATCCTAGGTGGAATCTCCTCCCTGTAGATGACCAGATAAATGCACTCAACTTTGTTATCATCAAGGATCAGGTGTACCTTGTAAGTCCTGGTGTCCAGATTCCTGGCACATTTCCCACCTGTATTTTCTGTGTATTTCTGTATGACAGTACAGGTAGTAAAGTTTTGTCTAAACACCTCCATAGTATCTTTACTCTCAGATAAAGCCAGAGTCAATGGCTTTTGTGGCTTTAAGATACCCCTCCTCCCTTGGAATGCAGGGAGGGCCTCACGTGCTAGCTAAGCACTGCCCCACAGAGCAACATCCCTAGCCTAAGGGAGCCCTCCTTAGTAGTAATCTTCAGTTTCTCAGGTTCCATTTCTTTTAGGAAGACACTTTAAATATTCCTGCTCCCATTTAAACTTACAAACTGTACATCTTTACATCTTCCCTCTCTCCTTAAAACTTACAAACTGCATTTCACCATCCATGAGTAAGAAACAGAGTCCTTTCGAGATTAAGGAACATGCCTATAGCCAATAGCAGGGCCAACTACTAAACCCATATTTTTCCATATAGACAGCCTATAATAATTGCAATAATAAGAGTTCAGACCAGTAATTTGTTTAAATGTGCAATGAAGTAACTGATAAAAAACTATAATTTATTCAGTTGTCTATCACTTCTCCTTATCCGCCCATATCACAGTAGGCTTCACAAGAGGATATAAAATGAGGTCTCTTACAACTGTATCTACTAAGAATAATTAAGAAATGTCAATGGCCGTGGTAGCTTCAGAACATAGGATTTTATCTGATTTGCTTAATATATTTTTTATTTTACATATTTATACATTTTATCCTTGTTTATGTATGTTATATACGTGGGATATGTATATATGCATATGTCTGTAAATCCTTGTACCTGTTAGCCTGAGAAAGGAAGATCTAAGTTAGGCGTCAACCTGGGTTTCACAGTTTATATCATCAGGAGCAATAGGAACTGACTTTTGTGTTCCCCCACTAAGAATATCCTTGCTTAGTAGTCTCATTGTGTGTGAATGCCTAGAGTCCTGTATAATCTATCAAGCGCTGGTGTATTTTGGATCTAGCTTCCATATATGAGAGAAAACATGTGCTGTTTGTCTCTCTGAGCTTGGCTTATGTTGAACCTTTTTGGTGAAAATTATTTTGTACTGTACTGTATCACAAATGCATAGCTTTCAGAATTTTGGGTATTAGTCCTTTTTTTTTTTTTTTGCCAGTCCTGGGGCTCAAACTCAGGGTCTGAGCACTGTTCCTGGCTTCTTTTTGCTTAAGGCTAGCACTCTACCACTTGAGCCACAGCACCACTTCTGGCTTTTTCTATATATGTGGTGCTGAGGAATTGAACCCAGGGCTTCATGTATGTGAGGCAAGGACTCTACCACTAGGCCATATTCCCAGCCCTGTTTCAGTCTTTCTTTTAGAATTTTTTAAAAAAGATGTACAACTCAATTGTTATGTATTGTTTTGAATCCAGGTCTTGCTTTGTAGTCCATGATGGCCCTGAATTCAGGATCCTTTTGCCTCCCCCTCCCAAATGCCAAGATTCTAGGCATGGAATCAACTTTTTGCAAATATGGGCAGCTATCATCACTGAATTATTTGAGAACATTTCATACTTCAGGTTTTTTTTTTTTGTTTTTTTTTTTTTGCCAGTCCTGGGGCTTGAACTCAGGGCACTGTCCCTGGCTTCTTTTTTTTTTTTGCTCAAGGGTAGCACTCTACCACTTCAGCCACAGCAATACTTATGGCCTTTTTCTATATATGTGGTGCTGAGGAATCGAACCCAGGGCTCCATGTATACAAGGCAAGCACACTACCATTGGGCTATATCCCCAGCCCCCCATATTTCTAACTTATATCTGAGGGCTTTCTTTTCTTACAGCTATGAGAAAACAACTAGGTTTGTGTAACTTAAGAATGATATAGGGCTGAGATGTATATCAGTGGCAAAGAGCTTGCCTAGCAAATGCAACCTCCTGGGTTTGATCTCCAGTATCAAAAAAAAGAAAAAAAACTGGGCTGGGGATATAGCCTAGTGGCAAGAGTGCCTGCCTCGGATACACGAGGCCCTAGGTTCGATTCCCCAGCACCACATATACAGAAAATGGCCAGAAGCGGCGCTGTGGCTCAAGTGGCAGAGTGCTAGCCTTGAGCGGGAAGAAGCCAGGGACAGTGCTCAGGCCCTGAGTCCAAGGCCCAGGACTGGCCAAAAAAAAAAAAAAAACAAAAAACAAAAAAAAAACTAAAAAATGATATGGTGTTCTCAAAACAAACTGGGGTGAGCAAACACAGCGTTGATACTATAATGGTACAAAAAAAAGTAACACATTCCAATAAAAGAATATGACACACAGGTAGCACTGTGTGAAAGGTGAGCCTCAGAAGACACCTTTTTATTCTGTCCAGCATCAGAGCTAAGAATTGACAAGGAAAAGGCTAAAGAAGATAATGAAGATAAAGAGCAGGAAAGCAAGAATCACAAGGAAACCTTAGAGCTTGCAGTTATTTATAGTCTAGGAAAGGTTAACAACATGTTTAAAGCACATGAAAGTCTTACTATACAAAAAAGTGATAAGTTTTTTTTTAACCTTTCACTAACTAAGGAAAAGAAAAAATGTATTCACTTTATTATGAGAAGGTAGCACAGAAAGAGTTGTAAGCCAGAGCCTTGTTATGCAACATAACAATGGCACTAAAATCTTTAACTTTTAAATTTGAAGCAACTGTAGTCTTATAGAACCATTATAAATATTATAATCAACTAGACTCTATTTTTACCACATTCACTGTCTATAAATATTTTTTGGTTTTGTTTTGTCTAATTTTTTGAGAGTAATTTGTAAGTGTGGTTCCTCTTTATGCCTAAATATTTCTAGGCTTTATTTTTTTTCCTTTCTAGGACTGGAGCTTGAACTCAGAGCCTGGGCTATGTCCCTAGTTTTCTCTTTTGTTCCTCAGATCTCAGCCTCCTGCTGAGTTAGGATTCCAGACTTGCATCATCCTCACAGTGTTATCCACCAGTGTAATCCAGTGCAGTCCTAATATGTAATTTGTAATTCTGGCTTTTAGCTATTTTCTTAAAACAAGAATATCCTGCCTCATCACGATGATGCTACAAAAATTGAGAAGTTATCACTGATAAACTGTTATCATTGATAATGTATATATCTTATTCAAATTTTTGCTATTTTCCCACTAATATTTCTTACAACAAAACATAACACACCCCTTTATCCAGGTTCAGGATCAATTTTCTTAAATTCTCTTAACCCAAAACAGTTCTTCAGGCTTTATCTTGTAAGACTTTAATATGTTTCAGAGTACAAGTTAGTTATTTGTGCCTTGTTTCGCGATTTGGGTCCCTGTGTCCTTTGTTTGGAGGAATTTTAGGTGTGATTTTGAGTGAAGACTTGAAGAAGTACAGTTTTATGAGCTCCTCCCAGCCACCAAAATAGATGTTGGTGAAAGGAATAAAACTTTTTGTACCCACAACCAATTTGCTTGTATTGCATAGATTTCCTCATTTGCCATTCTTTACAAGTTTAATGTAATAAGATACAGTGTATGAAAAATCCTAACCTACTCTTTAGAAACATTTGAGATTTCAATTACCTATGGACTCCCATTTTGAATATCTCACTCTTTCAGTGCCCTGGGCTCAGAAGACAAAGAGCTACCAAAAAAAAAAAAAAAAAAAGGTGGATGTATATCGATCATTCAACAGATACCTGTTGAGTGCAGCAACTTGGATGCCAGGCTCTGTTCCAATCCTAGAAAATATACTCTAAAACAACAGCAACGATATTCCTGTTCTTGTAAACAGTTGGACAAACTAACTAAATAAAATCAGAAGATAGGACTCCATTTTCCTTAAACAGGGGAAAGGAAAGTCTGCAAAGGGCAGTTGTGAGTCAAAGTTCTAATTCGGATACCGCAGCTGCGGAATCCCCCAGCAAACGCGTGGATTCAATACATTTTATAGTTTATTCAAAAGCACTACACAAATTGATCCAAACCCCAAAGAAGGGCCAAGCTTCCTGAGCTGCTGTAATCACTTTTTCAGCAACAGTAGCGAGCCTGGCGTCGGGCCTTCCAGTGGTCACGGGCAATCGGGTCTACCCCGCCAGAGACACGCGCCCGGTCCCGCACTGCTTAGAGGCGGCACCTCTCTCTCGCCAGGTAGAGCAGCGCACCTGGGAATCGTGCGCACCGACTAAGCCCGGCGGGGAGGTGGCTCGGGGGAACCGGCTCCCCCGAGCAGCCTCGCCCACTGCAATGCAATCTGGGTGGTTTTTCCAGGTCCCTCGCGGCCTGGTTCCGCGCCCAGTTCCTGCCCCCGCGACGCCAAGGGCTGGCAAGGTTGGCTCCGTGATACTAAGGCAAGGGCGGGGCCGGGCTACCACCGAGAGCCAGCCCAGGGCGATTTGTGAAGTTCCTGGAAGGGAAACCAACGCGCGACCCTAGCCCTCAAGCCTCGGAGTAGCGTGGTACCCAGAGCGGACGCGGACACCGGCCGCGTGGCGAGCTAAGAGCCCGGCCTGCGTCCGCCCTGGGGGCGAGGGGAGCCAGCTGCCACCTGCGCCGCGGGTCGCCCCGCCTCCTCGCGTGCCCGGTCCTACCAGGAAACGGGTGGCGCCGGCCTCGGGCTCCCCGCCCCTTCCCCCTCCTGGAGGAGCCTCAGCCCCCACTGGGAAAGCCCGCTCTCCCGACTTCCCTGACCAGCATCCCCGATCCGTTCCCGATTGGTACCGGGGAGTGGGTTCCCGGCGAGACAAGCGTGTGGCGGATTTCACATCCTGAATGCGAAGGCCTGGACACCCGGAGTCCAATCTGCGATGCTTCAGACGCACTCCTTCCCCCAAAATAGACCCAGTTAGACATAGAAAAGTCGAGGGACTCCACCTCTGGCGTTTCTCTCTCTAACCTGTCAATGTGACCTACCTCGTCGGCGGCCCCATTAGGTGGCGTGGAGGGGGAAAGGAGGTGATGACAGACGCCCCGGTCAGGGCACACACCAAGCTGGAGCTAGATAAGCAAGTTTACCTGGGACCCAGGGAAGTCACACCGTCCACATTACAATCCCCCAAAGACAGGAATGGAGGGCCTGCGGATTCGAACGGGAAGTGAAGAAAAAAGTTTTGTTTGGCCAGATTTAGGGAAACCTTTATTACGTAGATGAAGGCAGAAGTGATTTAATTTCAGGCCCAAGCCAAATCAAAGTGCGAGGGCCCCAGCCCTGGAGGAGGGCTTTGCAATCTCCAACTGGCAGCCAGGAGATTCCAAACGGGTAGCAATTAAAGGACTTGAGAGGGGAGTAGGGTCCCTGGAAACTGAATTTCCTCTCGGGGGTCCCCCCGGCGGTGGGGCGCGCGGTGAGTAACTGCGTCCTGGGGCGTGCCCTAGGTGGCCGGGCGTCCGGGCCCCGGCGTCCTGCGGCGCGGCGCCCCAGGTGAGGTTCCTCCCCACCCCCTCTCCGCAGTGGGACGCGTCGCGTGCTGGAGGGGTGCGCGCCCGGCTCCGACCCCGGGAAGGGTAGGGCCGGCTGGACTTCTCCCGCTGTTTGCACTCCAAGGTGTGTTAGGCTGAGGAGCGGCTTTTCCGGGGTTCGGCAATTGCCCCGGCCACCTCCCGGCTGCCGTTGGCCGGTCCCTCCCACCGCGGCTCGCCCTCTTGGGCGCCGCACCCTAGGTTGCTCCGCGTCCGGGGCCTCACCTCTGGCCTCCTTTCGCTTCCCCAGCGCCTGGCCTTTTCGCTTGACCCAGAACCCCACAGCCAGCCTGCCCTCCAGCCCCCCGCCCCTGAACACTCAACCCCGGGTAACCTCCAGCACGGACCCCCTCACCCTCTCTCGGTCTGGCCGGATCCACCCTCTGAGCCTCAGCCACCTCTTCCCCGCCCCATTGGCCTCCCCTTCCTCCCCTTTCTCCCCGGCCGTCTCCATTCATCCAGCCATTGTCTCCCGCCTCCTCCTCCCCTTCCCCAGGCGGCCTCCCCCCGCCCCCCGCTGCCACGTCGTGGTTTGAAGGAGCCAATGGGCCCGCGCCGCCAGGTGTCTCTTACCTGCACCACGTGGGGGAGGGGAAGGGGCGGGCAGGTAGAGCCACATCCCAAAACAGAAAAGCTTTCAGCCATTGCGCGCCTCCCGGGGGTGCAGCCCTGCTCCTGGCTTGGCCGAGGCGCACGGGCAATTGAATACAAAAAGGCCAGGCCTCTTCGCCCTCCTTCCCACCCCCCTTCCTGCCCTGGGCGTGGAGCACCGGCCGGGCCAGGTGTTGGCTGGGGTGGTTGGTTACCGCCTTTTGCACCGGCGGCTGCGAGGAGGGGGGTGGGCGCTCTTTCTTTTTCTCTAAGAAGAGGGGAATTTTTTTTTTCAAGCCCAGGTTTTCTCGTTTTCGCCTCACCTCCTCCCGACCCCCCTTCTCCCCCTCCCCACCTATCGTCATGACGGCGTCTCCGGATTACTTGGTGGTGCTTTTTGGGATCACTGCGGGGGCCACCGGGGCCAAGTTGGGTTCGGATGAGAAGGAGCTGATCCTGCTGTTATGGAAAGTCGTGGATCTGGCGAACAAGAAGGTAACTTCACCACGTTTTTTGTTCAACCACTAGGAATGGGGCAAGAAGTTTGTTGTGGAAGTCGGAGAGGGGATCGGTTTAAAGGGAAGAAAAAAAAAATACTCGTTTGCCCACTTGTGAGGCTGGACCCGAGGCCTACAGAAATCCTGAATCAAACCAAACTTGTTCTCCGACCGCCTTGGAGCCATTTCAGCCTTCTGAAACCCGGCCCAGGTGTAGAGGCCCGGCGCTGCCGAGCCGGATTCGCGGCGGGTCGGAGGACGTCCACCGAGACTGGGGGTTCCCGAGACACTGGGGTCGGCTGGCAGAGCCCGGGTGACCCGATCTGGGTGGGGTGGCCGGCCCAGGATGCGCCGGGCCCTGGGCCACCGGAGCTGCTGGCTGTGATTTTGCAGCCGGACCCCTCGAGGGGTGCGGGGTGGCGAAGGAAGTGGGGAAAGCATTTCTGAATTGACGGTGGGGAAAACTGACCCATCTTCTCTCCCTTCTGGAGGTGGGACAGTTGCACGAAGTACTAGTTAGACCGGATCAGTTGGAACTGACGGAGGATTGTAAAGAAGAAACTAAAATAGACGCCGAAAGCCTGGCCTCCGCGCCGCAGCTGGACCAAGCCCTCCGACAGGTGACAGCCCTGGGCCACGACACCCACCAACCCCTGGTCCCGACCGCCCGGCGGCCCCCCAAGAGACCCGACTCTACCGCTAGCTCCACGCCTTCTTGGGGCGGTCCCCACCCCCCGCCCAAGTCCCTGGGGTGGGGTGGCAAGACTTCCAGCCGCGTGGGTGGGAGCCACCCCTGCGGGCCCCGAAGGAGGCCCTTGGGGAAGGGTGTCCCTCCGTCCCCCAAATCCCAGGATTTGGAATCCAAATTTTGTTCGTTGTTGAGTTGCGTCCTGAGTGGTTCTTGGGGGGCAGAATAGGGTCAGCCGCGTTTCACGTAGTCGAGTGTGTGCTTAGCGGAGTTTGAAGCCTGGTGTCTCCGTCTCCAGATCCTGACCCCGCGGTGCAGGAGTGTGCAGCTCGGGTGCACGCCGGGGGGCGCCCCCGCCCCGCGCGCGGTGCTCCCACCAGGAAAGCGCCCGCCTGGTTTCAGTCTGCTGAACTCCTTAGAGAAAGGCTCGGTTCCGTCCTTCTTCCGTGGCGTTGATCCAATCCCAGGGCGGGTTTGCAGGTCCCAGCTTGTAAGGGCTTCTCGCCGGGTCACCGTGGAACTGTTGGAATCCCCTTATTGGGATTGAAGTGACCTAAAAACCGGCTTCTCCTGGGGACCGGGGTGCTGACGATTGCGGGAATCGGGATAGGGCGGGGCGCTCCGCACCTGTGCGCCCCACGCTTAAGGCCTCTGTCCTACGCACGAGTTTCGAATTATTGAAGAAAATGATCATTTCTGGGGAAAAGTTGCCAGCCTTTACAAAGATCTTTATCCGTTTTGTTTATTTTAAATAGATACCTTGAACCTGGCACATCCAAATATTAAAAACAACAACAAAAATTAACATCAGGAAATGATGATGTAATGTGAAAGCAACCTGCTAGTGAAAAAAGACCTCTCGACCAGTCTTGAATGAATATATCATGAAAATAAAGGGGGGAGTGGGGTGCGCTGGAAATGGAAGGTAAAAGGCATTATTAACTTCTGCGGGTACACTGCGGAGAGATTCCTTACCCAAAGCAATTTGGCCAGTTTGCGGGAAAGGATTCTTTTGTCGTATTTTGCCAGCCTCGCTGAGGGTCCCACCTCTCTGTCCATGATTTCCTCAGGTTATTGTTTATCAGTTTTATATCCATTGCATCCTTCCCTGTGTACATTTTTTTTCTTTCAGTTTAACCAGTCAGTGAGCAATGAACTGAATATTGGGGTAGGAACTTCCTTCTGTCTCTGTACTGATGGACAACTTCATGTCAGGCAAATCCTGCACCCTGAGGCTTCCAAGAAGGTGAGTTCTGGCCCCTGAAAAAACTCTTAGACTTTTTGGAAACGACTGGAAGCTTTAAAAAAAAAATGTATCCAAGTTATTCTATTTATTCTGGCCTCTGGAAAAATGATTGGACTTTCAGGGAGTGAGTGGAGGCTTTTTGAAAAATGATTTATTCAAATTATTATTCTTATGTATTCACCAGTTGCAGTATATGAGGGGTAGCTGTCTGCTGGGTGCAGAATTTCAGTGTGGGGAAATAAAAGGACAGCCGTTATGTTTGGAAATTTTTAATGTACTGGGCTAAGGTTATAGCTCACTTAATGTAAAAATTCCTGGGTTCTAGCCCCAAGAATGGGTGGTTGCACACACACACACACACACACACACACACACACACACAAATACATCCAAGTCAAAGTACTTAATTGTATGGAATTGTACACTTGAAAGTTGTAGATTGCGTCTTGGTAAGGTATACAGTACATTAGTAATATGCCTGAGACCCAAGAGTCTACCTGGAGACCCAAGGATCTACCCTCATCACATCAAATGTTAAAAAAAAAAACAAGTTTAATGTGTAGTGTTTTGTCACAATTAAAAATGCATGACTTTCATACAGATGCTTAAGATTGCACTACTTTTATAACTTTATATTTGGTGCTATCACAGTCTACTTTTTTGTATGTGGGTATAAACTTTGCTTTTCAAGGTACTTGTTCCCCTTTCCCAAAGCTAACACAACATCTGAACTTTTCTGCAAGTATGGAAAAGAAAATAATATTTTAATATGTAATTATATTTCCATTTGTGAAAATGCTTTATTCTAAAGGGCAAAATTATTCGAGTAAACCTCTTAATCCCTTAAATTATTTCTAATTTCATTAAATGGACTGCCTAAATAACATCTAAATATTAATTATAGTGCACTTCACTTTGATTTTAAGTAAATATTCAAAACCTAATTCTTTTACCTTTGCTAACTTTCCTGCTGTGGAAGAGATTATGGAGTGATAACATGCAGTCTTACCCTGGATTGAATGTGTTTTCTCTCCCTAGGAAGAATATGTAAGGACTGTGGGACAGTGGAGAGCATAGGCTATGCAGTTTAGCCAATCATTGTTAATGTCATTGCTATTAATGCAAATTCATTTGAGCTGTAACTTCTTTGTAGTAAAACAAAAAGGGAGGCACTGAGCTTGAAAAGATAAAATACATTTAGGTAACTGAGGCAAATTTTGCAGTGAAAGCTGGAGATTGACAATTGATGACAGAGACAAGTACGAGTCGAGCATGTTTCTTTCTCTCTACCTAAAGTAGGGAAACCTGGGAAGGTAGTTAAATGTACAATTGAAGTCTGAAAGAGAAGCCAGGTGTGCTGCTTCATGCCTGTAATTCCAGATCTCTGGAGGCTGAGGTAGTATGATCCTGAGTTTGAAACCAGCCTGAGTTGTATAGGTGAGTTTAGCTCAAAAACCAGTAAAGAATAAAAAGGGAAAGAAGAAAAAACAAGTCTAAAGGAGGAACTCAAGTTTCTCTGCCTTAAAGATTGAGGAGGTCACTCCTTTTACAAGATCCTTAGGAATAATTTTATAGAAGGCTTCTACCAGTTACTGTATCTTTGATCCAGAAATAGAGAAGAGATGGTTTGTTTGTTCCTCAAAAGACATATAGAGAAGAATAAAAACTTAATTTCTTTCCCTACCAAACCAGAGGAAAGAAGCTATTACCATTATTTTAGACAGACTGCTTTGGGGAGAATACTTCCAGGGAAAAATTAAGTTGTTTTCTTGAGCCACTTCTATTAGGGCTAATTAAATATAAGGAACTAAACCAATTTAGCTTCATAATTAAAGTAATTTTGTCTATTAATTTATATGCAAAGTGGCAATAACAGTGATCTTGCTATACAGAAAAGCAATACTTAAAAAATGTTTTTGTTTTTATTTCAACCAGGCACCAGTGGCTCTTGACTATAAGCTTAGCTACTCAGCAGGCTGAGATGTAAAGACTGGCTGGAAACCATGGGCAGGAAAGTCCATGAGACTCTTAACTACCAGAAAGTCAGAAGTAGAGCTGTAGTTCAAGTGGTAGAGCACTAGCCTTGAACAGAAAAGCTCAGGGACATCAACCAGGCCCCAAGTTCAAGCCTAGGACTGGAGCACAAAAAACGTTTGTCTAAGACAAAGATTTCTGGATATATTCTTCCAGATTTCTATAGGAAACCAGCCTTCCCTCCCTCCCTCCCTTCCTTCCTCCCTTCCTTCCTTCTTTCCTCACTTCCTCCCTCCCTTCCTCCCTTCCTTCCTCCTCCCTCTCTCCCTTCTTTCTTGGCAATACTGGGGTTTGAACTTAGAACCAGACCTGTTTATAGGACAGGTGCTATACCATTTGGGACATGTCTCTGGATCTCTTTGGTTCTTTTTTTTTTTGGCCAGTCCTGGGGCTTGAACTCAGGGCTTGGGCACTGTTCCTGATCTCATGGACTTTGCTGCCCAGGCTGGCTTCGAACAGCAATACTCAAATCTCAGCCTCATGAGCAGCTAGGATTACAGGTTTGAGCCACCAATGCCCAACTAGAGCCGTTAGTTTGAAATATAACACAAAAAAAAGCCAACATCTCATATAATCCAAAAGAAGATGTTGGATAGATGAGATATTGCAGAGGTATTTAATAAGTATTAAAACCTTGATTTCCTTTATATTTGAACCAACAAATAAATTAGTAGAAATGTACACAAAGTATTTTGCACTTATTAAAAAATATAAAATTTGTTTTTCAAAATTAGCTAAGTATACTAGTAGTACATGCTCAGGCTGAGAATGTGGCTTAGCAGTAGGGTGCTTGCCTTGTATGCATGAAGCCCTGGGTTCGATTCCTCAGCACCACATAAAGAGAAAAAGCTGGAAGTGGTGCTGTGGCTCAAAGTGGTAGAGTGCCTTGAGCAAAAAGGAACCCAGAGACAGTGCGCAGGCCCTGAGTTCAAGCCCAAGGACCGGCAAAAAAAAAAATAGTATTACATGCTTATTATTATTATTATTATTATTTGGCCAGTCCTGGGCTTGGACTCAGGGCCTGAGCACTGTCCCTGGCTTCTTTTTGCTCAAGGCTAGCACTCTGCCACTTGAGCCACAGTGCCACTTCTGGCTGTTTTCTATATATGTGGTGCTGGGGAATCGAACCCAGGGCTTCAAGTATATGAGGCAAGCACTCTTGCCACTAGGCCATATTCCCAGCCCATATTACATGCTTATGATGTTAGTATTCAAAAGAGTAGAGCAAGAGGAGTTTGAGGCCAGCCTATGCTACATAAGAAACTCCTACCAATAAACAAAAAATATAAAATAATTATCTTTATCTATAATAAAATAAACAATTTACAATCAATTATTTGTTAAAATAAATTAATAATCTATATAATAAAATATATTAATAGTCTATATGTAATAATTCTTTTTAAACATAATCTTTTTATATTTTGTTTGTTGCTAAGGCTGAAACCCAGGCAGGGTTTTGCTTATGCAAGTACTTTATCATCCAGGTACAGCTTCTGACATATGGTACATGTTTTAAAGTCTCATTTTGCATTCCAAACTATAGCCAAAATAGTGGGAAGGAAAACTAATGTAGGTCTGTAGTTTGTAACAAAAATAATCTTTCAGTTAAATGTTTATTTTAAACTACACATACACACACACACAAACACAAAGTAGTTAGGGCTCTACTAGGTATTATAACTTAATCTTTTGTCTAAAGTTAATGCATCTGTGAGAAAACTGACACCTGAAAACACAGATGGTCTAAAATAATTATGGACTGAAGATATAACAACCCAAGTGTATTATAGCTTCAGAAATGTTTTGAATTGGATGAATAATAGAGCACTGATGTTGCAATCTATTTTGTTAAAACAAGATTTTTTTTAAAGACTTGTATTCAGGAACTAATATAATAATTAGATCAGATATTTAAGATAAAGCTGCTCCTACACAGTCTGTATGTGTGTATGTATGTGTATGCATATGTATATATGCACATATGCATGTGCACATATGTCAAACCTGGGGTTTGAAATCAAGGTGGGCTGGGTGATCTCCCTGGGCTTGTTGTTGTTGCTGCTCAGGGCTTCCGCTCTACCTCTTGAGCCACAATCTGGCTTTTAGGTGGTTAATTGGAGATAAGAGTCTCAACAACTTCTGGCTTTTAGGTGGTTAAATGGAGATGAGAGTCTCAACAACTTTACTGCCAGGACTGGCTTTGAACCAGGATCCTCAAATTTCAGCCTCCTGAGTAGCTAGGCTTACAAATGTGAGCCATTGATGCTTAACTGTAGTCTTTTTTTCTTTCTTTCTTTGTTTCTTGGCATGTATTAGTTGTATAAGGTGAAATTTGTTGTGACATTTCCATACATGCATATAATGTACTTGATGAATCTTATATTTCTAAATGTTGTGGTCTGGGGTCATGGCTCAAGTGGTAGTATGATAGGCTTATACTTCATTCTCAGTACTTAAGGTAGAGAAATAACTACTCTAATTGGTGAGTTTACAATCTCTACCTTGTCCTCCTCAGAATGTATTACTACCTGAATGCTTCTATTCCTTCTTTGATCTTCGAAAAGAATTCAAGAAATGTTGCCCTGGCTCACCAGATATCGACAAACTGGATGTTGCAGCAATGACAGAGTGTATCCTTTAAAAGATTACCCAAGATCATTTCAAAATATAGATCTAGTGGAGAAAAACAGTAATTTAAGAAACTTCTAAATTCTTTCAACTTTGTCAGTGTATGGATGAAATTGCCCTGTCTTTTGAAGTGGTTATGATTAAGTGAATGTGAACTTTGGATGATCTTAAAGGTAGATTTTTGTGAGGTTATTACATCTAAGATAAGATTCGATGTCAGACAATGGAATTTTTTTGGTTTTGAAATTTTTTTGATGGTGGTGGTGGTGGTGGTAGTAGTGGCGAATTGTGGAAGAATGTGAGCACTGTTTTTGGTGCCGATCTCTATACTATTTGTTCTTCATTCTTTTGGTCTTGGAGTTGATTTTGGTTTCTTCAGAATGTGTAAAATTATCTTAGAAAGTAATGATTAGTACTTTTAGCCTCTAGGTTTCTGTAGTATAGTTACAATCATAGTCACTGTAGCATGATGTATTTAGGGATGATAAAATAAGGTCCAGATTGTCTACCAAATTCTCTAATTACCACGATAGGATATTTGATTCATTATATATTAGAAAAGTAAAGTTTATAATCTTATGGTCATGAATGATCGTTAAAGTGCTAATTAATAAGCAGTTACATGCTAATATAGTAGAATGGAAACTTGAGTACAATGTAGACAATTCCTTGACAGCTACTTTTAGAATCATCACAAAGTCCAATTTAAGTTACTCTCAGAACTTCTTGTAGATGCCACCCCTGCCCCAGAGGTACTGTCATGTAGCCCAGGGTAGCCTCAAACTAATGATCTTCCTGCCTTGCCACAGAAGAAAGACTGGGGTTATAGATGCACACATCATGCCTGGCTTATAATTAGTTAGTATTAAACTTCCTCATTATCTTTAAAAACCATAACCTGGTTTTTGTTCTATCTGATTAGGAACTTCTGTTCTTATGATCTCATTTAAAATTATTACCTACCAAAGGCCTTATTTCCATATATAGACCTTATCTCCCCATATAGTCACATTGGAGATAAGGTGTTAAACACCTATTTTCAGGGGCAGTTTCATCCTCAGCATATGTTGAACTATTTAATGTACTATTACAAAGCAAAACAAGAATATCCAGAAAAAAATTCAGGGCTGTGTGTTTCTCAGTGGTAGAGCAAATAAGTGCTTAGCATTCTTGAAACCCTACTTTCCATCCCCAGCAAATACACACAAACTGTCAGTAGATACTAGAAGAAAAGTTTCAAATGTTGTCTTAATTTAATTGCCTTATTTTTGGTGTGTGTGGTCTTTTATGTGCCCCCCACCCCGCCCCACCTCCCAAGGACCAAACTCAGGGCCTTGCAGTTGCTAGGCAAGTGTTCTTCTACTGAGCTAAATCCTCAACCCTTTTTGTCTTAATTTATTATTATTATTTTTTTTTTTTGGCCAGTCATGGGCCTTGGACTCAGGGCCTGAGCACTGTCCCTGGCTTCTTCCCGCTCAAGGCTAGCACTCTGCCACTTGAGCCACAGCGCCGCTTCTGGCCGTTTTCTGTATATGTGGTGCTGGGGAATCGAACCTAGGGCCTCGTGTATCCGAGGCAGGCACTCTTGCCACTAGGCTATAACCCCAGCCCTTTTTGTCTTAATTTAGAAAGACACCTTCAGTGAGAAAGGCAGTATGTGGAAAGTTACCTTGCTGGGTGTTTTAGTGTAGACCTATAACACCAGGGCTTGGTAGACTGAGGCATAATTGTGAATTTGAGACCAGTCTCTTGAGGAAGGAAAAGATAAAAAGTGTTATCCCCAACTATTCAGTTCTCTCTCTCTCTCTCTCTCTCTTTCTTTCTCTGGTCCTAGTGTTTGATTGAACTCAGGGCCATATATATTTGCGATGCACACACTCTACCTGTTTAGGCCATACTGCTAACCTCTCAGTTTCTCCTTAAAGTGAAGATTAATGATTATAGGTGAATATACTAGTAAAAATGTCCAGTGCTACAATATGATGGTTCTTATCTTAAGGCAATTGGGTTTTCTTGATGTGTTGCTGTTATTGTTGGTTGTGGGGCTTGATCTCAGGGCCTGGTTGTTGTCCCAGAGCTATTTTTTGCTCAATAAGAGTGCTCTACCACTTTCAGTCATGGACTCATGGGCTTTCTCTCATGGACTTTCCTGCCTGGGCTGGCTTTGAACCTTGATCCTCAGATCTCAGCCTCCTTCGGTAGCCAGGATTACAGGCATGAGGCACCAGCACCCAGCCTTGCTATGTTACAGTTCAGAAAAAAACTTGTTAAAATTTCATCGGGAATGTGATAGAGTGGTACCAAGGGCTTGCCTAGCATGCATAAAGCCCTGGATTTGATTCCTCAGTACCATATAAACAGAAAAAAACAAAAGCAGCATTGTGGCTCAAGGGGTAGAGTGCTTGCCTTGAGCAGAAGTAGTTTAGGGACAGTGCCCAGCCCCTGTGATCAAGCCCCAGGACTGGCAAAAAAAAAAAAAAAAAAAAAAAAAAATTTACCCATTTTCTCCAAAGACCTTCACAGGTGTAAATTTGGTCAACTTTGAGATGGTTCCTGGGAGCTAAGTTTCAAGCCTGTAATCCTAGCTATCAGGAGGCTGAAATGTTAGGAACACAGTTAGAAACCGGCCCTGGCAGTAAAGTCCATGAGCATCTCATCTCCAGTTAACAACCAAAAACCAGAAGCTGAGTTATGGCTCAGAGTAGTAGAGTGCTAATCTGTTTTTTTGTGGGTTTTTTTTTTTTTTTTTTTTTTTTTTTTTTTTTTTGCCAGTCCTGGGGTTTGAACTTAGGGTGTAAGCACTGTCCCTGGCTTCTTTTTGCTCAAGGCTAGCACTCTACCACTTGAGCCACAGTGCCACTTCTGGCTTTTTTTATATATGTGGTGCTGATGCTGAGGAATAGAACCCAGGGCTTCATGCATGCTAGGCAAGCACTCTACTGCTAAGCCACATTCCCAGCTCCTAGAGTGCTAATCTTGTGCACAAAAGCTCAGGACAGTGCCCAGGCCCCAAGTTCAAGCCCAGGACTGGCAGACACACAAAAAAGACAAAAATGAAAAGAAATGGTTACTAAGTTTTCTTTTTTACTGTGTGCTATGTTTTCCTACACTTTGCAGCACTTTTTATTATCTGACCTTTGGTTAAATGAATAAGTTGGTGTGGATGTTTTTTGTTTGTTTTGTGCTGGTAGCAGGGCTTGAACTCAGGGCCTCAGGCTCTTGCTCAGCCTTTTCTGTATGTAGCTGGTACTCTACTGTTAACTTTCTATGCAAGCAATCTGTCACTGAGCTACATCCTCAGCCCGGAATTGGTCATTGTCTAGTGGAAAAGGAGACTAATGACTGAGATATCTAGAGTCACATAATTTAGGCCTGAGTGGGCATTGCTACTCTGGGAGTTTTACCTAAGCCTTATTTTTGCCTCGGTTATTCCCAAATGTACACTTTGTGAACTACTATGTGCTATGTAAATAAAGAAGTATGAGCACTTCGATGACAGAAAAAAAGGCTTAAGAATTTCTTGAATGCAGTTCTGGCTCTTCAGCACTTCTTTCCCTCTTGTCTTGTATTTGTTCACAAAGCTGTTGGTTATTAGGCTTCTTAGTTATTCCAGTTGCACGTGTGTTGCTTGCTTTATCATTATGCAATCAAAGCTAAGAAGACCTTATCTAGCAGGTGAACTGTACATTGCATTTTGTAAGCCTTTATGTGTAATCAGGCAAGATGGTGTAATGAGGAGCACAGCAGTGCTTCTATTATTTATTTATTTATTTATTTATTTATGCGTGGTGCTATTCCTAAGCTTTTTTTGCTCAAGGTTAACACTCTACCACTTGAGCCACAGCTCTACTTTGGGCTTTTTGGTGGTTAATTGGAGATAAAGACTCTCATGGACTTTCTTGCCTTGAATGGCATGATCCTCAGAACTCATCCTCCTCTGTAGTCAGGATTATAAGCATGAGCCGCCAGTGCCTGAAATATAACTCACTCTTAAAGAAATACTCTTTGACTACAAAGACATAGAAAAATTATAGTTAAGAATATTTTTTGAAAACATTAAAGGTAACTAAAACTATAAAAAAAAAATCTATTGAACCATGATCCTGTCCTCAGCTCTGTCTCCTGAGTAGGTAGGACTATAGGTACAAGCCTTTAGCATCCAGTTCAGTATTTCTCACTTTCTTCCCCCTATCTTTCTACCTATATCTATCTCTCTATTCCATCTCCTCTCTCTTTTTGTGTCAGTCATGGGGCTTGAACTCAGGGCCTGGGTGCTGTCGCTGAGTTTTTTTTTTGCTCAAGGCTAGCGCTCTACCACTTTAAACCACAGCACCACTTCTGGTTTTCTGGTGGTTATTTGGAGATAGAGTCTGCCCAGGCTGGCTTTGAACTGCTATCTTCAGATCTTAGCCTCTTGAGTCATTAGTATTACAGTATGAGAGCCACCAGTACCTGGCTTTGGTGTTTTTCTTTGCCATTTCTGGGGCTTGGGACTCAGGTCCTGAGCACTGTCCCTCACTTCTTTTGTCTCAAGGCTAGCATTCTACCTCTTGAGCCACAGCGCCACTTCTGGCTTTTTCTGTTTATGTGGTACTGAGGAATCAAACCCAGGGCTTCATGCATGCAAGGCAAGCACTCTACCACTAAGCTATATTCCCAGCCCTTGCTTTTCTCTCTCTCTCTCTCTCTCTCTCTCTCTCTCTCTCTCTCTCTCTCTCTCTCTCTCTCTCTCTCTCTCTTTCTCTCTTTCTCTCTCCTTCCTTCCTTTTTCTCTTTCTCTCTCTTTCTTGTTTTGCCGTCCTGGGGCTTGAACTCAGGGCCTGAGCACTGTCCCTGGCTTCTTTTTGCTCAAGGCTAGCCACTCTGCCACTTGAGCCACAGCGCCACTTCTGGCCTTCTGGCTTTCTGGCTTTTTCTATATATGTAGTGTTGAGGAATTGAACCCAGGACTTCATGTATACAATGCAAGCACTCTACCACTAGGCCATATTCCTAGCCCTCTTTCTTTCTTCTCTTTCTTTTTCTTTCTTTCTTTCTTTCTTTCTTTCTTTCTTTCTTTCTTTCTTTCTCTTTTCCTTCCTTCCTTCCTTCCTTCCTTCCTTCCTTCCTTCCTTCCTTCCTTCCTTCCTTCCTTCCTTCCTTCCACCAGCCCTGGGGCTTCAATTCAGGGCTTGTGCACTGTCCCTGGCTTCATTTTGCTCAGGGCTAGCATTCTACCACTTGAGCCACAGTGCTGCTTCTGGCTTTTTCTGTATATGTGGTGCTGAGGAATAGAACCCAGGGATTCATGTATACAAGGCGAGCACTTTACCACTTGGTCATATTCCCAGCCCCAAAGTAGTCTTTTTAAAATTTAGATAATCCTGGTTTTCTTAGCATATATCCATTAAACCATTTTTCTGTAATGCTAAGGTAAATTTATGAATTTCTGTTTGATTATCAGTCATTTCATCCTTGGGCTATTTGACATGATCAGCAAATTCCATTTCTCCATGCAGGTTTCTAGTAACAGGATTTAAAAAAGGGTTAAAGCGTTCAGGAGTTAGTAAGGATGTGTGTATGACACTTCTTGGTGGGTATAAAGGGCTAGTAGGGTTTTTGTGTATTTTCAAGTACTGTGACACAGTGACATTGACCTATTTTTCTCATAGATGAAAAATAAAATTGGGTACTAGTGGCTCATGCCTATCATCCTAGCTACTCAGAGAGCTAGATGTGTGGATCACAGTTCAAAGCCAGCCTGGGCAGAAAATTCTGTGAGACAGTCATCCCCAGTTAACCATAAAAAAAAAAAGGCCAGAAGTGGAGCTGTAGCTCAAGGGTAGAGTACTAAACTCTGAGCACAAAAACTCAGGGACAGTGTCCAGGTCCTGAGTTCAATGTCCAGGACCAGCAAAAAAGTTTTGAAATTAAAAAAAAATTGAAAATTAAAATAGAGGAAATGGCCTCAATAGCATTGTGATTAAATACATGAGCTCTCGAGTCACATTTACCAGGGACAAATTGTTTACACTGCCAGCCTCAGTTTCACCATACTGAAATGGGAAAGATTGTCCCAAGGACTTGTCCGTATATAATTCCTTTAGCCAATGTGTGGTCTGCCCACCCTCCTGGAGACTGATCCTGGACTTCATGGGTTATCAGCAGCTGTTAATGACTTTGAAAAGGATTTCCTTGCTAATTCCAAACTTTGTTTAAACTGTTTTACACTTCAACTTTGTCAACCTCATGCGAGACTTCCTATGTAACATTCAAAGCATAACTACATGTTAGTACAGTAAGCTGCAACAGTAATTTGGCTTTTTTATTTGTAAAATATTGTGTGTTAGAGACAAAGCTTAGAGATACGATTGTCTAGCAATCATGAAACCCTGATTTGAAACCCCAGTTCCATTTCCCCTCTCCTAAAATATGTGTGCATGCAGATATGCATATGCATACATATGTGTATGTATGTACACATATACATGGATGTGTACATGTGCATATGCACATGTATATGTGTATACATACATATGTGTATATGCACATATGTGTATGTACATATAATATATAAGTATATGTGTATATACACATACAGTGAATTTGGTTCATTCTACCCTTAGGTATTTCATGCTTAAAACAGGGCCATTGTAATTCTATTAACCTTCACTGCCCTACTTAAAATGGGGAGGGAAGCATTGAAACTTCTGTGATACCTCTTCATATGAAATGGATTTGGAATATCCCTTAGTACATAGTTAAGCTGTGCTAGTAGTTGACCTTGTTAGCTAGAGGGGAAGGAGTTATCTTTGGCATCACAGTGGCGTGTTGTAAACCAAGTCGGTAAATACTCTGGCTAGTGGTTGGTAATGAGTTAAGTGACTTGAAATACTGTAAGTTCCATGCCATCCCTCAGAGTCAGGTTGATTTCATATGGTTTAATTATTTAAATAAAAGTTTTACTTTTTACATATGAGCTTGAACATTGTAGGATAATTTTGTTTGTTTTAGAACACTTGTTTTATTTTCGTGGACTCTCCTTGTTTCTAATTCATTTAGTTCAAGTAAATGTCCTTTTTAAGACAAGTTCCCATTATGATTTTCAGGTTGGGCTCAAACTTGTGATATTGGAACCTCACCTCATGTGTAGCTGGGATTTTCAGGCATGTGCTCCCATGCCCTAAATGTCTTTTTTGTTTTATTTTCAGGGCTGAGTATCCAGCCCATGACATTTTGCATGCTATGCCTCTCAAACTCTAAAACTGAAGCACATCCCTAGTCTAAATTTATTTTTATGAAATAAAGTCTTTGGTCCCTTTCATTGGTTAGCTTCTACCCACATCTTATTTCTTCCAGGGTATAGTTCACTCATCAGGTTTGTTTGAATTTTTTTCACTTGGTCCTTCATTACAATAATACCTCTTAGAGTCTTTGTTAGGTAAGGATCTTTTTTTTTTTTCTTGGAAAAGGAGAACTTCTGAGAAGTAGAGTTAAAACTAAAGTTTTCAATCCTTTGCCTCGCATTTTATTGCTGGTATAAAAAGGTTGTTTCCTTGCCTCCTGCTGGTACATTTTCACAGTGGCATTCTTGATTTGCTTCTTTCAAAGCTACATAAAATAAAGCAGATTGGTTGGTTGTGTGTGAGCCTCAGGGCCACAGAGAGTGAGAGTACACGTTTGATACCCGGCATCAAAAACAAAGAGGAAAGCACTACCAACAAAAATCAGATTGCGATGAAAAGCTTTTTTTTTTTTTTAATAATACAACTCTTTTAAGAATAATCTATTGCTTTCTTCTTCCTTTTTTTTTTTTACTTCGTGTACTTGTATGGAATTCAGTTGTTTAGAGTACTATATGCTTGGAGTATTATTTTGCTTTTGCTTTGCAATGATTTACACATTTGCTATGTTTTTGTTCATTACCATAGGCTTTTAAATGTCTGACGGCATCTATAATTATGTTATGTTGTAAAAAAAACCAAAAACACAAAACAGTAGAAGAGGATGTTACAAAGTTTATTTTCCATGGGTTCCCTGACATACAAGTGTAACCTTGAAGTGGGATTTTGTGAGATGTAGCTATAGTTACGAAGACCATTTGTTATTTTATAGGTGTGAATCCTTTGGATACAAGGAAAAACAGCCTGCAAAGGGTACTACTTACAAGTGAAAATTAGGTGTCCTGAAACTAAATGTGTTCATTTTCTGGCAGTCAGGAAGGGATTTTTTTTTTTCAATATCTAAACCATATTAATGAACTTCATAGTTTCTCTCTGAATTACACCTTTAGCTAATGAAAGGGTGGGTTAATTCTTAGTCTGTTTCATCAAAGATGATGCTAAGGTAAACTTTCCCCCTGTTGAGAGACAGTGTTAACTAATCTATGTGGAAATGTAGCACTTCACTCTATGATAGCCTGAAATATTTTTTCCCACCCTGCTGGGTGTACCCTTCCTCATTCCCTCCTGGCATTTCTCATTTGTAAAGCTGGCTGAGCCTGTTTGTGCTGTTGTAGCTGCCTCAGGGGCAGAATGAGTAAGTTGCATGACAAGCCGTAAATCAAGAGGCCCAGACTCATCTTTCCTTCTCTCAAGATCAGACGTGAAGCAAGTAATTCTAAATTCTAATTCCTTGATAGGGAAAAATGATTGATACTAAAACAGTTTTCAGAGAATAACTTTGTTTTTGTGTTCAATTCAGATAAGGATTACTATTGAAGAAACATGAAAAAGGAGGAACGTGTGTGTGTGTGTGTGTGTGTGTGTGTGTGTATAAAAGGAGGTGGTTTGGGGCACACAAGAAGAGAAGTCTGGTGGCTTTTCAAAGCTGTTAGCAGCTTAGAGAGACTGATCTTCCCTGCGTGATGATGCAAAGGAAAACGTGTTGGTACGTGCAGTGTCTAACCCAGTCAGCCAAATGCCAAAACCATGTTCTTAATTAAAAAGGAGACTTTAGTAAATGATTCTTTAGCTACAAATAAGCTTCACAGAAAGGAGACTTTACATTTTAACTTTTGATCTTTGTCTTCTTCACCTGGGTTTTATCTATGCATTAAAAAAGCACCTCAGGAAAGGGTGACATAGCCCCAAAAGAAATATACTCTTTACCTGACTTATGTAACTTTAACTACTCTGTACATCACCTTTCTAATAACAATAAAATTTTTTTAAGGTGTCTTGGATGCTACTGCTCACAACAAATTAAGTAAAGCCTCTTATCTTTGTATAGGGAATTGTGTATACTCAAAATTAGAGCTTAATTGTAACTCCAGTTCTATTACCTGCCAGCTAGTGACTGAGTGAGTTGGGGAATGTTTTTTAAACTACTTTCCCTATCCTGGTTACTTATTTATTTATTTATTTTTGCCAGTCCTGGGGCTTGAACTCAGGGCCTGGGAACTGTCCCTGCTTCTTCTTCTTCTTCTTCTTTTTTTTTTTTTTAAATAGATTTTTATACTTTATTGAAAGAGGACAACTGTACATTCTTCCATCATCACTATAAAGACAAATAAATGATTATATTCACAGATTGATTGGATTCTTTCTGTTAAAAGCACACACAGTAAGTAGCCCTGATACACATTCAATATTTCGATCCTGGGCCTTCGATTTGACTCGAAGGTGTTGGAGAAGAGTTCATGCCTTTACAGTATGCTTCTGGCCTGCGTGGGAACTATGTTTTCATCAGGAGTGTTACATTGCCTTCTAGCATGTGCAGTTTTATTTTTTTCTTTCCTCTGAGGACTACTTTGATAATTTTGTAAAAGCAAGACTGTTTCTCTCCAATGGTGTGAATTATGTGCACTCCTTAGGTGTCACTTGAAGTCCATATTTGTCATTTTGCTAGAATGTTTTGCACTTTTTCATAACCACTAGCTTGTTACTGCTTGTTACTGAGTTAAACAGATGCAGGACAGACCCTTTACCATGGTGACAGAGTTGTTTAAGGAGTCAGATTGTAGTATTTTACTAATCCATATCAATCTCCAAAATACTAACATTGTTTTCTGTTAAAGCCTTCATAAGCTTTACCATTTTGTGATACCTAAATACTAAAGGTGGCATTACATTATTCAGTGAATGTTAAAAATGAAAACAATCTGTCAACAAGATGTCCCTGCTTCTTTTGCTCAAGGCTAGCACTCTACCACTTGAGCCACAGCACCACTTCTGGCTTTTTCTCTTTATGTACTTTCTCTTTAGGTACTGAGGAATCAAACCCAGGGTACCATCCATCTTGATTATTCTTACCTACCTTGGGAAACTATTGTAGAAATTACAAGGACTACAGGGTGACTGGCATAAGTGGAATTTAATCAATGGTTCTGTGTATGCCAGTTTAGTCTTAGAAGTTACTGTGGCTGCATGCAGGGTAGATACCAGCACATAGGAAGTGTACAATGCAGAAAAAGTAATGTATTGGGAAGATTGTATCTGGTGGGCTCTTAAATTGATGGTGTGGCCTAGAGCAGTTAGGGAAGGCTTTGGTACTCTGTGGCAGTTCTGGTGCAGTATGGTCAGCAGACGTGAGGAGGTTAGATATCTTCTACCATTTATGAGATTAGATGTATCTAACGATGTTCTGCTATGGAGTTACTTGGTGAATGTACTGGTAGTTATGTGGTAACACTTAATGTATTATTGCAAGCTGACTTCAACTTATGATCCTCAGCCTTCCTAGTGCTGAGATTATAGGTATGTACTATCATACCCAACTCATACTATGTTGTACATTATAAAATTGGTGTATATTATATTTGAGTATAAAATTTATATGATACAAATGACTGGTATTGAAATGAAACATCCAATGACTGCTAGCTTTTGATGAAGATACACACTTACTTTAGAAAGATTGTAAATAATAAACACTTCTGGTTTTGCCCTCAATTTGAAATTGAGCCATATGTCTAAAAGCCCTGTTCCTAGTATATATACTGACATGGCCCAGAGCCCTCTTTTAGTTGGACATAGGGACATGAATCTATTCCCAGCACTTTAGAGATTGAGACTAGAAGATTTCCAGACAAATCTGGGCTCTGTGTGTGCGCGCGCACACACGCACACATGCCATATACACGTGTGTGCCATGTATAGGTGTGTGCACATGCGTGTGTGGCTACTGAGTTCTTGGATTGTTTAAAAAATTATTCTTAAAGGACTAGCATTTGCTACATTCAAAGAACAAGTGGATATAAAAGTATTTTGGACGGCAAGTTTGAGTAAAAGAAATAGTGTCAATAATGTAGAATGTCCATTTCAGATGTTAGGACAAAATTTGTCATTTAATATCTGTGGTCTTGAGTGTCATGCCCTTATCTTTAAGTTGCATGGTAATTGTCTTGTTGATGCAGTAAAGATGGATACAATGAAAGATTGTTTTCTTTCTTTATAGTTTGAAATGTAGAATTCTGACTGCATGCACACATTTTCTGTGTGGTTTCATTGCCAGTCCTGCCATTTCCTATTACTTAAGTAGAATTGTTTTTGATTGGTAATAGTCCCAGGGCAGGACTGACTTGGGCATTTGAATCAAATAGGTAATCAGAGACTTCAGGGACTACAGATGGAGTTTTGACTTATGAGAAGCAGCTATCCTGAGATTTTATAGAATTTTGCCTGGAGTCTTGGCTCTGTATGAACCCAGACTTAGGAATATCAGTACCCTTATTTTACCTCTCCAAAATATTTCCTTAACTTAATTTCACAGGTTTAAACTTTGAGAAGAATAGTTCAGTCTCCCCATATGGAGCCTCTCAAGTTGAAGATATGGGAAATATAATTTTAGCAATGATTTCAGAGCCTTATAGTGAGTATTACTATTGTAATAGTTCAGTTCTAGAAACTGGTCCCACTATCAACTACTATTTCAAATTTCTTCCTACAACTTTACTCTCAAATAGTTAAAATAATGACTTCTATGTTCTTCCCATTTATAGATCACAGATTTTCAGACCCAGAGAGAGTAAACTACAAATTTGAAAGTGGCACTTGGTAAGAAGCTGAATAGTACTCATCTGAGTTTTTTGTTTTGTCAGTCATGGGGCTTGAACTCAGGACCTGGGTGCTGTCCCTCTCAAGGCTAGTGCTTTACTGCTTTGATACAGCACCACTTCAAGTTTTCTGGTGATTAATTGGAGATAAGAATCTCATAGACTTTCCTGCCTGGGCTGGCTTTGAACTGAGATCTTCATATCTCAGCCTTCTGAGTAGCTAGAATTATAAATGTGAGTCATCTGTGCCTGGCTTCATTTGAGTTAAAAAAAAAAAATCATTCTTGGACTGGTATATAGCTTAGTGGCAAAGGTGCTTGCCTAGCAAGTGCAACATCCTAAGTTCAATCACCAGTACCAAAAAAATTGTTCTTACTCAATTTTGCAGCATTCAGCACTTTACTAAGTATTTGTGCTTTGGTAGCTTTCATTAGCTCAGCTATTATTTAAAGTGTGCTTATACATTGGCATTAAAATTTTAAAGTGTGGCCTCTTCAGTCACTGACAAGATACACTATTGTATCTTGTTTGTATTTGTGATTGTTATTTTAATCTCTTCAATTCTACCCAATTGGAAAGATTCCAAAGGAAAAATCATAGGCTTTAAAAGAGTTCATGGTTTTTAGAAAGGTAAGTTAGCTTCTTCATTTTCTTAAAAATTTGATTGATTGATAGATTGTACTGAGATTTGAACTCAAAGCCTGGTGCTTGTTTGGGCAAGTGCTCTACAGCTTGACCCACCACTCTCTTCTGCACTAAACCAAAGGAAATATCCAGGGAGAAGTATGAAATGGTGATATCTCTGTGAACATAGATAGTCCTGGTTATATTTGCCAGTCATCCCAGTAAATGAAATTTATGAATAGAAAGTTCTCATAGCTTCGCCCATAGAGAGACTTTGAAGCTTATTTAGTTGTGGAGAAAGTGACTCATTAGAAACATGTTGTAGGATTACTGAAAATATGAACGTGAGAAGGACAGAACATCAAAAGGTATCAAAATGCATAATAGGTGATTTGCAAATGACTCACTAAGGTGTGAGGACTCCCAAGTGTTTCCATAAACACGGTGATGGCTAAAAGGAAGACATCTTAATGGCAGACTTGTGACTTCATACACACATTCCTGATGTGGGTTAATCACTAGTTCTACTGCCAAATGGGTTTAACCCCCACTTATGTAGGAGAATGGATTTTAATCTGTCCTTTTTGGGTTTTGATCAGGCCATGAGGGGATTGTGTGAACTTTGTTTCCTATGCATTGATCCTGGGTGCTTTTGAGTTTATTGTAAACAAGTAGCTCTTTAGCTGATGGATAGTTTCCGGGTGAACTGGCTGAATTGGATCTATATATGCAGTCAAATTAGTTGACCTCACTAAAGAGTACTTTGTAACCACTTTCCAAGGTTTCAAAGGAAGTCACTATTGCTAATTCATCTCAACTCCACACCAATGAGACCTGAAGTTAGGCGAATTGCCTTGGGGGTGGGAGTAATAGATGTCAGACTTAGAAGCACGAATATTGCAACGTCATATTTTGTTTCTTCCACAGCAGCAAGATGGAACTTATTGATGATAACACTGTAGTCAGGGCACGAGGCTTACCCTGGCAGTCTTCAGATCAAGATATTGCAAGATTCTTCAAAGGACTGAATATTGCCAAGTTGGTTTTCTTTGATTTGTGGTTTATTCTTTTCCAAAGGGTTTACTGTCATTTTCTCCTCTGTGTTGTTTTCTACCTGCCATCTATTTTATTTTATTTTTCCAAAGGGGAGGTGCAGCACTTTGTCTAAATGCTCAAGGCCGGAGGAATGGAGAAGCTCTGGTTAGGTTTGTGAGTGAGGAGCACAGAGACCTAGCACTGCAGAGGCACAAACATCACATGGGGAGCCGGTACATTGAGGTACGTCCTCACACCTCCAGACATTTTACCTCTTGAAGAAAGTCAAATGGTGGAAGGCTTACAAAACCATGATTTCACGTCTCTCTTTTTTCCTCTTAGGTTTACAAAGCCACAGGTGAAGATTTTCTTAAAATTGCTGGTGGTAAGTGCCCTTTACACATGTGGCAATAGTTCAAAGAAACTGAAAGCTTTACCTATACACTAAGTAGATGTGCAAGATTATGAATTTTTTTATTTCCCAAGGAAACATGGAAACATTTTTTCTGTTTAAGGTAATAATAAGAAATTGCTTCTGTTATCAATGAGCTTAATGTACTGTAACATTTGCCCTAAGGCTTAAGCCAACTTATTGTGGTTAACTAGCCATTGAAAATAAAAACACACAAAGGTGAAAGGTTCATATAAAGTCACAAACAAAAGCCAGGCACTGGTGGCTGGTACTTGTAATCAGAGCTACTCAGGAGCTTGAGATATGAAGAAGCCAATTCAAAGCCAGCCCTGGCAGGAAATTGTGTGAGACTTTTTTGTATGTGTGTCAATCCTAGGGCTTGAACTCAGAACCTAGGCACTGTCCTGAGCTTCTTTTTTACTCAAGGCTAGCACTCAACCACTTGAGCCACAGCACCACTTCTCACCTTTTCTTTTTAGGTACCGAGGTACTAAGGAATCTAATTCAGGGCTTCATGCGTGCTAGGCAAGCACTCTACCACTAAGTCATATTCCCAGCCCCTGTGTGAGACTCTTAGCTTCAATTAACCACCAACAAGCCAGAAGTGGAGCTGTGGCTGAAGTAGTAGAATGCCAATCTTGAATGGGGGAAAAAGCTAAGAAACAACACCCAGGCCCTGAGTGCAAGTCCCAGGATCAGTGCACACCCATGTACAAACACACACACACACAAACACACAAAATCATGTATACGAGAAAGAGTTGGGGTTCTCTTTGAACCAAACAACTGTTTTCAAACAGCCTGGCTACCAAATCAGAGTTTGATACAACTTTGCTTCTACATTGTCTCAAAATTAGGTATTTTACCAGTGTTCAAGGATATGATAGGTTTCTAGTATTTTGGGATGTGTAGTATTTGCAGAAATTTCAGCAGAAAGAAAGGGTATTTTAATTTTTATTATTTTTGTATTTTATTAGCATATGCTAGTTATCAAAAATATAGGTTTCATTATCTTTTTTTTTTCTATGTTTTTCTTCTAGTGGTTTTGGGGCTTGAACTCAGGGCGCTGGCACTATCCTTGAGCTCTTTTGCTCATAGTTAGCACTCTACTCCTTTGAGCCACTGCACCACTTCCTGTTTGCTGGTAGTTAATTGGAGATAAGAGTCTCACAGACTTTCTTGCTCAGGCTGGCTTCAAAGTGCAGTCCTCAGATCTCAGCCTCCCGAGTAGCTAGGAGGTGTGAGCCACCAGCGTCCAGCTTTCATTGTATTTTCATACCTATATGCAATGTACTGTGATAATAAACTCCCTCCCCGCAACGTATTTAACTATACTATGGTCTTTCCTTGAATGTGTGAACTTTTTAACAAAAAGTAATGAGGAAAATAATACACTCAAATTTCTTAAAGGTATCAGCCTACTTCTTTCTCATACTTTATGAAGTAGGCAGGTTTTTTTTGTTTTGTTTTTTTGCCAGTCCTGGGGCTTGAATTCAGAGCCTGAGCACTGTAGCTGGCTTCATTTTGCTCAAGGCTAGCACTCTGCCACTTGAGCCATAGCGCCACTTTTGGCTTTTTCTGTTTATGTGGTGCTGAGGCATGGAACTCAGGGATTCATGTATATGAGGCAAGCACTCTACCAGTAGGCCACATTCCCAGCATGAAGTAGGCAGTTTTATAGATAAAGAAACTAAGGCACAGAAACTAAGCTTTACAAATGTCATAACCTTGCAGATAGAATTGCCAAAATCGGGCCCAGGCATTCTGGCCCAAGGGCTGTGCTACTTTTGTACTATTGTGGTTGTTGAGGGTTGGGTGAAGGGCTTTGTGCAAGCTCCTCACAAATGGTCCTGCTGAGCTACAACCCCACCCCGCCCTTGTGTTTTGGGTTTTTTTTGCCAGTCCTGGGGCTTGGACTCAGGGCCTGAGCACTGTCCCTGGCTTCCTTTTTGCTCAAGGCTAGCACTCTGCCACTTGAGCCACAGCGCCACTTCTGGCCGTTTTCTGTATATGTGGTGCTGGGGAACCGAACCCAGGGCCTCATGTATACGAGGCAAGCTCTCTCGCCACTAGGCCATATCCCTAGCCCCCGCCCTTGTGTTTTAACTAACATGATGACTTAGTACTTTTTCCCTAGGAACATCCAATGAGGTTGCCCAGTTTCTCTCTAAGGAAAATCAAGTGATTGTCCGGATGAGGGGGCTGCCTTTCACGGCCACAGCGGAGGAAGTGGTGGCCTTCTTCGGACAGCATTGCCCCATCACTGGAGGAAAGGAAGGCATCCTTTTTGTCACCTACCCAGATGGGCGGCCCACAGGTGATGCTTTTGTGCTCTTTGCCTGTGAGGAGTATGCGCAGAATGCATTGAGGAAGCACAAGGAGTTGCTGGGTAAAAGATACATTGAGCTTTTCAGGAGCACCGCAGCTGAAGTTCAGCAGGTTAGTTTTTTTTAAGAGTAGGTGGGGAGCTTCACATCAATTTCATTTTAATTGGTTTTGGATTAAGTCATGGTATTTTGTTTAATTAATAAGTATTTCTTAAATGCAAATTGCAATGTCATGGGAATAAAATGATGATGTGTTGGTATTTTTGCATCTATTGCCACGTGTAATGTGTGCTGAATTCTGTTCTTTACCTGCCATTATTTAGTGTTAAAATAAAACTTGGAGAATGTAGAATGAAGGGCTTTGTGCAAGCTCCTCACAAATGGTCCTGCTGAGCTACAACCCCACCCCGCCCTTGTGTTTTGGGTTTTTTTTTGCCAGTCCTGGGGCTTGGACTCAGGGCCTGAGCACTGTCCCTGGCTTCTTTTTGCTCAAGGCTAGCACTCTGCCACTTGAGCCACAGCGCCACTTCTGGCCGTTTTCTGTATATGTGGTGCTGGGGAATCGAACCCAGAGCCTCACGTATATGAGGCAGGCACTCTTGCCACTAGGCCATATCCCCAGCCCAGCATTTATTTTTTATTTATGTTCTTGGATAAGAGGTGAAATGTGAAGATGATATTAAGGGGAACACTATGTAGTGAAATGAAAAGTAATACATTGCTGCAAAAGTCCATACTAAGATACTTGTCCTAATTTTTGTGTTTGTCCAGGTTGACACAACCTTACATGGTGTGTGACATGTGTCTTCTCATATATTGGGCAGAAGTAGGTACCACAGTTTTCAGTTGAAGTGCCCAGGTGTCTCCATCAGTACTTCTTAAACCGTAATGCACTTATGACTCACTGAAGGAACCTGCTAAAAATGCAGATTCATACTTATAGCTCTGGAGTAGAGTTGAGACAGCATTTCTCTTGTTTTTGGTACTGGGGTTTCAGCCTCAGGCCTTGTACACATTATGCATATATACTCTCTGCACCTATGAAGTGTATGCTCTTTTATATACATGTTTCTGTATGTGTTAAGCATAAGCTCTATGTCACAGCTGCTACCAGCCTCTTGACTGCATTTCTAACCAGCTCTCAGGTGAATCCATTGCTAGGCTGCAGACGGCACAGGAACAGCAAGGCTCTAAATCGTGTGTTTTGCTTTGCATCCAGGTGCTGAATCGATTCTCCTCTGCCCCTCTCATCCCACTTCCAACCCCTCCGATTATTCCGGTACTACCTCAACAATTTGTGCACCCTACCAATGTTAGAGACTGTATACGCCTTCGAGGTCTTCCCTATGCGGCCACAATAGAGGACATCCTGGAGTTCCTGGGGGAGTTTTCCACAGATATTCGTACCCATGGGGTTCACATGGTATTGAATCACCAGGTAAAAAATGTTGGGGAACTGACCTGCTTATTTCCCAGTGAACAAATGTTTTCCTCTTTAAAAGAATCAATATTAATTGAGAAAACACCTGAACTATAATAGGGACCCATTTTCAGATCCCCCTCTCCACCTGAAGGCTTTCTTTACTTTCTTTCATGGTTTTTCTTTCACTTTCAAATATACTTACTCTGTTTACCTTTAATAAAAATTATATAATTAAGCAGTCTTTAGGATATACTCCAGAAGAGTGCTATTATTAGTATGATAACTGAAATTCAGCTCTGATTTTCCTCATCACATAAATCTACCATTTTATCAGTAGTCTCAGACAGGAGCTAAATTTAACAGCAGTGCATATGACACTTGTTGCAACCACTAAACTCTGCAACTCTGTTGTTACGGTGTTGGAGTGGTCACAGACAAATGTGTTTACAAGTGAGCATGTCTGTGTTCCTATGTATTTTGTTTTGGTTTTTGCCAGTCCTGGGGCTAGGGACTCAGGGCCTGAGCACTGTCCCTGGCTTCTTTTTGCTCAAGGCTAGCACTCTACCTCTTGAGCCACAGCACCTCTTTGAGCTTTTTCTGCTTATGTGGTGCTGAGGTATTGAACCCAGGGCTTCATGTATGCTAGGCAAGCATGCTACCACTAAGCCACATTCCCAGCCCTCCTATATATTTTGTATCCACAGATTCATAAATAATTTCACAATCTTTTATAAATATGACAGACATCAAATTCTAGACAGTAAAATGCAAAACTATGAAAGATTTGTATCTATGCCTTCTATTAACAGTGTGTAGAGCTTACAGGCACACAGCTATGTTAAGAAAGGAATTGTTGAATCCTCTGTCAATATCTGATTGAATTCTTTCAGTGTGCCAATGTAAAGTGTTTCCTCCCATGATGCAACTTGGCTTGGAGGTAAAGAAAATATAATCATATTAGTTGGTAGTGTTTTGTGCTAGCTTAAATAGGAAAAATATGAATACTCATAAGCCGATTAGTTCTAATTAATAAAAGGTAAAGTTGTATTGGTTTTGGAAAATGGGTGTTTTTTTTTAGCATTACAGGTAGAATATGGTCTTATAATGGAATAACTAACCTTTTTCCTATTTCCTACTTTTTCTTTTCACATGGAGGTTTGCTCACTTTCATAGGTATAATTTTGTCTCACTGGGAAGCACATGCCATTTTGCACAAGGAATCAGAAGCCTTCTTAAGCCCTTTCTAGTTTCTACACCAGCACAATCTCATTCTAACTATTGAATTAATTTTAAGCTGCATACCATCTCACCTCACATCTCTTAGCATGCGTCACTGGTTACAGTCCTTTTGAATGCACGTCTCCACAATTGAGCATCACCAGGGAATTACTTCCTTTCGAGTCACATTTCTTACAAGTTCAGGGCCATTCCTCTTTGATTAACATCAGTAGACAGATTTGCCTGTCATTTGACCTTCATGACCTATTGTGATTGCACTGGAGAAAAATGCTTCTCTTATGATGGACAAACTCTTAGATGCCTAGAAGGTGTAAGGCTCCCATCTTGAACTGGGTTTGTTGCTCATTTCCTTGGTATGGCAACTCTTATGGTAACTTGCATGGTAATTGGATTAAGTACTCCCTAGGAAGCATTTAGAGAAAACTATAATAAAAACAAAGCAGACCTATAAGCCAGTTGGGTCTGTTTCTCCCACACACAATGTTCATGATAAAGCAAAGGTGTTCTAAGTCTTGTAGCAGAAATCTATAAGTTGTTTATAAATGGGGATTTTTTTTTTAAGCAAACTACTGTATAGCTCCCAAATAAGACTGGTGGTTCACCACCCAACACTGGGGCCCTTAAGCTACATTCCAACATTGGAAGCAAAGCAAAAGGGACATGGCAGGGCAGTGACAGATGAGCACTGAGAGCCAGAAGACTATTCTGGCTTGTTCTATTTCCTGTAGGTGCATATGTAAAGCTTTAATACTGATTCTGTTCCTAGCTTTTCCCAATCAAATGAAATTCAATCGGATTTTTCAGAAGGGGGAAAAGAATTTAATGTGCGATCCTGTATTTTGAAGTTGGCAGTCACAAGGAGACCTTTTCAAAACCTTGTAAATCGGATACTAATTTAACAGAAACCAAAAAGGATCACTTTCAGCTATGAGCTCTCAAAACTGTTCCTTCATGGTTTTGTGGGCCATTCTGGTGATTAGGGGATAAAACACAAATCAGATTTCAGTTGATCACACTGTCACCCAGATTTTGTGGCTAAACATGTCTGTACTATGGGTGATTGTCACTGTGCATGTTTTGTAAGCATCCATTCATTTCCTTGTTGAAGGAGACAGTCTCCTTTTGTTTTTATTCTTCCCCTGCACTCTTAGGGCCGCCCATCAGGAGATGCCTTTATCCAGATGAAGTCTGCGGACAGAGCATTTATGGCTGCGCAAAAGTGTCATAAAAAAACCATGAAGGACAGATATGTTGAAGTCTTTCAGTGTTCAGCTGAGGAGATGAACTTTGTGTTAATGGGGGGCACTTTAAATCGAAATGGCTTATCCCCACCGCCATGTAAGTTACCATGTAAGTTTTTCTTGGGTCTTGGCGCTATTCTACGCTGTATGCTGGTAGGTGCTTAAGCTGCTTTCATAACTTTCTGTGTCCCTGGTTCTTTCTGAGGCAGGCAAGGTGGTTATATAAGACTTTCCCATCTGAAATCAGTAGTATCTGGTAATCATTTAAGACCTTGGTTGTGGACACCCATAATTAGAGATGCTCCAAATACCTCCTTTCAAATTATATTCTTGCTTTTCCAGTGATAAGCACTTGGTTTCTGAAGCTTAGTGTGCTCCAGATAAGCACTGACTCTGGGAGAGAACCTGGCTATGTAGATTTTTTAATACACATCCCCACCCCCCCCTTCTTAAATACATTAAGTTTTATGGAGGATGATTGACACCAATTTTTCATTATTGAACACCAATTGTTTTTTTGTAAGTGATAACCCTGGAGAGCATTTCTATTGCTGGCCAGGATATCTGAATGAGTGAGTTAGTAAAAATACATAAATGCCTAAACAATTGAGCTGAAATTTCCATTGGGTCACAGGATCAGTGCTTAATTCCAAACCATGCTTTTGCTCATTGGCATCTGGGTGCAAGCCATCTGAAATCCTGTTCGAGAGGAATAAGCCCTGGATTTTATAGAGAGCAAGTCCTAGATAGTAACTTAAGGAATGTTTGAGAATCTAATGTTAAAGCTGGAGGATTTTTTGTTGTTGTCTCAAATGCAGTTTTCATTTTTATGTAAAGCATTATTACTAAGCATGTCGAGTATGTTTAAAGAACTTATTATTTGGAATATAATTCAAACAGATTTATATGCTTGATTCCCAAAAAGAGAGTAAGTGTAGAAGGTTAGTTTTACTTTATAGTAAAAAAGGACCTATGCCAGTTAGTCAGTTTTATAAATTACTACTTGTAGAACATCCAGTGGGGCTTAGTCCTTTTCTCCCCTTGGAATAATTCCTCAGTGCTAATATTCTACTTACCTGCTGCTTGCTGTTGGTGAATATTTTGAGAGTTAATTGTGAGTCAGTATAAAGTTTTGAGTTTGTAATTGGGTTTAAGAAAGTATCCTAAAGTAATCTTACATGTGATATATGTCTTCTATGTATAAAGCACTGAGAATGTAGAAGTTTTCACAGTATCGTTTAGTGACAATCTATATGAGATAAACCAAATTCCCAAGCTGGGCACAATGACTCATGCCTGTAATTTTAGCTACTCAGTGTGCTGAGATCTGAGGATCAAGGTTCAAAGCCAGCCCAGGAAGCAAACTCCATGAGATTCTTTTTTTTTTTTTGCCAGTCTTGGGCCTTGGACTCGGCCTGAGCACGGTCCCTGGCTTCTTTTTGCTCAAGGCTAGCACTCTGCCACTTGAGCAACAGTGCCACTTCTGGCCGTTTTCTATATATGTGGTGCTGGGTAATCGAACCCAGAGCTTTATGTATACAAGGCAAGCACTCTTGCCACTAGGCCATATTCCCAGCCCCCTCCATGAGATTCTTATCTCCAACTAGCCAGCAAAAAGTTAGAATTGGAGATATGGCTAAGTAGTATAATGCCAGCACTGAGCAACAAAGCCAAGAGAGAGTACAAGGCCTTCTGTGCAAGCACTAGTACTGGTGCATATGTGCACAAACACACACAAAGGAAAACAACTAAGTTCCTTTTCAGATATGATCCAAGTTCTCTGCTGTGATATCCTTTTACTTCTTTCTCCTCCTGAAGGAAGACTGCTTATTGCAGACTTTATCTATTTCCTCCTTTTCCCCTCTCACAAAAGGCCTAAGAAAGAAAAAAATTCCAGCACATGTTTCACAAAAGAATATTTTATATGTGTGCATACATATATGTAGACATATGTACATGCATTTGTGTAGATGCGTGTATACATGTACCATTTTTAATGTCTACATAGTTTCTGTTCTTCATGTTTTGTTTATTTGTTTTGTTTTTCTTGCCAGTCCTGGGGCATGGACTCAGGGCCTGAGCACTGTCCCTGGCTTCTTTTTGCTCAAAGCTAGCACTCTACCTCTTGAGCCACAGAGCCTCTTCTGGCATTTTCTATATATGTGGTGCTGAGGAATCGAACCCAGGACTTAATGTATACGAGGCGAGCATTTTACCACTAGGCCACATTCCCAGCCCCTGGACTTCATGTTTTGAGCACACACTCTTACTATATTCATATTTACCATGCTTTGTAGCTTTTTAAAAATTAAAAAATTGTTATTATAAAGGTGATGTACAGAGAAATACAAAAATTTTACCCAGAATTTTTCCATTGGTCTTAGTAGAAGTTTATTTCTTTATGAATGACAAATCTACCTGGCACCATTGGCTCACCCCTGTCATACTAGCCCCTCAGGAGACAGATCTGAGAATTGTGGTTCAAAGCCAGTGTAGGCACAACAGTCTATGAGACTCATTTTGTTTGGTTTTGGCTTTTTGCCAGTTCTGGGGCTTGAATTCAGGACTTTAGCACTGTCTTTGACTTCTTTTTGCTCAAAGCACTCTGCCACTTGAGCCCACAGCACCACTTCTGGCTTTTTCTATATATATATGGTGCTGAGGAATCGAACCCAGGGCTTTCATGTATACTAGACGAGCACTTTACCACTAGGCTATATTCCCAGCCCCAGTCTATGAGACTCCTACCTCCAGTTAGCTGGAAGTAGAGTTGTGGCTCAAGTAGTAGAGCCTTGAGGGAAAAAGCTATAAAGGACAGCACCCAGACCCTGAGTTCAAGCCCCAGTATTTGTACAAAGAGAGAGAGAAAGCCATGGATATATGCTAATATTGTATTTCTGCTGAACTTTTTTCCTGTCATTCTAAGTCACTGCATAATTATACAGCAACTACAAAAATAGTGATTGTCAGTCAGCGTCACTTCTGGGCTTTTCTGTTTATGTGATGCTGAGGAATTGAACCCAGGGCTTCATGCATTCTGGGCAAGGACTCTGCCACTAAGCTATCTTCCCAGCTCTGTCTTTCTTCATATTGCTCCACACTGTCTATAGTGAATTGTTTCAGTAGATTTAAAATCAGAATATGTGCATTGCCAATATAATTTTTTATGGTGCTTCACTTCAATTTGTATTATTGGTCTTTCTATGGGATTCTTTAAAAATAGGGATCATATTTCAGCTGTAAGTATCAGGGGAAACTGAGGCAAGTGAAGGAAGGGGTGACATCGCCCAAAAGAATTGTGCTCATTACCTGAGTTGTGGAATTGTGACTCCTCTGTACAACTCCCTAATAATAAAAAAAATGCACACACACATTGTGTGTGTGTGTGTGTGTGTGTGTGTGTGTGTGTGTGTGTGTGTGTGTACCAGTTCTGGGGCTTGAATTCAGGGCCTGAGGTCTGTCCCTGAGCTCTTTTCATTCAAGACTGGAGCTCTACCACTTGAGCCATAGCTCAATTTCCAGTATTTTGTGGATAAGGCTCCTGGACTTTACTGCCAGGCTGGCTTTGAACCATGATCCTCAGGTCTCAGCCTCCTGAGAAGCTAGGCATAATGAGAAGATTAGGATAATGGTTTTTTTTTTAAAATAAATATGAAAGAAGTACCACAGCCTGGCGTAGGATGATGCATTCCTGTAATTCCAGTACTTGGGAGGCTGAGACAGGAGGATTCAAGTTTATAGACTATACAGCAAGACCCTAGAGAAAAATCAGGACTGGGAATATAGCTCAATAGTCAACCACTTTCTAGCGTAATCAGGCTCCAAAGTTCAGTCCTCAAAACCATGGCAGGCAGAGGGAAAGACAACAAAAGAGGCACCTACAAGTTAAATATAAAATCAGTATTGTCCTTTGGTCTGTATGCCCATATTCAACCAACTAATTGCTCATCTCCATTGATGTGGAGAATATCCATAAGAACAAAAGGCAATGGAAAGTCATCTTAGGGGTGTATGTGCACGCGTGCATGTGCCACTTTCCCATGAGCCTCTGTTGCTTGAATAACCTAATCTGGTGGTTCTATATTTGTAACTTAATTTCAGATTCAGTCAACTCAGTATCTGCTTCCCAGTATACACAGTTTGGTTGTTTGTGTTCATCCAACATGTAAAAGCTAATCACTGGCAATGTCTCTAACTTTAGGAGAGTTTCTGAATAGAGAAGATGCAGAAGACAAAGAGGTCTCCCCCTAGCCCACCTCTGCCAATGGTGCTGGAGATGGAACTCAGGGTGTCACATGCTCTGACTATGCACTATACAACTTGACTATGCCTTCAGCTCATGGGTTCTTTTCTATTTCTTCTGAGCCAGCTTTTTATCAGCTAACTCTTGGGGAATACTTGGGCATGTGGCTCTTCAGGGCTGTTTCTCACGTTGGATTTTCTTTTTTTCCTTCTGATACTGGGGTATCTCAGGGTCTCACACTTGCTAGGCAGGCACTCTATTGCAAGGTCACCTTTAGTCCTTGTTTGCAATGCCTATTTTTGAGGCAGCATTTTCTTCTTTCCCCAGTACATGCATGGACCTGCCAAACCTATAAGGATAGGCACTTTCCACCATGCTTAGCTTCTCAAGTTGAAATGGAGTCCTGTGGATTTTCCTGCCTAGACTGATCTAGAACTAGAATCTGCCTGATTTCAGGCTTCTGGGTAGCTAAATGACAGGTGTATGCTACCATGTCCAGCCTAATGGCTTAATAATGTTCTTGCAAATCTTTTGCCTGGGTTGGTCTGGAACTGCAATTTTTACAGTCTCAGCTTCCAAAGTAGCTAGGATTATAGGCACAAGCCACTGGACACCTTGTCTGGCTTGTTCTTTTCTTTTTTAACAAGTATGAAGATACAGATTAGCTTCAAAGGCCATGTTCATTGTGGCACAAGGTGTGCTTGGTATAGTTCAGGGTGAAATATTTTCATCATTTCCATTTCATGCTGTAATAAAAGGTAGATATGTTGCTTGGGATGGTAGGAAAAAGTAATGGTCTTTTCCTTCTAAATGTATAGCTAGAAGAGTGCCTTTATGACGGTTGTGCTAGCAGCTATGTGTCTACTAGGAACGTGTCTAAAGACTCTCTCTTTGCTTGTTTAGGCCTGTCTCCTCCATCCTACACATTCCCAGCTCCAGCAGCAGTGATTCCTACAGAAGCTGCCATTTATCAACCCTCTGTGCTTTTGAATCCACGAGCATTGCAGCCCTCCACAGCCTACTACCCAGCAGGCACTCAGCTCTTCATGAACTACACAGCATACTATCCCAGGTAAGGCTCTGAAGGAAGTGGAAAGAAGGAACTGAAACAAAGGATTTCTTTGATAGCCAGCACCCAAGCACACAAAAGAATATTGTCTGCCACGTCCAAGGTTAGCATTAAGAGGCTACATTTTCTGGTTATATCTCTGACCCAAGAAAGTTGTTTCAAGATAAACTAAAAGAAGTTTTATTTTTTAACCACATATGGATAGCAAAACCTTTCAGTTCACCTATGCATTCAATTTCCCTTGTTGACTCCTCCTAGCCTAGCACAGCCATTTAAAGGAGTAGCTCTGTAATCCTTGAGATAGAGTGGGCATATCAAGGGAATGAATTGTAAAACAGGAAAATCCATAATGGGAACCATTATATTATTTTTATTTTTAAATAGGAATAACTAGTGTCAACCTACAATAAATAAAACCTGTTGCTTGAAGTTTTTGAGGCCTTAAATTCTTTTCCTCTTACATATTTAGTATAAACAAATCCAGAATCGAATGATTCAGTGTTTTTTTGAGGTCAGTTTATTTTAATTTGCAATTAATTTCTGGGAAGTAATTTGGTATAATAGAGAGATGGTCAGTTAGAGAACTGGGAGATTTTGAGTTTAGTTTCTTAAGTTGTAATGAGGACAAGCCATTTAACATTTCCAGATCTGTAAAATAATAGGGTATTGGCCAATGTGTAGGGTCCCTTTTAAATCTGTACCTGTGACTCCATGTGAGGCTTATGATAATGGCCTGGGACTAACCTGACTCCTGCCCTTGCTATATTGAATTGCATTTTTCCTCTTCCTCCAGTAAAAACTTTCTAAAATGGAGTAAGTTTGGAGATCTCTCAGGAGACCCTTTTACTAATGCTTTGTTTTTGTTTTTTGCCAGTCCTGGGGCTTGACTCGAGGCTTGGGCACTGTCCCTGAGCTGCTTTTGCTCAAGGCTAGCATTCTACCACTTGAGTCACAGCTCTACATCTGGCTTTTTCTGTGTATGTGGTTCTGAGGAATAGAACCCAGGGCTTCATGCATGCTAGACAAGTACTCTACCACTATGCTACATTCTCAGCACTGAGAAGGAAAAGCAGAAAAGAAAAAAGATCACTAGCACGAGTAAACTATTCATGGTTGAATCCCAAGATGGGCCCCTAGCCCAACACAATTTTTCACCTCTGGACTCTTGGACAATTGTTTGATGTTGGTGGGCTCTGGTTACAAAGGAAGTTTTTGTTTACCCACCCTGTTATCAGAATGTGTGGCTGGAATGCCCAGCACAGTTTTCCATCCTATAGTCAGTCTCTGCACAGTAACCAGTTCCACTATGGACTTGCTATCTAGGCTCTGTTAAAAGAAAGAATTCAGGCTGGGAATATGGCCTAATGGCAAGAGTGCTTGCCTCATATACATGAAGCCCTGGGTTCGATTCCCCAGCACCACATATATAGAAAATGGCCAGAAGTGGTGCTGTGGCTCAAGTGGCAGAGTGCTAGCCTTGAGCAAAAGGAAGCCAGGGACTGTGCTCAGGCCCTGAGTCCAAGCCCTAGGACTGGCAAAAAAGAAAAAAAAAAAAAAAGAATTCCCAAGAAATGAGAACCATGAACTGAAGCATGAACATGAGCATGAACTGAAGACCCCCAAGGAAGAAATCTAAGTAGTTTTTTGGAAATGTACTCACTGCCTTATGTATAAAACTGTAACTCCTCTACACTTCACTTTGGCAATAATAAATTAAACAAACAAAGAATCTCATGGACTTTCTTGCCCAGACTGGCTTTGAACTGTGAACCTCAGATTTTAGCCTCCTGCTAGGATTATAGGCATGAGCCACCAGCACTCGGCTTCAACTAGTTGTTTTAAAGTTCATGAGATGCTCATTATTTAATGCTAAGATCACAGAAGCACAGTGCGTAAAAGTAAAGACTCCCATTTCATATGCCTCCTAATCTAGATGTATCAACTATTAAATTTTCTTTATTTTGTCTTTTTTGTTAGTCATGTGGCTTGAACTCTGGGCCTGGGCACTGTCCCTGAGCTCTTCAGCTCAAGGCTAGCCCTCTACCACTTGAGCCACAGCACCACTTATTAATTTTTTAATATACATATATGTCTAAATAATGCACTTGCCATTTCTTAACTTGTCTGCCCTAGGAAGAATGGTATACCTTTATAATAGCCTTATTATTATTTTGTTTCATAATGTCCAAAAAGTAAAAATACATCAAAACAGCAGTTCCTGTATGCTTAGATATTTAAACTTCAATTTTCTGTATACCAGAGCTGGTATTTCTCATAATCATCTTCAAATACCTACGGAAAGATTTGATAGAACTAGTTTTTTAATTGAAAGTTATATGCATTATACAGTGTTCCCAAATTAACCTTTAATTTTTTTTTAATTTGTTTTGGTTTTTATTTGCTGGTTGTAGGGCTTGAACTCAGGGTTTGCATGCTGTCCCTGAGGTTTGTTGCTCAAAGTTGGCACTCTAAAACTTGAGCTACAGTCTCAATTATCATGGGAACTCAGGGCCTGAGCACTGTCCCTGGCTTCCTTTTGCCCAAGGCTAACATGCTACCACTTGAGCCACAGCACCACTTGCAGCTTTTTTCTGTTTATGTGGTGCTGAGGAATTGAACTCAGGGCTTCATGCATGCTAGGCAAGCACTCTACCACTAAGTCAGATTCCCAGCCCCTGTGCATATATTTTTAATATGGAAATTATAAACTCTTGAGAGCTTACAGAACATTTGAATATATGGAGAGCTAGGCCATACCTATGGCTTTTGGAAGAATCAACATTGGAAACATTGGCAAGTCTCCAGTTCAGGTTGAATGCATTATAACCTACTAGCAGTATAGTTGTAGGACCACAGATGCTAATAGAAGAAGATGAAAGTACTAGGAAAAACTATGATAATTCTTGAGGAAGAGGAACAATCAAGGTGGGCTTACTCTGTGATATCAAGACTATGTAGTGTGACCTGCGTGCTTGGGGAGTCACAGAGACACACAGAACCAAGTGGAGGGCCAGAGACAGACCAGAGCTCTGTATTTTCATCTCTTCAGTCTGCTACAACTCAGTCCTGTAGACTAGGAGAATATCAACAAAGGAAACAACATTCATTTTTAAGCTAATGTGACAATGGGCATTCCAGCCTACTGAAAAGATTAGCTACATAAGTATTTTTTTACTTTTTTTGGTCTATTCTCTGATAGGAAAGTCCAAGTAGGCAATGCTCAAAGCCATTTTTTATTTTTTTATTTTTTTGCCAGTCCTGGGCTTGGACTCAGGGCCTGAGCACTGTCCCTGGCTTTTTGCTCAAGGCTAGCACTCTGCCACTTGAACCACAGCACCACCTCTGGCCATTTTCTGTATATGTGATGCTGGGGAATTGAACCCAGGGCTTCATGTATACGAGGCAAGCACTCTTGCCACTAGGCCATATCCCCAGCCCACCCATTTTGTTTTTTAAAGGATATCAATCAGAAGCTCTAGAATTTCCTTTTTTCATTTGAATTAAGTTAATTAATTTAGCTGTGTATGTGTGTGCACATGCATGTGTGTGTGCACTAGTCCTGGAGCTTGAGCTCAGGGACTACGTGATAACTGAGTTGTTTTTTTTTGCTCAAGACTACCACTTGAGCCACAGCACCACGTCAGCTTTTTCTGAGTAGCTTATTTGTGATCAGAGTCTCACAGACTTTTCTGCCCAGGATGATTTATTTTTTTATTTTTTATTTTTTATTTATTTATTTGGCCAGTCCTGGGCCTTGGACTCAGGGCCTAAGCACTGTCCCTGGCTTCTTTTTGCTCAAGGCTAGCACTCTGCCACTTGAGCCACAGTGCCACTTCTGGCTGTTTTCTGTATATATGTGGTGCTGAGGAATTGAACCCAGGGCCTCATGTATACGAGGCAAACACTCTTGCCACTAGGCCATATCCCCAGCCCATGCCCAGGATGATTTAACCATGATTCTTAGTACTCAGCCTCCTAAATAGCTAGGATTATAAGTGTGAGCCACTTGCACCCAGCTTAAAATTTATTTATTTATTTATTTTTATTTATTTGTTTTTTAATTGAACACAAATTTTTTGACAAGGTGTTGTACAAAAAGGGTACAGTTACATAGTAGGGCAGTGTGTACATTTCTTGTGATATCTTACGTCCTGTTAAAATTTATTTTTAACCAATTCTTGGAACCCAAGTCATCATGTAAACAATATGAATCTATGAGAACCTGGAGATTAATTTCACTGTGGATGTGTGTAGTCCAGACTGACCTCAAACTTCCTTTCTCAGCCTCTGGAGTTTTGGAATGACAGGCTTGTTCAATAATACTCTGCTTCAAACAAAAGAGTCAAGTGGATTTTAAATTATTATATTTCTGCCTTTCAGTTTAATTGACCAATCTATGAGCACCTTGTAAGCAAATATAAGCACTTTGTAAATGTGATGTATTGAGCACATTATAGATAATAAAATATGGACTCTTTCTGATATAGCATAGCTGGCAGAATGTGTTAACTATGTCAGTGTTATGGAACTGACTCCTTCAGCTAGAAGTACAGGGCTTTTGTCTCTGTGTATCTCCTGTAACTTACCCCTTAGTATATTAAGAACTCTGAAGATAAGTTCTGTAGTGACTTTGTTCATCATAAGGACAAGGTTACTTAATTCAGTAACATTGAAGGAGAAAACATGAACTAAAAGAATAAGTGTAATTTTAAAATGAGTCCCTGCCGTTGTATATGTGTGGCTTTCATAACAGCATCTTAAAGAACCTGTGTAATGAAAGCCGAAATCCTTGAGATGGTTCCCATTGCTCCTTCGGAACCTCAGGGTCGTCTCTCCCCCTGGGAATGACCAGTATTCTGAGGTATAGCCAAGACAGAAGAACTAGAAAAAACAATCATTCATGGACCCCCGTTTGTCACTTCTGCCCCAACTCAGATATGGCACACTCGTTCTTTTTTCTTGTTTTTCTTTCTTCCCTTCCTTTTCTCCTGTCTTCCTCTTCCCCTCTTATTCTCTCCATTCTCTCCTATTTCCTTTCATTTCCTCTCACACTTCAGCCCCTAAGTGCTAGCATTACAGACATGTCACAATGCCCAGCTTTTTTGTTATACCAAGATCCACTTTTACTCTGGGCTTCTCATTCTTAGAAAAGTATGTTCTTTGCCACAATGCTATAGCACAAATGAGAAATACCATAATTGAGTTGCTACAAATGTTTCTCATAGGTCACCTTTCCTTTTGTAAAACTAATAACAAAGTAACATTTCAAGTCAACTAAGAGAAGAAGCAAAGTTTAACTTTTTGCATTGAGACAGATGCTTTATTTACATGTTCATTTGACAGGTGTGTGGTAAGGGAAAATATTTTTTTCTTGGGATAACCATTTCTTATAAAATTGGCTATTTAAATCTTATTGGTGTATAGGTATAATATAATAACATTGATGCATTTTGTAGTATTACTTTGCCATGTAGTGGTACTGTGTTCTATTTTGCAATTCCTTCCAGCTGATCAGGAAAATTATCAAGCATCTGACAGATACCTGCATTTTCTATTTTAACCCTTAATCTATCCTGTTCCAGTTTGTTTCTATAATTGCATTTTTGTAAAGCTGAGGGTAGTTTCCCCTCAGTTTTTAGGCAGTTGTCACCACCCCTTTTAGTGCTGGGAGCCAACCTGGAGCCTTGCACACACTAGCCAAGTATTCTACCATTAAGCTGTATCTTTAGGCCTTTTATATTGCTGGTCTTAGGGCTTGAACTCTGGGCACTGTCCCTGAGCTTCTTTTTGCTAAAGGCTAGCACTCTACCACTTGAGCCACAGTGCCACTTCTGCCTTTTTTGAGTAGCTTTTTGGAGATAAGAGTCTCTTTCTGCCCAGGCTGGCTTTGAACCATGATCCTCAGATCTCACCCTCCTGAGTAGCTAGGATTATGGGCATGGGCCACCGGTGCCCAGTTTATACACTTTTAACAAATGATAAAAGGATAGAAAGATAAAATGTACACTGCCCTAGCTTATCAAAATAGAAACATTTGGCAATTTGTTCATTTCCTAGTCCCAAGAGATTTTGATTTGTTTGTAGGAAATGATGTGAAAGAAGCCTGCTTTTGTGAATATTCTTAAGAAATTTTCATCTTCTGTGACTTTAGGGACACAAATGTCCATCAAACTGGGCCCCGTATTGCATACGTATAGTCCCAGCTTCTTGGGAGGCTAAGCAAAGACATTCACAAAGACTATTAATCACACTGTTTTGTTTACTACTAGAATTTTTCTTTACTTTTTTTTCTGTCAGTCATGGGGCTTGAACTCAGGGCATGGGCACTGTCCCTTAACTTTTTTGTTTAAGGCTAGTACTCTACCATTTGAACCACTGTGCCACTTCGATTTTCCAGGGGTTAATTATAGATAAGAGTCTCACAGACTTTCCTGCCAGACCTGGCTTCAAACTGGGATCCTCAGATCTCGGCCTCCTGAGTAGCTAGGATTACAAACATGAGCCACTTGTGCCTGACTCTAGATTTTTTCTTAAAATCAAAACATTATATGTCTTTTTTTTTTTAAAGAAACTATCAGGTAATTACTTCTTTGATCATTTTGTGCTTTTAATCTAGCAACAAGCAAATTAAAAAATTAGCTTTGTGGGGCTGGGAATATTGCCTAGTGGTAAAGTGCTCACCTCGAATACATGAAGCACTGGGTTTGATTCCTCAGCACCACATATATAGAAAAAGCTGGAAGTGACACTGTGGCTCAAGTGGTAGAGTGCTAGCCTTGAGCAAAAAGAAGCCAGCTACAGTGCTTAGGCCCTGAGTTCAAGCCCCAGGACTGGCAAAAATCAAAACAAAACATTACCTTTGTACTGTAATGCTTAGTTTTTTGTTTATTAGTTTGTTTCCTTGTTTTTTGGTACTGGTATTTGAACCCCAGGCTTTGTGTTTGCTATATATGTGCTCTACAATTTGAGGATGTCCCCAACCCAGCAATCCTTGTTATGTACGCAAGACTGTTATGTGGTAGATTTTTAAAAACTATATTATGAGGTTGGGGATTTAGCTCAATGGAAGAGCACTTGCCTGGCAAGTACAAGGCCCTGAGTTTGGTTCTTGGCTCTGGAAAAAAATAAGAATTAAATTTAAAAAACAATAAAAGTAAAAAATAAGGTAAAAATATATTTCGATTGTAGTATATGGTTTTTCTTTTTTAATTTTGATGTAATTGGAGTGATTTGGGGGGGGGGGTGGACAATCCTGGAGCTTGAACTCAGGGCCTGGGCACTGCCCTTGAGCTCCTTTTGCTCAAGGTTAGCACTCTACCACTTGAGCCACCATGCCAATTCTGGCCTTTTCTGTTTATGTGGTGCTGAATAATTGAACCCAGGCTTCATGCATGCTAGGCAAACACTACCACTCAGCCACATTCCCAGCCCAGATTGGTGAATTTGTGCATAATTACTAACTAAACTTTTTTTAACCGTTTTTTAAATTCACAATTATGTAAAATAGTTTCTTAGAAGATTGATTGGTTCCCAACTTTTCATAGTTCTTGAACACCTCCACTTTTCCCAAATGGTATAAGATAATGCTTGGAGACGCTTATTACATTGTTGACACTATGTATACCTGAGAACATACTGGAACACTAGAATCCTAAAAGCTGGTGAAAGTAAATATGGAAAGTCCTAAATGCTAGGTGACATGGTGCATGTCTGTAATCCCAACACTAGGGAGATTGAGGCAGGAACATCTTGAGTTCAAGGATAACCTCTGGCATACTTATTGAGAACTTGTCTCAAAAAAAAAGAACAAGACACCCCCTCACACAAAGGCCTTTCAGAAGTATCAGTCCAGAGAGCAAAAATAAGAACTTAATGAAAACTACTAAAAAGTTAACTTTCTTGAGACTGTTGATTTCAGATGAAAATTCAAAAGTTAATGTAGGACAATTTTCCTTGAAAACCAAGTCCAGACTTTATACCTGCAAGGACTAAGTACATATCTTGACTCTCAATTCTCAAATACATGGCTTTCATTATGCCAGGGGTATTAAAGAACTGTTAATGGAAGGTTCTTTGTAGTAATTTTAAGGAAGTAGGAAGCAGATTTCTTTCTGCAGGACTTCTCAAGCCTTCTACATGGCAATGTGTTGTGACTCCATCAGAAGAGGATATATTTCTTCCATGTCTTGTTTACTTGACCTATTTTTCTAGGTAATGCTTGGGTCTTCTCTAGAGAGATGGCAAATCCTCAAATTACAAATACTGTCATATCTTACCAGCTTTATTTTGGAAAGTTACCTGATAACAAAGAGTACTATTGCAATTTATAATTATAAATTAAGGAAGGCTATATGAAGCTTATTTTGTTCTTTTTTCTTGGCGGGGGGGTCAGTCCTGGGGCTTGAACTTAGAACCAGGGTATGGTGCCTGAGCTTCTTTTTCTCAAGGCTAGCACTCTACCACTTGAGTCACAGCAGCTCTACTTCTGGCTTTTTTTTGGTAGTTCAGTAGAGATAAGAATCTCACAAAGACTGGGAATGTGGCTTAGTGGCAGAATGCTTGTCTAGCATGCATGAAGTTCTGGGTTTGATTCCTTAGTACCACATAAACAGAAAATCAAGGAATAGTAGTGTGACTCAAGTGGTAGAGTGCTAGCTTTGACTAAAAGAAGCTCAGGGACAGTGCCCAAGCCCTGAGTTCAAGCCCCAGGACTGGCACACAAAATAAGTGTCATGGACTTTCCTATCTGGGCTGTCTGAACCATAATCCTCAGATCTGAGCCTCCTGAGTAGCTAAGATTACAGACATGAGGCACTGTTGCCCAGTCTGAAGCTAATTTTTGAGAGTATAATTTGAGTGTGTTGATGTGGTGAGCATTTTGGTGTTCCAGTATATTTATATTTGTTCCCTTGTTCTTTACACAATTTTGTGTGATATGATACATTGTTTGATATAAAATTACATAATATAAGATCTTAGGAAAAATATAGATAGGAATAAATATTTCAGTAGTCTGTCGTTTGAATCTTAGGCCATAAGTATAATAGGCTGTGAGCAAATTGAATTGGAAAACATTAATTGCAAAAGAAAATAACTAAGCCAGGTGCTGGTGGCTCATATCTATAATCCTAGCTACTCAGGAGGCTGAGATCTGAGGATCACAGTTCAAAGCCAGCCCAGGCAGGAAAGTCCATGAGACTGGTGTCCCCAATTAACCACCAGAAAACCAGAAGTGGTGATGTGGCTCAATTGGTAGAGCTCTAGCCTTGAGCTGAAGTGCCCAGGCCTAGATTCAAGGCCATGATCAACCAAAAACAAAAAAAGAAAGGAGCTAACTTATTTAATAACTTCTGTGGGAAATACAGCTTTTGTATATGACAATGTTTGTACCAAAATATGTACAGGGGACATTAACACTGAAGTAGACAAAGTCTTTAACACAAGTATTGACTTGTGTTAGATCTGTTTGTTTTTCCCAAATGCTCCTGGGGTTTAAAACAGTTGAGCTTCACACTTGTCAAACAGACTGCTGAGCCTTCATCCCCAAGATAGGGTTCTTAACATGTTTGTAGTGTGCAGTAAGGTATAGTGTGCTGCCAGCCCTGGCAGTTGCCCAAAGCAATCCAAACCTTCACAGCTGTGATCGATCCTCTGGCACTCCTGATTTAAACCTTCAGCATCTACCGTTGGTATGTCATGCCTGTGATCCTAGGTACTCGAGAAGCCGAAATGTGAACATTACAGTTTGAAGTCAGATATGGCAAAAAAGTTCATGAGTTGTTTTTTTTGTTTGTTTGTATTTTGGGAGGGGAGTTGTGGGCTCCCTGAGCTCTTTTGTGCAAGGTTAGCACACTACCACTTTGAGCCACAGTGACACTTCCAGTTTTCTGGTGGTTAATTGGAGACAAGAGCCTCACAGGGTCTTTTCAGCTCAGGGTGGCTTTGAACCATGATCCTCAGATCTCAGCCTCCTGAGTGGCTAGGATTACAGGTGAGAGCCACTGGTACCCTTATCTCTAACCACTAACAAATCTGGGAGTGGAGCTTTGGCTCATGTGGTAGAGGGTTATCCTTGAGCAAAACAAAACAAAAAACACTCACGGACAGTGATGACACCCTGAGTTCAAGCCCCAGGACTGGCACCAAAAAAAAGAAGGAAAGCCCACTCACATTATGTTGGATATTCTCTATAATCACTTCTTTCAGTGATAGGTTGACCAACTTGTTTATTGATATAACTTTTTTTTTTTTTTTAGTGCTATCAATTTTGGAGCTTTAGACTATTTTTAAACATCTTCTGATATACTATTAGTCATTGAACTCTGCACTCAGGACCTTGTCCTAGCTAGACAGGCACTATCATTGCAGTTCATTGTCTCATCTCCAGTGTTCTATTTTATTTTCACTTTCATTAGGGATGGAATGGAGAGCCTCCCAAGATTCTAGAGCCTCCCAAGTCTCTAACACATAAGCCACACCCACAGTCCTTTTGCTGTGACTGTTTTCCAGATAT